>NW_027136313.1:0-310704 GCF_039906515.1 Pseudorca crassidens | reverse complement strand
GATGCACTTGGCCAGAAAGGGCATATGCGTTTTTTCCTGAATATATTCAGGAAAAAACGCATATGCCCTTTTTGGCCAACCAAGCAAGCTTGCAAAGGAAATCTGCACTACAATGAAGTCTCACTTCCCCCCGGTCAAAAGGGCCATCTGAAAAAAGTGTAAAATCCAGAAAGGCAGGACAGGCCATGGAGAACTGGGAGCCTTGTTATGCTGATGGGTGGGATGTAAATTGCCAACAGCCACTCGGGAGAAGTGTATGGTGTTTCCTGAAACATCTAAAAAACAAAGCAACAGAGCCTAGGGCACTTCCACTTATGGTCCTATAGCTTAGGGAAATTAAAATCAAAAAGACACAGCCACCCCAAAGTTTGGGACGCCTCTGTTTACAAGAACCTCATTTACCGTACAAGTTCAATATCACAGAAAGTGAAAAATGGATAAAGAAGTTGTGGTACTTACGTACAATGCAGTATCACTCAACAATGAAATCTATGTCATCAGGCCCGTAGCAGCACAATGAGTGGATTCAGGTATGATGATTCTAACTGATATAAGTCACACAGAAAAAGAAACATCATAAGATATCAGTAATACACGGAATGTAAACTTGGCTACACAGGAACTGAATTACAGAACAGAACAGGGTCTCAAATTTAGAAAACCAACTTATGCTTGCTTAAGGGTAAAGGTGAGTTGGGGTGCTGCATAAAACCAGAGATTGAAATGAGCACAGATAAAGTTCCTTAAGCCAAATATGGAATAGACAAGAGCTACTCCTTGCTCAACGAAATGGACTCAACACCGCATATTAAACGCCTAAGAATGTACCTGACTAGTAAGTATCTTAAAACCTATGGATTGCTATGTCTCCGAAAGAGAATCAAGCATGTGTACAGGGGCATAAACGCAGCAGTGATAGGATTGGAGAGGTTCGGTGAGCAAATGAAGACCCTTTGAAGTCATATTGCATGGTACCCATTCCACGGGTTTCAACTACCCAGGTTTAAGGTATTCTACCTTCAGCTAAAACATGCATGTGGAACCTAGAATATGATCAACCATGTGATCGGGAAACGTGTTCAAATATGTCTCAGTTTTCGTACCCTGGTACTCGGGTGCAACATTCCAGACGCTTTACTAACACCCTCCCGACTTGGAGAGTCAGTCCCTTTAACCTCCTGTTTGGCCCAGTTTGCAATTTCTGTGGAAGATGAACAGGAATAGCGAGAACCAATGAGAGACTAGCTGGAGGTGTCTGGACGGGCAAATTTAACTCTCATTTCCCACCAGGAAGAGGAATTAACCAAAGGCTCAGCTTGCCGTGCCGGAACAAGATTAGGGCCTGAAGCCATCCTGCGGTGTTGCGGCCAGCTCAAAAGAAAGCGAGTTGAAGAAAGGAGCTCAGGGGCACTGTAATTCACAAACCTGCAGAGTTATAAATGACAGCTATCGTCCAAAAATATAACTGAAGTAAGGCTGCCAAGAGGACTTGAAAGCGGGGCAGAATTGCAGGAAACCGATTTCAGGAGGTAGACTGGAATTGCATTGAAAGCATAGGAAAAGAGGCAGAACGTCCACAATGATGCACTTGGCCAAAAAGGGCGTATGCGTTTTTTCCTGAATATATTCAGGAAAAAACGCATACGCCCTTTTTGGCCAACCAAGCAAGCTTGCAAAGGAAATCTGCACTACAATGAAGTCTCACTTCCCCCCGGTCAAAAGGGCCATCTGAAAAAAGTGTAAAATCCAGAAAGGCAGGACAGGCCATGGAGAACTGGGAGCCTTGTTATGCTGATGGGCGGGATGTAAATTGCCAACAGCCACTCGGGAGAAGTGTATGGTGTTTCCTGAAACATCTAAAAAACAAAGCAACAGAGCCTAGGGCACTTCCACTTATGGTCCTATAGCTTAGGGAAATTAAAATCAAAAAGACACAGCCACCCCAAAGTTTGGGACGCCTCTGTTTACAAGAACCTCATTTACCATACAAGTTCAATATCACAGAAAGTGAAAAATGGATAAAGAAGTTGTGGTACTTACGTACAATGCAGTATCACTCAACAATGAAATCTATGTCATCAGGCCCGTAGCAGCATAATGAGTGGATTCAGGTACGATGATTCTAACTGAAATAAGTCACACAGAAAAAGAAACATCATAAGATATCACTAATACACAGAATGTAAACTTGGCTACACAGGAACTGAATTCCAAAACAGAACAGGGTCTCAAATTTAGAAAACCAACTTATGCTTGCTTAAGGGGAAAGGTGAGTTGGGGTGCTGCATAAAACCAGAGATTGAAATGAGCACAGATAAAGTTCCTTAAGCCAAATATGGAATAGATAAGAGCTACTCCTTGCTCAACGAAATGGACTCAACACCCCATATTAAATGCCTAAGAATGTACCTGACTAGTAAGTATCTTAAAACCTATGGATTGCTATGTCTCCGAAAGAGAATCAAGCGTCTGTACAGGGGGATAAACGGAGCAGTGATAGGATTGGAGAAGTTCGGTGAGCAAATGAAGACCCTTTGAAGTCATATTGCATGGTACCCATTACACGGGTCTCAACTCTCCAGGTTTAAGGTATTCTTCCTTCAGCTAAAACATGCATGTGGAACCCAGAGTATGATCAACCGTGTGAACGGGAGACGTGTTCAAATATGTCTCAGTTTTCCTCCCCTGGTACTCGGGTGCAACATTCCAGACGCTTTACTAACACCCTCCCGACTTGGAGAGTCAGTCCCTTTAACCTCCTGTTTGGCCCAGTTTGCAATTTCTGCGGAAGATGAACAGGAATAGGGAGAACCAATGAGAGACTAGCTGGAGGTGTCTGGACGGGCAAATTTAACTCTCATTTCCCACCAGGAAGAGGAATTAACCAAAGGCTCAGCGTGCCGTGCCGGAACCAGATTAGGGCCTGAAGCCATCCTGCGGTGTTGCGGCCAGGTCACAAGAAAGCGAGTTGAAGAAAGCAGCTCAGGGGCACTGTAATTCACAAAACTGCAGAGATATAAATGACAGCTATCGTCCAAAAATATACTGAAGTAAGGCTGCCAAGAGGACTTGAAAGCGGGGCAGAATTGCAGGAAACCGATTTCAGGAGGTAGACTGGAATTGCATTGAAAGCATAGGAAAAGACGCAGAACGTCCACAATGATGCACTTGGCCAAAAAGGGCATATGCGTTTTTTCCTGAATATATTCAGGAAAAAACGCATATGCCCTTTTTGGCCAACCAAGCAAGCTTGCAAAGGAAATCTGCACTACAATGAAGTCTCACTTCCCCCCGGTCAAAAGGGCCATCTGAAAAAAGTGTAAAATCCAGAAAGGCAGGACAGGCCATGGAGAACTGGGAGCCTTGTTATGCTGATGGGTGGGATGTAAATTGCCAACAGACACTCGGGAGAAGTGTATGGTGTTTCCTGAAACATCTAAAAAACAAAGCAACAGAGCCTAGGGCACTTCCACTTATGGTCCTATAGCTTAGGGAAATTAAAATCAAAAAGACACAGCCACCCCAAAGTTTGGGACGCCTCTGTTTACAAGAACCTCGTTTACAGTACAAGTTCAACATCACAGAAAGTGAAAAATGGATAAAGAAGTTGTGGTATTTACTTACAAAGCAATATCACTCAGCAATGAAATCTATGTCATCAGGCCCTTAGCAGCACAATGAGTGGATTCAGGTATGATGATTCTAACTGAAATAAGTCACACAGAAAAAGAAACATCATAAGATATCAGTAATACACGGAATGTAAACTTGGCTACACAGGAACTGAATTACAGAACAGAACAGGGTCTCAAATTTAGAAAACCAACTTATGCTTGCTTAAGGGTAAAGGTGAGTTGGGGTGCTGCATAAAACCAGAGATTGAAATGAGCACAGATAAAGTTCCTTAAGCCAAATATGGAATAGACAAGAGCTACTCCTTGCTCAACGAAATGGACTCAACACCGCATATTAAACGCCTAAGAATGTACCTGACTAGTAAGTATCTTAAAACCTATGGATTGCTATGTCTCCGAAAGAGAATCAAGCATGTGTACAGGGGCATAAACGCAGCAGTGATAGGATTGGAGAGGTTCGGTGAGCAAATGAAGACCCTTTGAAGTCATATTGCATGGTACCCATTCCACGGGTCTCAACTCTCCAGGTTTAAGGTATTCTTCCTTCAGCTAAAACATGCATGTGGAACCCAGAGTATGATCAACCGTGTGAACGGAGACGTGTTCAAATATGTCTCAGTTTTCCTCCCCTGGTACTCGGGTGCAACATTCCTGACGCTTTACTAACACTCTCCCCACTTGGAGAGTCAGCGCCTTTAACCTCCTGTTTGGCCCAGTTTGCAATTTCTGCGGAAGATGAACAGGAATAGGGAGAACCAATGAGAGACTAGCTGGAGGTGTCTGGACGGGCAAATTTAACTCTCATTTCCCACCAGGAAGAGGAAATAACCAAAGGCTCAGCGTGCCGTGCCGGAACAAGATTAGGGCCTGAAGCCATCCTGCGGTGTTGCGGCCAGCTCAAAAGAAAGCGAGTTGAAGAAAGGAGCTCAGGGGCACTGTAATTCACAAACCTGCAGAGTTATAAATGACAGCTATCGTCCAAAAATATAACTGAAGTAAGGCTGCCAAGAGGACTTGAAAGCGGGGCAGAATTGCAGGAAACCGATTTCAGGAGGTAGACTGGAATTGCATTGAAAGCATAGGAAAAGAGGCAGAACGTCCACAATGATGCACTTGGCCAAAAAGGGCGTATGCGTTTTTTCCTGAATATATTCAGGAAAAAACGCATACGCCCTTTTTGGCCAACCAAGCAAGCTTGCAAAGGAAATCTGCACTACAATGAAGTCTCACTTCCCCCCGGTCAAAAGGGCCATCTGAGAAAAGTGTAAAATCCAGAAAGGCAGGACAGGCCATGGAGAACTGGGAGCCTTGTTATGCTGATGGGCGGGATGTAAATTGCCAACAGCCACTCGGGAGAAGTGTATGGTGTTTCCTGAAACATCTAAAAAACAAAGCAACAGAGCCTAGGGCACTTCCACTTATGGTCCTATAGCTTAGGGAAATTAAAATCAAAAAGACACAGCCACCCCAAAGTTTGGGACGCCTCTGTTTACAAGAACCTCATTTACCATACAAGTTCAATATCACAGAAAGTGAAAAATGGATAAAGAAGTTGTGGTACTTACGTACAATGCAGTATCACTCAACAATGAAATCTATGTCATCAGGCCCGTAGCAGCATAATGAGTGGATTCAGGTACGATGATTCTAACTGAAATAAGTCACACAGAAAAAGAAACATCATAAGATATCACTAATACACAGAATGTAAACTTGGCTACACAGGAACTGAATTCCAAAACAGAACAGGGTCTCAAATTTAGAAAACCAACTTATGCTTGCTTAAGGGGAAAGGTGAGTTGGGGTGCTGCATAAAACCAGAGATTGAAATGAGCACAGATAAAGTTCCTTAAGCCAAATATGGAATAGACAAGAGCTACTCCTTCCTCAACGAAATGGACTCAACACCCCATATTAAACGCCTAAGAATGTACCTGACTAGTAAGTATCTTAAAACCTATGGATTGCTATGTCTCCGAAAGAGAATCAAGCGTCTGTACAGGGGGATAAACGGAGCAGTGATAGGATTGGAGAAGTTCGGTGAGCAAATGAAGACCCTTTGAAGTCATATTGCATGGTACCCATTACACGGGTCTCAACTCTCCAGGTTTAAGGTATTCTTCCTTCAGCTAAAACATGCATGTGGAACCCAGAGTATGATCAACCGTGTGAACGGGAGACGTGTTCAAATATGTCTCAGTTTTCCTCCCCTGGTACTCGGGTGCAACATTCCAGACGCTTTACTAACACCCTCCCGACTTGGAGAGTCAGTCCCTTTAACCTCCTGTTTGGCCCAGTTTGCAATTTCTGCGGAAGATGAACAGGAATAGCGAGAACCAATGAGAGACTAGCTGGAGGTGTCTGGACGGGCAAATTTAACTCTCATTTCCCACTAGGAAGAGGAATTAACCAAAGGCTCAGCGTGCCGTGCCGGAACCAGATTAGGGCCTGAAGCCATCCTGCGGTGTTGCGGCCAGCTCAAAAGAAAGCGAGTTGAAGAAAGGAGCTCGGGGGCACTGTAATTCACAAACCTGCAGAGTTATAAATGACAGCTATCGTCCAAAAATATACTGAAGTAAGGCTGCCAAGAGGACTTGAAAGCGGGGCAGAATTGCAGGAAACCGATTTCAGGAGGTAGACTGGAATTGCATTGAAAGCATAGGAAAAGAGGCAGAACGTCCACAATGATGCACTTGGCCAAAAAGGGCGTATGCGTTTTTTCCTGAATATATTCAGGAAAAAACGCATACGCCCTTTTTGGCCAACCAAGCAAGCTTGCAAAGGAAATCTGCACTACAATGAAGTCTCACTTCCCCCCGGTCAAAAGGGCCATCTGAAAAAAGTGTAAAATCCAGAAAGGCAGGACAGGCCATGGAGAACTGGGAGCCTTTTTATGCTGATGGGCGGGATGTAAATTGCCAACAGCCACTCGGGAGAAGTGTATGGTGTTTCCTGAAACATCTAAAAAACAAAGCAACAAAGCCTAGGGCACTTCCACTTATGGTCCTATAGCTTAGGGAAATTAAAATCAAAAAGACACAGCCACCCCAAAGTTTGAGACGCCTCTGTTTACAAGAACCTCGTTTACAGTACAAGTTCAACATCGCAGAAAGTGAAAAATGGATAAAGAAGTTGTGGTATTTACTTACAAAGCAATATCACTCAGCAATGAAATCTATGTCATCAGGCCCTTAGCAGCACAATGAGTGGATTCAGGTATGATGATTCTAACTGATATAAGTCACACAGAAAAAGAAACATCATAAGATATCAGTAATACACGGAATGTAAACTTGGCTACACAGGAACTGAATTACAGAACAGAACAGGGTCTCAAATTTAGAAAACCAACTTATGCTTGCTTAAGGAGAAAGGTGAGTTGGGGTGCTGCATAAAACCAGAGATTGAAATGAGCACAGATAAAGTTCCTTAAGCCAAATATGGAATAGACAAGAGCTACTCCTTGCTCAACGAAATGGACTCAACACCGCATATTAAACGCCTAAGAATGTACCTGACTAGTAAGTATCTTAAAACCTATGGATTGCTATGTCTCCGAAAGAGAATCAAGCATGTGTACAGGGGCATAAACACAGCAGTGATAGGATTGGAGAGGTTCGGTGAGCAAATGAAGACACTTTGAAGTCATATTGCATGGTACCCATTCCACGGGTCTCAACTCTCCAGGTTTAAGGTATTCTTCCTTCAGCTAAAACATGCATGTGGAACCCAGAGTATGATCAACCGTGTGAACGGGAGACGTGTTCAAATATGTCTCAGTTTTGGTCCCCTGGTACCCGGGTGCAACATTCCAGACGCTTTACTAACACTCTCCCCACTTGGAGAGTCAGCGCCTTTAACCTCCTGTTTGGCCCAGTTTGCAATTTCTGCGGAAGATGAACAGGAATAGGGAGAACCAATGAGAGACTAGCTGGAGGTGTCTGGACGGGCAAATTTAACTCTCATTTCCCACCAGGAAGAGGAAATAACCAAAGGCTCAGCGTGCCGTGCCGGAACCAGATTAGGGCCTGAAGCCATCCTGCGGTGTTGCGGCCAGGTCACAAGAAAGCGAGTTGAAGAAAGGAGCTCAGGGGCACTGTAATTCACAAAACTGCAGAGTTATAAATGACAGCTATCGTCCAAAAATATACTGAAGTAAGGCTGCCAAGAGGACTTGAAAGCGGGGCAGAATTGCAGGAAACCGATTTCAGGAGGTAGACTGGAATTGCATTGAAAGCATAGGAAAAGACGCAGAACGTCCACAATGATGCACTTGGCCAAAAAGGGCATATGCGTTTTTTCCTGAATATATTCAGGAAAAAACGCATATGCCCTTTTTGGCCAACCAAGCAAGCTTGCAAAGGAAATCTGCACTACAATGAAGTCTCACTTCCCCCCGGTCAAAAGGGCCATCTGAAAAAAGTGTAAAATCCAGAAAGGCAGGACAGGCCATGGAGAACTGGGAGCCTTGTTATGCTGATGGGTGGGATGTAAATTGCCAACAGACACTCGGGAGAAGTGTATGGTGTTTCCTGAAACATCTAAAAAACAAAGCAACAGAGCCTAGGGCACTTCCACTTATGGTCCTATAGCTTAGGGAAATTAAAATCAAAAAGACACAGCCACCCCAAAGTTTGGGACGCCTCTGTTTACAAGAACCTCATTTACCGTACAAGTTCAATATCACAGAAAGTGAAAAATGGATAAAGAAGTTGTGGTACTTACGTACAATGCAGTATCACTCAACAATGAAATCTATGTCATCAGGCCCGTAGCAGCACAATGAGTGGATTCAGGTATGATGATTCTAACTGATATAAGTCACACAGAAAAAGAAACATCATAAGATATCAGTAATACACGGAATGTAAACTTGGCTACACAGGAACTGAATTACAGAACAGAACAGGGTCTCAAATTTAGAAAACCAACTTATGCTTGCTTAAGGGTAAAGGTGAGTTGGGGTGCTGCATAAAACCAGAGATTGAAATGAGCACAGATAAAGTTCCTTAAGCCAAATATGGAATAGACAAGAGCTACTCCTTGCTCAACGAAATGGACTCAACACCGCATATTAAACGCCTAAGAATGTACCTGACTAGTAAGTATCTTAAAACCTATGGATTGCTATGTCTCCGAAAGAGAATCAAGCATGTGTACAGGGGCATAAACGCAGCAGTGATAGGATTGGAGAGGTTCGGTGAGCAAATGAAGACCCTTTGAAGTCATATTGCATGGTACCCATTCCACGGGTTTCAACTACCCAGGTTTAAGGTATTCTACCTTCAGCTAAAACATGCATGTGGAACCTAGAATATGATCAACCATGTGATCGGGAAACGTGTTCAAATATGTCTCAGTTTTCGTACCCTGGTACTCGGGTGCAACATTCCAGACGCTTTACTAACACCCTCCCGACTTGGAGAGTCAGTCCCTTTAACCTCCTGTTTGGCCCAGTTTGCAATTTCTGTGGAAGATGAACAGGAATAGCGAGAACCAATGAGAGACTAGCTGGAGGTGTCTGGACGGGCAAATTTAACTCTCATTTCCCACCAGGAAGAGGAATTAACCAAAGGCTCAGCTTGCCGTGCCGGAACAAGATTAGGGCCTGAAGCCATCCTGCGGTGTTGCGGCCAGCTCAAAAGAAAGCGAGTTGAAGAAAGGAGCTCAGGGGCACTGTAATTCACAAACCTGCAGAGTTATAAATGACAGCTATCGTCCAAAAATATAACTGAAGTAAGGCTGCCAAGAGGACTTGAAAGCGGGGCAGAATTGCAGGAAACCGATTTCAGGAGGTAGACTGGAATTGCATTGAAAGCATAGGAAAAGACGCAGAACGTCCACAATGATGCACTTGGCCAAAAAGGGCGTATGCGTTTTTTCCTGAATATATTCAGGAAAAAACGCATACGCCCTTTTTGGCCAACCAAGCAAGCTTGCAAAGGAAATCTGCACTACAATGAAGTCTCACTTCCCCCCGGTCAAAAGGGCCATCTGAAAAAAGTGTAAAATCCAGAAAGGCAGGACAGGCCATGGAGAACTGGGAGCCTTGTTATGCTGATGGGCGGGATGTAAATTGCCAACAGCCACTCGGGAGAAGTGTATGGTGTTTCCTGAAACATCTAAAAAACAAAGCAACAGAGCCTAGGGCACTTCCACTTATGGTCCTATAGCTTAGGGAAATTAAAATCAAAAAGACACAGCCACCCCAAAGTTTGGGACGCCTCTGTTTACAAGAACCTCGTTTACAGTACAAGTTCAACATCGCAGAAAGTGAAAAATGGATAAAGAAGTTGTGGTATTTACTTACAAAGCAATATCACTCAGCAATGAAATCTATGTCATCAGGCCCTTAGCAGCACAATGAGTGGATTCAGGTATGATGATTCTAACTGATATAAGTCACACAGAAAAAGAAACATCATAAGATATCAGTAATACACGGAATGTAAACTTGGCTACACAGGAACTGAATTACAGAACAGAACAGGGTCTCAAATTTAGAAAACCAACTTATGCTTGCTTAAGGGTAAAGGTGAGTTGGGGTGCTGCATAAAACCAGAGATTGAAATGAGCACAGATAAAGTTCCTTAAGCCAAATATGGAATAGACAAGAGCTACTCCTTGCTCAACGAAATGGACTCAACACCGCATATTAAACGCCTAAGAATGTACCTGACTAGTAAGTATCTTAAAACCTATGGATTGCTATGTCTCCGAAAGAGAATCAAGCATGTGTACAGGGGCATAAACACAGCAGTGATAGGATTGGAGAGGTTCGGTGAGCAAATGAAGACACTTTGAAGTCATATTGCATGGTACCCATTCCACGGGTCTCAACTCTCCAGGTTTAAGGTATTCTTCCTTCAGCTAAAACATGCATGTGGAACCCAGAGTATGATCAACCGTGTGAACGGGAGACGTGTTCAAATATGTCTCAGTTTTGGTCCCCTGGTACCCGGGTGCAACATTCCAGACGCTTTACTAACACTCTCCCCACTTGGAGAGTCAGCGCCTTTAACCTCCTGTTTGGCCCAGTTTGCAATTTCTGCGGAAGATGAACAGGAATAGGGAGAACCAATGAGAGACTAGCTGGAGGTGTCTGGACGGGCAAATTTAACTCTCATTTCCCACCAGGAAGAGGAAATAACCAAAGGCTCAGCGTGCCGTGCCGGAACCAGATTAGGGCCTGAAGCCATCCTGCGGTGTTGCGGCCAGGTCACAAGAAAGCGAGTTGAAGAAAGGAGCTCAGGGGCACTGTAATTCACAAAACTGCAGAGTTATAAATGACAGCTATCGTCCAAAAATATACTGAAGTAAGGCTGCCAAGAGGACTTGAAAGCGGGGCAGAATTGCAGGAAACCGATTTCAGGAGGTAGACTGGAATTGCATTGAAAGCATAGGAAAAGACGCAGAACGTCCACAATGATGCACTTGGCCAAAAAGGGCATATGCGTTTTTTCCTGAATATATTCAGGAAAAAACGCATATGCCCTTTTTGGCCAACCAAGCAAGCTTGCAAAGGAAATCTGCACTACAATGAAGTCTCACTTCCCCCCGGTCAAAAGGGCCATCTGAAAAAAGTGTAAAATCCAGAAAGGCAGGACAGGCCATGGAGAACTGGGAGCCTTGTTATGCTGATGGGTGGGATGTAAATTGCCAACAGACACTCGGGAGAAGTGTATGGTGTTTCCTGAAACATCTAAAAAACAAAGCAACAGAGCCTAGGGCACTTCCACTTATGGTCCTATAGCTTAGGGAAATTAAAATCAAAAAGACACAGCCACCCCAAAGTTTGGGACGCCTCTGTTTACAAGAACCTCATTTACCGTACAAGTTCAATATCACAGAAAGTGAAAAATGGATAAAGAAGTTGTGGTACTTACGTACAATGCAGTATCACTCAACAATGAAATCTATGTCATCAGGCCCGTAGCAGCATAATGAGTGGATTCAGGTACGATGATTCTAACTGAAATAAGTCACACAGAAAAAGAAACATCATAAGATATCACTAATACACAGAATGTAAACTTGGCTACACAGGAACTGAATTCCAAAACAGAACAGGGTCTCAAATTTAGAAAACCAACTTATGCTTGCTTAAGGGGAAAGGTGAGTTGGGGTGCTGCATAAAACCAGAGATTGAAATGAGCACAGATAAAGTTCCTTAAGCCAAATATGGAATAGATAAGAGCTACTCCTTGCTCAACGAAATGGACTCAACACCCCATATTAAATGCCTAAGAATGTACCTGACTAGTAAGTATCTTAAAACCTATGGATTGCTATGTCTCCGAAAGAGAATCAAGCGTCTGTACAGGGGGATAAACGCAGCAGTGATAGGATTGGAGAAGTTCGGTGAGCAAATGAAGACCCTTTGAAGTCATATTGCATGGTACCCATTACACGGGTCTCAACTCTCCAGGTTTAAGGTATTCTTCCTTCAGCTAAAACATGCATGTGGAACCCAGAGTATGATCAACCGTGTGAACGGGAGACGTGTTCAAATATGTCTCAGTTTTCCTCCCCTGGTACTCGGGTGCAACATTCCAGACGCTTTACTAACACCCTCCCGACTTGGAGAGTCAGTCCCTTTAACCTCCTGTTTGGCCCAGTTTGCAATTTCTGCGGAAGATGAACAGGAATAGCGAGAACCAATGAGAGACTAGCTGGAGGTGTCTGGACGGGCAAATTTAACTCTCATTTCCCACCAGGAAGAGGAAGTAACCAAAGGCTCAGCGTGCCGTGCCGGAACCAGATTAGGGCCTGAAGCCATCCTGCGGTGTTGCGGCCAGCTCAAAAGAAAGCGAGTTGAAGAAAGGAGCTCAGGGGCACTGTAATTCACAAACCTGAAGAGTTATAAATGACAGCTATCGTCCAAAAATATACTGAAGTAAGGCTGCCAAGAGGACTTGAAAGCGGGGCAGAATTGCAGGAAACCGATTTCAGGAGGTAGACTGGAATTGCATTGAAAGCATAGGAAAAGAGGCAGAACGTCCACAATGATGCACTTGGCCAAAAAGGGCGTATGCGTTTTTTCCTGAATATATTCAGGAAAAAACGCATACGCCCTTTTTGGCCAACCAAGCAAGCTTGCAAAGGAAATCTGCACTACAATGAAGTCTCACTTCCCCCCGGTCAAAAGGGCCATCTGAAAAAAGTGTAAAATCCAGAAAGGCAGGACAGGCCATGGAGAACTGGGAGCCTTGTTATGCTGATGGGCGGGATGTAAATTGCCAACAGCCACTCGGGAGAAGTGTATGGTGTTTCCTGAAACATCTAAAAAACAAAGCAACAGAGCCTAGGGCACTTCCACTTATGGTCCTATAGCTTAGGGAAATTAAAATCAAAAAGACACAGCCACCCCAAAGTTTGGGACGCCTCTGTTTACAAGAACCTCGTTTACAGTACAAGTTCAACATCGCAGAAAGTGAAAAATGGATAAAGAAGTTGTGGTATTTACTTACAAAGCAATATCACTCAGCAATGAAATCTATGTCATCAGGCCCTTAGCAGCACAATGAGTGGATTCAGGTATGATGATTCTAACTGATATAAGTCACACAGAAAAAGAAACATCATAAGATATCAGTAATACACGGAATGTAAACTTGGCTACACAGGAACTGAATTACAGAACAGAACAGGGTCTCAAATTTAGAAAACCAACTTATGCTTGCTTAAGGGTAAAGGTGAGTTGGGGTGCTGCATAAAACCAGAGATTGAAATGAGCACAGATAAAGTTCCTTAAGCCAAATATGGAATAGACAAGAGCTACTCCTTGCTCAACGAAATGGACTCAACACCGCATATTAAACGCCTAAGAATGTACCTGACTAGTAAGTATCTTAAAACCTATGGATTGCTATGTCTCCGAAAGAGAATCAAGCATGTGTACAGGGGCATAAACACAGCAGTGATAGGATTGGAGAGGTTCGGTGAGCAAATGAAGACACTTTGAAGTCATATTGCATGGTACCCATTCCACGGGTCTCAACTCTCCAGGTTTAAGGTATTCTTCCTTCAGCTAAAACATGCATGTGGAACCCAGAGTATGATCAACCGTGTGAACGGGAGACGTGTTCAAATATGTCTCAGTTTTGGTCCCCTGGTACCCGGGTGCAACATTCCAGACGCTTTACTAACACTCTCCCCACTTGGAGAGTCAGCGCCTTTAACCTCCTGTTTGGCCCAGTTTGCAATTTCTGCGGAAGATGAACAGGAATAGGGAGAACCAATGAGAGACTAGCTGGAGGTGTCTGGACGGGCAAATTTAACTCTCATTTCCCACCAGGAAGAGGAAATAACCAAAGGCTCAGCGTGCCGTGCCGGAACAAGATTAGGGCCTGAAGCCATCCTGCGGTGTTGCGGCCAGCTCAAAAGAAAGCGAGTTGAAGAAAGGAGCTCAGGGGCACTGTAATTCACAAAACTGCAGAGTTATAAATGACAGCTATCGTCCAAAAATATACTGAAGTAAGGCTGCCAAGAGGACTTGAAAGCGGGGCAGAATTGCAGGAAACCGATTTCAGGAGGTAGACTGGAATTGCATTGAAAGCATAGGAAAAGACGCAGAACGTCCACAATGATGCACTTGGCCAAAAAGGGCATATGCGTTTTTTCCTGAATATATTCAGGAAAAAACGCATATGCCCTTTTTGGCCAACCAAGCAAGCTTGCAAAGGAAATCTGCACTACAATGAAGTCTCACTTCCCCCCGGTCAAAAGGGCCATCTGAAAAAAGTGTAAAATCCAGAAAGGCAGGACAGGCCATGGAGAACTGGGAGCCTTGTTATGCTGATGGGTGGGATGTAAATTGCCAACAGACACTCGGGAGAAGTGTATGGTGTTTCCTGAAACATCTAAAAAACAAAGCAACAGAGCCTAGGGCACTTCCACTTATGGTCCTATAGCTTAGGGAAATTAAAATCAAAAAGACACAGCCACCCCAAAGTTTGGGACGCCTCTGTTTACAAGAACCTCGTTTACAGTACAAGTTCAACATCACAGAAAGTGAAAAATGGATAAAGAAGTTGTGGTATTTACTTACAAAGCAATATCACTCAGCAATGAAATCTATGTCATCAGGCCCTTAGCAGCACAATGAGTGGATTCAGGTATGATGATTCTAACTGAAATAAGTCACACAGAAAAAGAAACATCATAAGATATCAGTAATACACGGAATGTAAACTTGGCTACACAGGAACTGAATTACAGAACAGAACAGGGTCTCAAATTTAGAAAACCAACTTATGCTTGCTTAAGGGTAAAGGTGAGTTGGGGTGCTGCATAAAACCAGAGATTGAAATGAGCACAGATAAAGTTCCTTAAGCCAAATATGGAATAGACAAGAGCTACTCCTTGCTCAACGAAATGGACTCAACACCGCATATTAAACGCCTAAGAATGTACCTGACTAGTAAGTATCTTAAAACCTATGGATTGCTATGTCTCCGAAAGAGAATCAAGCATGTGTACAAGGGCATAAACACAGCAGTGATAGGATTGGAGAGGTTCGGTGAGCAAATGAAGACACTTTGAAGTCATATTGCATGGTACCCATTCCACGGGTCTCAACTCTCCAGGTTTAAGGTATTCTTCCTTCAGCTAAAACATGCATGTGGAACCCAGAGTATGATCAACCGTGTGAACGGAGACGTGTTCAAATATGTCTCAGTTTTGGTCCCCTGGTACTCGGGTGCAACATTCCTGACACTTTACTAACACTCTCCCCACTTGGAGAGTCAGCGCCTTTAACCTCCTGTTTGGCCCAGTTTGCAATTTCTGCGGAAGATGAACAGGAATAGGGAGAACCAATGAGAGACTAGCTGGAGGTGTCTGGACGGGCAAATTTAACTCTCATTTCCCACCAGGAAGAGGAAATAACCAAAGGCTCAGCGTGCCGTGCCGGAACAAGATTAGGGCCTGAAGCCATCCTGCGGTGTTGCGGCCAGCTCAAAAGAAAGCGAGTTGAAGAAAGGAGCTCAGGGGCACTGTAATTCACAAACCTGCAGAGTTATAAATGACAGCTATCGTCCAAAAATATACTGAAGTAAGGCTGCCAAGAGGACTTGAAAGCGGGGCAGAATTGCAGGAAACCGATTTCAGGAGGTAGACTGGAATTGCATTGAAAGCATAGGAAAAGAGGCAGAACGTCCACAATGATGCACTTGGCCAAAAAGGGCGTATGCGTTTTTTCCTGAATATATTCAGGAAAAAACGCATACGCCCTTTTTGGCCAACCAAGCAAACTTGCAAAGGAAATCTGCACTACAATGAAGTCTCACTTCCCCCCGGTCAAAAGGGCCATCTGAAAAAAGTGTAAAATCCAGAAAGGCAGGACAGGCCATGGAGAACTGGGAGCCTTGTTATGCTGATGGGCGGGATGTAAATTGCCAACAGATACTCGGGAGAAGTGTATGGTGTTTCCTGAAACATCTAAAAAACAAAGCAACAGAGCCTAGGGCACTTCCACTTATGGTCCTATAGCTTAGGGAAATTAAAATCAAAAAGACACAGCCACCCCAAAGTTTGGGACGCCTCTGTTTACAAGAACCTCGTTTACAGTACAAGTTCAACATCACAGAAAGTGAAAAATGGATAAAGAAGTTGTGGTATTTACTTACAAAGCAATATCACTCAGCAATGAAATCTATGTCATCAGGCCCTTAGCAGCACAATGAGTGGATTCAGGTATGATGATTCTAACTGAAATAAGTCACACAGAAAAAGAAACATCATAAGATATCAGTAATACACGGAATGTAAACTTGGCTACACAGGAACTGAATTACAGAACAGAACAGGGTCTCAAATTTAGAAAACCAACTTATGCTTGCTTAAGGGTAAAGGTGAGTTGGGGTGCTGCATAAAACCAGAGATTGAAATGAGCACAGATAAAGTTCCTTAAGCCAAATATGGAATAGACAAGAGCTACTCCTTGCTCAACGAAATGGACTCAACACCGCATATTAAACGCCTAAGAATGTACCTGACTAGTAAGTATCTTAAAACCTATGGATTGCTATGTCTCCGAAAGAGAATCAAGCATGTGTACAGGGGCATAAACGCAGCAGTGATAGGATTGGAGAGGTTCGGTGAGCAAATGAAGACCCTTTGAAGTCATATTGCATGGTACCCATTCCACGGGTTTCAACTACCCAGGTTTAAGGTATTCTACCTTCAGCTAAAACATGCATGTGGAACCTAGAATATGATCAACCATGTGATCGGGAAACGTGTTCAAATATGTCTCAGTTTTCGTACCCTGGTACTCGGGTGCAACATTCCAGACGCTTTACTAACACCCTCCCGACTTGGAGAGTCAGTCCCTTTAACCTCCTGTTTGGCCCAGTTTGCAATTTCTGTGGAAGATGAACAGGAATAGCGAGAACCAATGAGAGACTAGCTGGAGGTGTCTGGACGGGCAAATTTAACTCTCATTTCCCACCAGGAAGAGGAATTAACCAAAGGCTCAGCTTGCCGTGCCGGAACAAGATTAGGGCCTGAAGCCATCCTGCGGTGTTGCGGCCAGCTCAAAAGAAAGCGAGTTGAAGAAAGGAGCTCAGGGGCACTGTAATTCACAAACCTGCAGAGTTATAAATGACAGCTATCGTCCAAAAATATAACTGAAGTAAGGCTGCCAAGAGGACTTGAAAGCGGGGCAGAATTGCAGGAAACCGATTTCAGGAGGTAGACTGGAATTGCTTTGAAAGCATAGGAAAAGACGCAGAACGTCCACAATGATGCACTTGGCCAAAAAGGGCGTATGCGTTTTTTCCTGAATATATTCAGGAAAAAACGCATACGCCCTTTTTGGCCAACCAAGCAAGCTTGCAAAGGAAATCTGCACTACAATGAAGTCTCACTTCCCCCCGGTCAAAAGGGCCATCTGAAAAAAGTGTAAAATCCAGAAAGGCAGGACAGGCCATGGAGAACTGGGAGCCTTGTTATGCTGATGGGCGGGATGTAAATTGCCAACAGCCACTCGGGAGAAGTGTATGGTGTTTCCTGAAACATCTAAAAAACAAAGCAACAGAGCCTAGGGCACTTCCACTTATGGTCCTATAGCTTAGGGAAATTAAAATCAAAAAGACACAGCCACCCCAAAGTTTGGGACGCCTCTGTTTACAAGAACCTCGTTTACAGTACAAGTTCAACATCGCAGAAAGTGAAAAATGGATAAAGAAGTTGTGGTATTTACTTACAAAGCAATATCACTCAGCAATGAAATCTATGTCATCAGGCCCTTAGCAGCACAATGAGTGGATTCAGGTATGATGATTCTAACTGATATAAGTCACACAGAAAAAGAAACATCATAAGATATCAGTAATACACGGAATGTAAACTTGGCTACACAGGAACTGAATTACAGAACAGAACAGGGTCTCAAATTTAGAAAACCAACTTATGCTTGCTTAAGGGTAAAGGTGAGTTGGGGTGCTGCATAAAACCAGAGATTGAAATGAGCACAGATAAAGTTCCTTAAGCCAAATATGGAATAGACAAGAGCTACTCCTTGCTCAACGAAATGGACTCAACACCGCATATTAAACGCCTAAGAATGTACCTGACTAGTAAGTATCTTAAAACCTATGGATTGCTATGTCTCCGAAAGAGAATCAAGCATGTGTACAGGGGCATAAACACAGCAGTGATAGGATTGGAGAGGTTCGGTGAGCAAATGAAGACACTTTGAAGTCATATTGCATGGTACCCATTCCACGGGTCTCAACTCTCCAGGTTTAAGGTATTCTTCCTTCAGCTAAAACATGCATGTGGAACCCAGAGTATGATCAACCGTGTGAACGGGAGACGTGTTCAAATATGTCTCAGTTTTGGTCCCCTGGTACCCGGGTGCAACATTCCAGACGCTTTACTAACACTCTCCCCACTTGGAGAGTCAGCGCCTTTAACCTCCTGTTTGGCCCAGTTTGCAATTTCTGCGGAAGATGAACAGGAATAGGGAGAACCAATGAGAGACTAGCTGGAGGTGTCTGGACGGGCAAATTTAACTCTCATTTCCCACCAGGAAGAGGAAATAACCAAAGGCTCAGCGTGCCGTGCCGGAACCAGATTAGGGCCTGAAGCCATCCTGCGGTGTTGCGGCCAGGTCACAAGAAAGCGAGTTGAAGAAAGGAGCTCAGGGGCACTGTAATTCACAAAACTGCAGAGTTATAAATGACAGCTATCGTCCAAAAATATACTGAAGTAAGGCTGCCAAGAGGACTTGAAAGCAGGGCAGAATTGCAGGAAACCGATTTCAGGAGGTAGACTGGAATTGCATTGAAAGCATAGGAAAAGACGCAGAACGTCCACAATGATGCACTTGGCCAAAAAGGGCATATGCGTTTTTTCCTGAATATATTCAGGAAAAAACGCATATGCCCTTTTTGGCCAACCAAGCAAGCTTGCAAAGGAAATCTGCACTACAATGAAGTCTCACTTCCCCCCGGTCAAAAGGGCCATCTGAAAAAAGTGTAAAATCCAGAAAGGCAGGACAGGCCATGGAGAACTGGGAGCCTTGTTATGCTGATGGGTGGGATGTAAATTGCCAACAGACACTCGGGAGAAGTGTATGGTGTTTCCTGAAACATCTAAAAAACAAAGCAACAGAGCCTAGGGCACTTCCACTTATGGTCCTATAGCTTAGGGAAATTAAAATCAAAAAGACACAGCCACCCCAAAGTTTGGGACGCCTCTGTTTACAAGAACCTCATTTACCGTACAAGTTCAATATCACAGAAAGTGAAAAATGGATAAAGAAGTTGTGGTACTTACGTACAATGCAGTATCACTCAACAATGAAATCTATGTCATCAGGCCCGTAGCAGCATAATGAGTGGATTCAGGTACGATGATTCTAACTGAAATAAGTCACACAGAAAAAGAAACATCATAAGATATCACTAATACACAGAATGTAAACTTGGCTACACAGGAACTGAATTCCAAAACAGAACAGGGTCTCAAATTTAGAAAACCAACTTATGCTTGCTTAAGGGGAAAGGTGAGTTGGGGTGCTGCATAAAACCAGAGATTGAAATGAGCACAGATAAAGTTCCTTAAGCCAAATATGGAATAGATAAGAGCTACTCCTTGCTCAACGAAATGGACTCAACACCGCATATTAAACGCCTAAGAATGTACCTGACTAGTAAGTATCTTAAAACCTATGGATTGCTATGTCTCCGAAAGAGAATCAAGCGTCTGTACAGGGGGATAAACGCAGCAGTGATAGGATTGGAGAAGTTCGGTGAGCAAATGAAGACCCTTTGAAGTCATATTGCATGGTACCCATTACACGGGTCTCAACTCTCCAGGTTTAAGGTATTCTTCCTTCAGCTAAAACATGCATGTGGAACCTAGAATATGATCAACCATGTGATCGGGAAACGTGTTCAAATATGTCTCAGTTTTCGTACCCTGGTACTCGGGTGCAACATTCCAGACGCTTTACTAACACCCTCCCGACTTGGAGAGTCAGTCCCTTTAACCTCCTGTTTGGCCCAGTTTGCAATTTCTGTGGAAGATGAACAGGAATAGCGAGAACCAATGAGAGACTAGCTGGAGGTGTCTGGACGGGCAAATTTAACTCTCATTTCCCACCAGGAAGAGGAATTAACCAAAGGCTCAGCTTGCCGTGCCGGAACAAGATTAGGGCCTGAAGCCATCCTGCGGTGTTGCGGCCAGCTCAAAAGAAAGCGAGTTGAAGAAAGGAGCTCAGGGGCACTGTAATTCACAAACCTGCAGAGTTATAAATGACAGCTATCGTCCAAAAATATAACTGAAGTAAGGCTGCCAAGAGGACTTGAAAGCGGGGCAGAATTGCAGGAAACCGATTTCAGGAGGTAGACTGGAATTGCATTGAAAGCATAGGAAAAGACGCAGAACGTCCACAATGATGCACTTGGCCAAAAAGGGCGTATGCGTTTTTTCCTGAATATATTCAGGAAAAAACGCATACGCCCTTTTTGGCCAACCAAGCAAGCTTGCAAAGGAAATCTGCACTACAATGAAGTCTCACTTCCCCCCGGTCAAAAGGGCCATCTGAAAAAAGTGTAAAATCCAGAAAGGCAGGACAGGCCATGGAGAACTGGGAGCCTTGTTATGCTGATGGGCGGGATGTAAATTGCCAACAGCCACTCGGGAGAAGTGTATGGTGTTTCCTGAAACATCTAAAAAACAAAGCAACAGAGCCTAGGGCACTTCCACTTATGGTCCTATAGCTTAGGGAAATTAAAATCAAAAAGACACAGCCACCCCAAAGTTTGGGACGCCTCTGTTTACAAGAACCTCGTTTACAGTACAAGTTCAACATCGCAGAAAGTGAAAAATGGATAAAGAAGTTGTGGTATTTACTTACAAAGCAATATCACTCAGCAATGAAATCTATGTCATCAGGCCCTTAGCAGCACAATGAGTGGATTCAGGTATGATGATTCTAACTGATATAAGTCACACAGAAAAAGAAACATCATAAGATATCAGTAATACACGGAATGTAAACTTGGCTACACAGGAACTGAATTACAGAACAGAACAGGGTCTCAAATTTAGAAAACCAACTTATGCTTGCTTAAGGGTAAAGGTGAGTTGGGGTGCTGCATAAAACCAGAGATTGAAATGAGCACAGATAAAGTTCCTTAAGCCAAATATGGAATAGACAAGAGCTACTCCTTGCTCAACGAAATGGACTCAACACCGCATATTAAACGCCTAAGAATGTACCTGACTAGTAAGTATCTTAAAACCTATGGATTGCTATGTCTCCGAAAGAGAATCAAGCATGTGTACAGGGGCATAAACACAGCAGTGATAGGATTGGAGAGGTTCGGTGAGCAAATGAAGACACTTTGAAGTCATATTGCATGGTACCCATTCCACGGGTCTCAACTCTCCAGGTTTAAGGTATTCTTCCTTCAGCTAAAACATGCATGTGGAACCCAGAGTATGATCAACCGTGTGAACGGGAGACGTGTTCAAATATGTCTCAGTTTTGGTCCCCTGGTACCCGGGTGCAACATTCCAGACGCTTTACTAACACTCTCCCCACTTGGAGAGTCAGCGCCTTTAACCTCCTGTTTGGCCCAGTTTGCAATTTCTGCGGAAGATGAACAGGAATAGGGAGAACCAATGAGAGACTAGCTGGAGGTGTCTGGACGGGCAAATTTAACTCTCATTTCCCACCAGGAAGAGGAAATAACCAAAGGCTCAGCGTGCCGTGCCGGAACCAGATTAGGGCCTGAAGCCATCCTGCGGTGTTGCGGCCAGGTCACAAGAAAGCGAGTTGAAGAAAGGAGCTCAGGGGCACTGTAATTCACAAAACTGCAGAGTTATAAATGACAGCTATCGTCCAAAAATATACTGAAGTAAGGCTGCCAAGAGGACTTGAAAGCGGGGCAGAATTGCAGGAAACCGATTTCAGGAGGTAGACTGGAATTGCATTGAAAGCATAGGAAAAGACGCAGAACGTCCACAATGATGCACTTGGCCAAAAAGGGCATATGCGTTTTTTCCTGAATATATTCAGGAAAAAACGCATATGCCCTTTTTGGCCAACCAAGCAAGCTTGCAAAGGAAATCTGCACTACAATGAAGTCTCACTTCCCCCCGGTCAAAAGGGCCATCTGAAAAAAGTGTAAAATCCAGAAAGGCAGGACAGGCCATGGAGAACTGGGAGCCTTGTTATGCTGATGGGTGGGATGTAAATTGCCAACAGACACTCGGGAGAAGTGTATGGTGTTTCCTGAAACATCTAAAAAACAAAGCAACAGAGCCTAGGGCACTTCCACTTATGGTCCTATAGCTTAGGGAAATTAAAATCAAAAAGACACAGCCACCCCAATGTTTGGGACGCCTCTGTTTACAAGAACCTCATTTACCGTACAAGTTCAATATCACAGAAAGTGAAAAATGGATAAAGAAGTTGTGGTACTTACGTACAATGCAGTATCACTCAACAATGAAATCTATGTCATCAGGCCCGTAGCAGCATAATGAGTGGATTCAGGTACGATGATTCTAACTGAAATAAGTCACACAGAAAAAGAAACATCATAAGATATCACTAATACACAGAATGTAAACTTGGCTACACAGGAACTGAATTCCAAAACAGAACAGGGTCTCAAATTTAGAAAACCAACTTATGCTTGCTTAAGGGGAAAGGTGAGTTGGGGTGCTGCATAAAACCAGAGATTGAAATGAGCACAGATAAAGTTCCTTAAGCCAAATATGGAATAGATAAGAGCTACTCCTTGCTCAACGAAATGGACTCAACACCCCATATTAAATGCCTAAGAATGTACCTGACTAGTAAGTATCTTAAAACCTATGGATTGCTATGTCTCCGAAAGAGAATCAAGCGTCTGTACAGGGGGATAAACGCAGCAGTGATAGGATTGGAGAAGTTCGGTGAGCAAATGAAGACCCTTTGAAGTCATATTGCATGGTACCCATTACACGGGTCTCAACTCTCCAGGTTTAAGGTATTCTTCCTTCAGCTA
Organism: Pseudorca crassidens; assembly: GCF_039906515.1. Lineage (NCBI taxonomy): Eukaryota > Metazoa > Chordata > Mammalia > Artiodactyla > Delphinidae > Pseudorca > Pseudorca crassidens. Next base: position 287,555 of record NW_027136313.1, on the reverse strand, counting down.
AAACATGCATGTGGAACCCAGAGTATGATCAACCGTGTGAACGGGAGACGTGTTCAAATATGTCTCAGTTTTCCTCCCCTGGTACTCGGGTGCAACATTCCAGACGCTTTACTAACACCCTCCCGACTTGGAGAGTCAGTCCCTTTAACCTCCTGTTTGGCCCAGTTTGCAATTTCTGCGGAAGATGAACAGGAATAGCGAGAACCAATGAGAGACTAGCTGGAGGTGTCTGGACGGGCAAATTTAACTCTCATTTCCCACCAGGAAGAGGAAGTAACCAAAGGCTCAGCGTGCCGTGCCGGAACCAGATTAGGGCCTGAAGCCATCCTGCGGTGTTGCGGCCAGCTCAAAAGAAAGCGAGTTGAAGAAAGGAGCTCAGGGGCACTGTAATTCACAAACCTGAAGAGTTATAAATGACAGCTATCGTCCAAAAATATACTGAAGTAAGGCTGCCAAGAGGACTTGAAAGCGGGGCAGAATTGCAGGAAACCGATTTCAGGAGGTAGACTGGAATTGCATTGAAAGCATAGGAAAAGAGGCAGAACGTCCACAATGATGCACTTGGCCAAAAAGGGCGTATGCGTTTTTTCCTGAATATATTCAGGAAAAAACGCATACGCCCTTTTTGGCCAACCAAGCAAGCTTGCAAAGGAAATCTGCACTACAATGAAGTCTCACTTCCCCCCGGTCAAAAGGGCCATCTGAAAAAAGTGTAAAATCCAGAAAGGCAGGACAGGCCATGGAGAACTGGGAGCCTTGTTATGCTGATGGGCGGGATGTAAATTGCCAACAGCCACTCGGGAGAAGTGTATGGTGTTTCCTGAAACATCTAAAAAACAAAGCAACAGAGCCTAGGGCACTTCCACTTATGGTCCTATAGCTTAGGGAAATTAAAATCAAAAAGACACAGCCACCCCAAAGTTTGGGACGCCTCTGTTTACAAGAACCTCGTTTACAGTACAAGTTCAACATCGCAGAAAGTGAAAAATGGATAAAGAAGTTGTGGTATTTACTTACAAAGCAATATCACTCAGCAATGAAATCTATGTCATCAGGCCCTTAGCAGCACAATGAGTGGATTCAGGTATGATGATTCTAACTGATATAAGTCACACAGAAAAAGAAACATCATAAGATATCAGTAATACACGGAATGTAAACTTGGCTACACAGGAACTGAATTACAGAACAGAACAGGGTCTCAAATTTAGAAAACCAACTTATGCTTGCTTAAGGGTAAAGGTGAGTTGGGGTGCTGCATAAAACCAGAGATTGAAATGAGCACAGATAAAGTTCCTTAAGCCAAATATGGAATAGACAAGAGCTACTCCTTGCTCAACGAAATGGACTCAACACCGCATATTAAACGCCTAAGAATGTACCTGACTAGTAAGTATCTTAAAACCTATGGATTGCTATGTCTCCGAAAGAGAATCAAGCATGTGTACAGGGGCATAAACACAGCAGTGATAGGATTGGAGAGGTTCGGTGAGCAAATGAAGACACTTTGAAGTCATATTGCATGGTACCCATTCCACGGGTCTCAACTCTCCAGGTTTAAGGTATTCTTCCTTCAGCTAAAACATGCATGTGGAACCCAGAGTATGATCAACCGTGTGAACGGGAGACGTGTTCAAATATGTCTCAGTTTTGGTCCCCTGGTACCCGGGTGCAACATTCCAGACGCTTTACTAACACTCTCCCCACTTGGAGAGTCAGCGCCTTTAACCTCCTGTTTGGCCCAGTTTGCAATTTCTGCGGAAGATGAACAGGAATAGGGAGAACCAATGAGAGACTAGCTGGAGGTGTCTGGACGGGCAAATTTAACTCTCATTTCCCACCAGGAAGAGGAAATAACCAAAGGCTCAGCGTGCCGTGCCGGAACAAGATTAGGGCCTGAAGCCATCCTGCGGTGTTGCGGCCAGCTCAAAAGAAAGCGAGTTGAAGAAAGGAGCTCAGGGGCACTGTAATTCACAAAACTGCAGAGTTATAAATGACAGCTATCGTCCAAAAATATACTGAAGTAAGGCTGCCAAGAGGACTTGAAAGCGGGGCAGAATTGCAGGAAACCGATTTCAGGAGGTAGACTGGAATTGCATTGAAAGCATAGGAAAAGACGCAGAACGTCCACAATGATGCACTTGGCCAAAAAGGGCATATGCGTTTTTTCCTGAATATATTCAGGAAAAAACGCATATGCCCTTTTTGGCCAACCAAGCAAGCTTGCAAAGGAAATCTGCACTACAATGAAGTCTCACTTCCCCCCGGTCAAAAGGGCCATCTGAAAAAAGTGTAAAATCCAGAAAGGCAGGACAGGCCATGGAGAACTGGGAGCCTTGTTATGCTGATGGGTGGGATGTAAATTGCCAACAGACACTCGGGAGAAGTGTATGGTGTTTCCTGAAACATCTAAAAAACAAAGCAACAGAGCCTAGGGCACTTCCACTTATGGTCCTATAGCTTAGGGAAATTAAAATCAAAAAGACACAGCCACCCCAAAGTTTGGGACGCCTCTGTTTACAAGAACCTCGTTTACAGTACAAGTTCAACATCACAGAAAGTGAAAAATGGATAAAGAAGTTGTGGTATTTACTTACAAAGCAATATCACTCAGCAATGAAATCTATGTCATCAGGCCCTTAGCAGCACAATGAGTGGATTCAGGTATGATGATTCTAACTGAAATAAGTCACACAGAAAAAGAAACATCATAAGATATCAGTAATACACGGAATGTAAACTTGGCTACACAGGAACTGAATTACAGAACAGAACAGGGTCTCAAATTTAGAAAACCAACTTATGCTTGCTTAAGGGTAAAGGTGAGTTGGGGTGCTGCATAAAACCAGAGATTGAAATGAGCACAGATAAAGTTCCTTAAGCCAAATATGGAATAGACAAGAGCTACTCCTTGCTCAACGAAATGGACTCAACACCGCATATTAAACGCCTAAGAATGTACCTGACTAGTAAGTATCTTAAAACCTATGGATTGCTATGTCTCCGAAAGAGAATCAAGCATGTGTACAAGGGCATAAACACAGCAGTGATAGGATTGGAGAGGTTCGGTGAGCAAATGAAGACACTTTGAAGTCATATTGCATGGTACCCATTCCACGGGTCTCAACTCTCCAGGTTTAAGGTATTCTTCCTTCAGCTAAAACATGCATGTGGAACCCAGAGTATGATCAACCGTGTGAACGGAGACGTGTTCAAATATGTCTCAGTTTTGGTCCCCTGGTACTCGGGTGCAACATTCCTGACACTTTACTAACACTCTCCCCACTTGGAGAGTCAGCGCCTTTAACCTCCTGTTTGGCCCAGTTTGCAATTTCTGCGGAAGATGAACAGGAATAGGGAGAACCAATGAGAGACTAGCTGGAGGTGTCTGGACGGGCAAATTTAACTCTCATTTCCCACCAGGAAGAGGAAATAACCAAAGGCTCAGCGTGCCGTGCCGGAACAAGATTAGGGCCTGAAGCCATCCTGCGGTGTTGCGGCCAGCTCAAAAGAAAGCGAGTTGAAGAAAGGAGCTCAGGGGCACTGTAATTCACAAACCTGCAGAGTTATAAATGACAGCTATCGTCCAAAAATATACTGAAGTAAGGCTGCCAAGAGGACTTGAAAGCGGGGCAGAATTGCAGGAAACCGATTTCAGGAGGTAGACTGGAATTGCATTGAAAGCATAGGAAAAGAGGCAGAACGTCCACAATGATGCACTTGGCCAAAAAGGGCGTATGCGTTTTTTCCTGAATATATTCAGGAAAAAACGCATACGCCCTTTTTGGCCAACCAAGCAAACTTGCAAAGGAAATCTGCACTACAATGAAGTCTCACTTCCCCCCGGTCAAAAGGGCCATCTGAAAAAAGTGTAAAATCCAGAAAGGCAGGACAGGCCATGGAGAACTGGGAGCCTTGTTATGCTGATGGGCGGGATGTAAATTGCCAACAGACACTCGGGAGAAGTGTATGGTGTTTCCTGAAACATCTAAAAAACAAAGCAACAGAGCCTAGGGCACTTCCACTTATGGTCCTATAGCTTAGGGAAATTAAAATCAAAAAGACACAGCCACCCCAAAGTTTGGGACGCCTCTGTTTACAAGATCCTCGTGTACAGTACAAGTTCAACATCGCAGAAAGTGAAAAATGGATAAAGAAGTTGTGGTATTTACTTACAAAGCAATATCACTCAGCAATGAAATCTATGTCATCAGGCCCTTAGCAGCACAATGAGTGGATTCAGGTATGATGATTCTAACTGAAATAAGTCACACAGAAAAAGAAACATCATAAGATATCAGTAATACACGGAATGTAAACTTGGCTACACAGGAACTGAATTACAGAACAGAACAGGGTCTCAAATTTAGAAAACCAACTTATGCTTGCTTAAGGGTAAAGGTGAGTTGGGGTGCTGCATAAAACCAGAGATTGAAATGAGCACAGATAAAGTTCCTTAAGCCAAATATGGAATAGACAAGAGCTACTCCTTGCTCAACGAAATGGACTCAACACCGCATATTAAACGCCTAAGAATGTACCTGACTAGTAAGTATCTTAAAACCTATGGATTGCTATGTCTCCGAAAGAGAATCAAGCATGTGTACAGGGGCATAAACGCAGCAGTGATAGGATTGGAGAGGTTCGGTGAGCAAATGAAGACCCTTTGAAGTCATATTGCATGGTACCCATTCCACGGGTCTCAACTCTCCAGGTTTAAGGTATTCTTCCTTCAGCTAAAACATGCATGTGGAACCCAGAGTATGATCAACCGTGTGAATGGAGACGTGTTCAAATATGTCTCAGTTTTGGTCCCCTGGTACTCGGGTGCAACATTCCTGACACTTTACTAACACTCTCCCCACTTGGAGAGTCAGCGCCTTTAACCTCCTGTTTGGCCCAGTTTGCAATTTCTGCGGAAGATGAACAGGAATAGGGAGAACCAATGAGAGACTAGCTGGAGGTGTCTGGACGGGCAAATTTAACTCTCATTTCCCACCAGGAAGAGGAAATAACCAAAGGCTCAGCGTGCCGTGCCGGAACAAGATTAGGGCCTGAAGCCATCCTGCGGTGTTGCGGCCAGGTCACAAGAAAGCGAGTTGAAGAAAGGAGCTCAGGGGCACTGTAATTCACAAACCTGCAGAGTTATAAATGACAGCTATCGTCCAAAAATATACTGAAGTAAGGCTGCCAAGAGGACTTGAAAGCGGGGCAGAATTGCAGGAAACCGATTTCAGGAGGTAGACTGGAATTGCATTGAAAGCATAGGAAAAGAGGCAGAACGTCCACAATGATGCACTTGGCCAAAAAGGGCGTATGCGTTTTTTCCTGAATATATTCAGGAAAAAACGCATACGCCCTTTTTGGCCAACCAAGCAAGCTTGCAAAGGAAATCTGCACTACAATGAAGTCTCACTTCCCCCCGGTCAAAAGGGCCATCTGAAAAAAGTGTAAAATCCAGAAACGCAGGACAGGCCATGGAGAACTGGGAGCCTTTTTATGCTGATGGGAGGGATGTAAATTGCAAACAGCCACTCGGGAGAAGTGTATGGTGTTTCCTGAAACATCTAAAAAACAAAGCAACAGAGCCTAGGGCACTTCCACTTATGGTCCTATAGCTTAGGGAAATTAAAATCAAAAAGACACAGCCACCCCAAAGTTTGGGACGCCTCTGTTTACAAGAACCTCATTTACCGTACAAGTTCAATATCACAGAAAGTGAAAAATGGATAAAGAAGTTGTGGTACTTACGTACAATGCAGTATCACTCAACAATGAAATCTATGTCATCAGGCCCGTAGCAGCATAATGAGTGGATTCAGGTACGATGATTCTAACTGAAATAAGTCACACAGAAAAAGAAACATCATAAGATATCACTAATACACAGAATGTAAACTTGGCTACACAGGAACTGAATTCCAAAAGAGAACAGGGTCTCAAATTTAGAAAACCAACTTATGCTTGCTTAAGGGGAAAGGTGAGTTGGGGTGCTGCATAAAACCAGAGATTGAAATGAGCACAGATAAAGTTCCTTAAGCCAAATATGGAATAGACAAGAGCTACTCCTTGCTCAACGAAATGGACTCAACACCCCATATTAAATGCCTAAGAATGTACCTGACTAGTAAGTATCTTAAAACCTATGGATTGCTATGTCTCCAAAAGAGAATCAAGCGTCTGTACAGGGTGATAAACGCAGCAGTGATAGGATTGGAGAAGTTCGGTGAGCAAATGAAGACCCTTTGAAGTCATATTGCATGGTACCCATTACACGGGTCTCAACTCTCCAGGTTTAAGGTATTCTTCCTTCAGCTAAAACATGCATGTGGAACCCAGAGTATGATCAACCGTGTGAACGGGAGATGTGTTCAAATATGTCTCAGTTTTCCTCCCCTGGTACTCGGGTGCAACATTCCAGACGCTTTACTAACACCCTCCCGACTTGGAGAGTCAGTCCCTTTAACCTCCTGTTTGGCCCAGTTTGCAATTTCTGCGGAAGATGAACAGGAATAGCGAGAACCAATGAGAGACTAGCTGGAGGTGTCTGGACGGGCAAATTTAACTCTCATTTCCCACCAGGAAGAGGAATTAACCAAAGGCTCAGCGTGCCGTGCCGGAACCAGATTAGGGCCTGAAGCCATCCTGCGGTGTTGCGGCCAGCTCAAAAGAAAGCGAGTTGAAGAAAGGAGCTCAGGGGCACTGTAATTCACAAACCTGCAGAGTTATAAATGACAGCTATCGTCCAAAAATATACTGAAGTAAGGCTGCCAAGAGGACTTGAAAGCGGTGCAGAATTGCAGGAAACCGATTTCAGGAGGTAGACTGGAATTGCATTGAAAGCATAGGAAAAGAGGCAGAACGTCCACAATGATGCACTTGGCCAAAAAGGGCGTATGCGTTTTTTCCTGAATATATTCAGGAAAAAACGCATACGCCCTTTTTGGCCAACCAAGCAAGCTTGCAAAGGAAATCTGCACTACAATGAAGTCTCACTTCCCCCCGGTCAAAAGGGCCATCTGAAAAAAGTGTAAAATCCAGAAAGGCAGGACAGGCCATGGAGAACTGGGAGCCTTGTTATGCTGATGGGCGGGATGTAAATTGCCAACAGACACTCGGGAGAAGTGTATGGTGTTTCCTGAAACATCTAAAAAACAAAGCAACAGAGCCTAGGGCACTTCCACTTATGGTCCTATAGCTTAGGGAAATTAAAATCAAAAAGACACAGCCACCCCAAAGTTTGGGACGCCTCTGTTTACAAGAACCTCGTTTACAGTACAAGTTCAACATCGCAGAAAGTGAAAAATGGATAAAGAAGTTGTGGTATTTACTTACAAAGCAATATCACTCAGCAATGGAATCTATGTCATCAGGCCCTTAGCAGCACAATGAGTGGATTTAGGTATGATGATTCTAACTGATATAAGTCACACAGAAAAAGAAACATCATAAGATATCAGTAATACACGGAATGTAAACTTGGCTACACAGGAACTGAATTACAGAACAGAACAGGGTCTCAAATTTAGAAAACCAACTTATGCTTGCTTAAGGGTAAAGGTGAGTTGGGGTGCTGCATAAAACCAGAGATTGAAATGAGCACAGATAAAGTTCCTTAAGCCAAATATGGAATAGACAAGAGCTACTCCTTGCTCAACGAAATGGACTCAACACCGCATATTAAACGCCTAAGAATGTACCTGACTAGTAAGTATCTTAAAACCTATGGATTGCTATGTCTCCAAAAGAGAATCAAGCATGTGTACAGGGGCATAAACGCAGCAGTGATAGGATTGGAGAGGTTCGGTGAGCAAATGAAGACCCTTTGAAGTCATATTGCATAGTACCCATTCCACGGGTTTCAACTACCCAGGTTTAAGGTATTCTTCCTTCAGCTAAAACATGCATGTGGAACCTAGAGTATGATCAACCATGTGATCGGGAAACGTGTTCAAATATGTCTCAGTTTTCGTACCCTGGTACTCGGGTGCAACATTCCAGACGCTTTACTAACACCCTCCCGACTTGGAGAGTCAGTCCCTTTAACCTCCTGTTTGGCCCAGTTTGCAATTTCTGTGGAAGATGAACAGGAATAGCGAGAACAAATGAGAGACTAGCTGGAGGTGTCTGGACGGGCAAATTTAACTCTCATTTCCCACCAGGAAGAGGAATTAACCAAAGGCTCAGCTTGTCATGCCGGAACCAGATTAGGGCCTGAAGCCATCCTGCGGTGTTGCGGCCAGCTCAAAAGAAAGCGAGTTGAAGAAAGGAGCTCAGGGGCACTGTAATTCACAAACCTGCAGAGTTATAAATGACAGCTATCGTCCAAAAATATACTGAAGTAAGGCTGCCAAGAGGACTTGAAAGCGGGGCAGAATTGCAGGAAACCGATTTCAGGAGGTAGACTGGAATTGCATTGAAAGCATAGGAAAAGAGGCAGAACGTCCACAATGATGCACTTGGCCAAAAAGGGCGTATGCGTATTTTCCTGAATATATTCAGGAAAAAACGCATACGCCCTTTTTGGCCAACCAAGCAAGCTTGCAAAGGAAATCTGCACTACAATGAAGTCTCACTTCCCCCCGGTCAAAAGGGCCATCTGAAAAAAGTGTAAAATCCAGAAAGGCAGGACAGGCCATGGAGAACTGGGAGCCTTGTTATGCTGATGGGCGGGATGTAAATTGCCAACAGACACTCGGGAGAAGTGTATGGTGTTTCCTGAAACATCTAAAAAACAAAGCAACAGAGCCTAGGGCACTTCCACTTATGGTCCTATAGCTTAGGGAAATTAAAATCAAAAAGACACAGCCACCCCAAAGTTTGGGACGCCTCTGTTTACAAGAACCTCATTTACCGTACAAGTTCAATATCACAGAAAGTGAAAAATGGATAAAGAAGTTGTGGTACTTACGTACAATGCAGTATCACTCAACAATGAAATCTATGTCATCAGGCCCGTAGCAGCATAATGAGTGGATTCAGGTACGATGATTCTAACTGAAATAAGTCACACAGAAAAAGAAACATCATAAGATATCACTAATACACAGAATGTAAACTTGGCTACACAGGAACTGAATTCCAAAACAGAACAGGGTCTCAAATTTAGAAAACCAACTTATGCTTGCTTAAGGGGAAAGGTGAGTTGGGGTGCTGCATAAAACCAGAGATTGAAATGAGCACAGATAAAGTTCCTTAAGCCAAATATGGAATAGACAAGAGCTACTCCTTGCTCAACGAAATGGACTCAACACCCCATATTAAATGCCTAAGAATGTACCTGACTAGTAAGTATCTTAAAACCTATGGATTGCTATGTCTCCAAAAGAGAATCAAGCGTCTGTACAGGGGGATAAACGCAGCAGTGATAGGATTGGAGAAGTTCGGTGAGCAAATGAAGACCCTTTGAAGTCATATTGCATGGTACCCATTACACGGGTCTCAACTCTCCAGGTTTAAGGTATTCTTCCTTCAGCTAAAACATGCATGTGGAACCCAGAGTATGATCAACCGTGTGAACGGGAGATGTGTTCAAATATGTCTCAGTTTTCCTCCCCTGGTACTCGGGTGCAACATTCCAGACGCTTTACTAACACCCTCCCGACTTGGAGAGTCAGTCCCTTTAACCTCCTGTTTGGCCCAGTTTGCAATTTCTGCGGAAGATGAACAGGAATAGCGAGAACCAATGAGAGACTAGCTGGAGGTGTCTGGACGGGCAAATTTAACTCTCATTTCCCACCAGGAAGAGGAATTAACCAAAGGCTCAGCGTGCCGTGCCGGAACCAGATTAGGGCCTGAAGCCATCCTGCGGTGTTGCGGCCAGCTCAAAAGAAAGCGAGTTGAAGAAAGGAGCTCAGGGGCACTGTAATTCACAAACCTGCAGAGTTATAAATGACAGCTATCGTCCAAAAATATACTGAAGTAAGGCTGCCAAGAGGACTTGAAAGCGGGGCAGAATTGCAGGAAACCGATTTCAGGAGGTAGACTGGAATTGCATTGAAAGCATAGGAAAAGAGGCAGAACGTCCACAATGATGCACTTGGCCAAAAAGGGCATATGCGTTTTTTCCTGAATATATTCAGGAAAAAACGCATACGCCCTTTTTGGCCAACCAAGCAAGCTTGCAAAGGAAATCTGCACTACAATGAAGTCTCACTTCCCCCCGGTCAAAAGGGCCATCTGAAAAAAGTGTAAAATCCAGAAAGGCAGGACAGGCCATGGAGAACTGGGAGCCTTGTTATGCTGATGGGCGGGATGTAAATTGCCAACAGACACTCGGGAGAAGTGTATGGTGTTTCCTGAAACATCTAAAAAACAAAGCAACAGAGCCTAGGGCACTTCCACTTATGGTCCTATAGCTTAGGGAAATTAAAATCAAAAAGACACAGCCACCCCAAAGTTTGGGACGCCTCTGTTTACAAGAACCTCGTTTACAGTACAAGTTCAACATCGCAGAAAGTGAAAAATGGATAAAGAAGTTGTGGTATTTACTTACAAAGCAATATCACTCAGCAATGGAATCTATGTCATCAGGCCCTTAGCAGCACAATGAGTGGATTTAGGTATGATGATTCTAACTGATATAAGTCACACAGAAAAAGAAACATCATAAGATATCAGTAATACACGGAATGTAAACTTGGCTACACAGGAACTGAATTACAGAACAGAACAGGGTCTCAAATTTAGAAAACCAACTTATGCTTGCTTAAGGGTAAAGGTGAGTTGGGGTGCTGCATAAAACCAGAGATTGAAATGAGCACAGATAAAGTTCCTTAAGCCAAATATGGAATAGACAAGAGCTACTCCTTGCTCAACGAAATGGACTCAACACCGCATATTAAACGCCTAAGAATGTACCTGACTAGTAAGTATCTTAAAACCTATGGATTGCTATGTCTCCAAAAGAGAATCAAGCATGTGTACAGGGGCATAAACGCAGCAGTGATAGGATTGGAGAGGTTCGGTGAGCAAATGAAGACCCTTTGAAGTCATATTGCATAGTACCCATTCCACGGGTTTCAACTACCCAGGTTTAAGGTATTCTTCCTTCAGCTAAAACATGCATGTGGAACCTAGAGTATGATCAACCATGTGATCGGGAAACGTGTTCAAATATGTCTCAGTTTTCGTACCCTGGTACTCGGGTGCAACATTCCAGACGCTTTACTAACACCCTCCCGACTTGGAGAGTCAGTCCCTTTAACCTCCTGTTTGGCCCAGTTTGCAATTTCTGTGGAAGATGAACAGGAATAGCGAGAACAAATGAGAGACTAGCTGGAGGTGTCTGGACGGGCAAATTTAACTCTCATTTCCCACCAGGAAGAGGAATTAACCAAAGGCTCAGCTTGTCGTGCCGGAACCAGATTAGGGCCTGAAGCCATCCTGCGGTGTTGCGGCCAGCTCAAAAGAAAGCGAGTTGAAGAAAGGAGCTCAGGGGCACTGTAATTCACAAACCTGCAGAGTTATAAATGACAGCTATCGTCCAAAAATATACTGAAGTAAGGCTGCCAAGAGGACTTGAAAGCGGGGCAGAATTGCAGGAAACCGATTTCAGGAGGTAGACTGGAATTGCATTGAAAGCATAGGAAAAGAGGCAGAACGTCCACAATGATGCACTTGGCCAAAAAGGGCGTATGCGTATTTTCCTGAATATATTCAGGAAAAAACGCATACGCCCTTTTTGGCCAACCAAGCAAGCTTGCAAAGGAAATCTGCACTACAATGAAGTCTCACTTCCCCCCGGTCAAAAGGGCCATCTGAAAAAAGTGTAAAATCCAGAAAGGCAGGACAGGCCATGGAGAACTGGGAGCCTTGTTATGCTGATGGGCGGGATGTAAATTGCCAACAGACACTCGGGAGAAGTGTATGGTGTTTCCTGAAACATCTAAAAAACAAAGCAACAGAGCCTAGGGCACTTCCACTTATGGTCCTATAGCTTAGGGAAATTAAAATCAAAAAGACACAGCCACCCCAAAGTTTGGGACGCCTCTGTTTACAAGAACCTCATTTACCGTACAAGTTCAATATCACAGAAAGTGAAAAATGGATAAAGAAGTTGTGGTACTTACGTACAATGCAGTATCACTCAACAATGAAATCTATGTCATCAGGCCCGTAGCAGCATAATGAGTGGATTCAGGTACGATGATTCTAACTGAAATAAGTCACACAGAAAAAGAAACATCATAAGATATCACTAATACACAGAATGTAAACTTGGCTACACAGGAACTGAATTCCAAAACAGAACAGGGTCTCAAATTTAGAAAACCAACTTATGCTTGCTTAAGGGGAAAGGTGAGTTGGGGTGCTGCATAAAACCAGAGATTGAAATGAGCACAGATAAAGTTCCTTAAGCCAAATATGGAATAGACAAGAGCTACTCCTTGCTCAACGAAATGGACTCAACACCCCATATTAAATGCCTAAGAATGTACCTGACTAGTAAGTATCTTAAAACCTATGGATTGCTATGTCTCCAAAAGAGAATCAAGCGTCTGTACAGGGGGATAAACGCAGCAGTGATAGGATTGGAGAAGTTCGGTGAGCAAATGAAGACCCTTTGAAGTCATATTGCATGGTACCCATTACACGGGTCTCAACTCTCCAGGTTTAAGGTATTCTTCCTTCAGCTAAAACATGCATGTGGAACCCAGAGTATGATCAACCGTGTGAACGGGAGATGTGTTCAAATATGTCTCAGTTTTCCTCCCCTGGTACTCGGGTGCAACATTCCAGACGCTTTACTAACACCCTCCCGACTTGGAGAGTCAGTCCCTTTAACCTCCTGTTTGGCCCAGTTTGCAATTTCTGCGGAAGATGAACAGGAATAGCGAGAACCAATGAGAGACTAGCTGGAGGTGTCTGGACGGGCAAATTTAACTCTCATTTCCCACCAGGAAGAGGAATTAACCAAAGGCTCAGCGTGCCGTGCCGGAACCAGATTAGGGCCTGAAGCCATCCTGCGGTGTTGCGGCCAGCTCAAAAGAAAGCGAGTTGAAGAAAGGAGCTCAGGGGCACTGTAATTCACAAACCTGAAGAGTTATAAATGACAGCTATCGTCCAAAAATATACTGAAGTAAGGCTGCCAAGAGGACTTGAAAGCGGGGCAGAATTGCAGGAAACCGATTTCAGGAGGTAGACTGGAATTGCATTGAAAGCATAGGAAAAGAGGCAGAACGTCCACAATGATGCACTTGGCCAAAAAGGGCATATGCGTTTTTTCCTGAATATATTCAGGAAAAAACGCATACGCCCTTTTTGGCCAACCAAGCAAGCTTGCAAAGGAAATCTGCACTACAATGAAGTCTCACTTCCCCCCGGTCAAAAGGGCCATCTGAAAAAAGTGTAAAATCCAGAAAGGCAGGACAGGCCATGGAGAACTGGGAGCCTTGTTATGCTGATGGGCGGGATGTAAATTGCCAACAGACACTCGGGAGAAGTGTATGGTGTTTCCTGAAACATCTAAAAAACAAAGCAACAGAGCCTAGGGCACTTCCACTTATGGTCCTATAGCTTAGGGAAATTAAAATCAAAAAGACACAGCCACCCCAAAGTTTGGGACGCCTCTGTTTACAAGAACCTCGTTTACAGTACAAGTTCAACATCGCAGAAAGTGAAAAATGGATAAAGAAGTTGTGGTATTTACTTACAAAGCAATATCACTCAGCAATGGAATCTATGTCATCAGGCCCTTAGCAGCACAATGAGTGGATTTAGGTATGATGATTCTAACTGATATAAGTCACACAGAAAAAGAAACATCATAAGATATCAGTAATACACGGAATGTAAACTTGGCTACACAGGAACTGAATTACAGAACAGAACAGGGTCTCAAATTTAGAAAACCAACTTATGCTTGCTTAAGGGTAAAGGTGAGTTGGGGTGCTGCATAAAACCAGAGATTGAAATGAGCACAGATAAAGTTCCTTAAGCCAAATATGGAATAGACAAGAGCTACTCCTTGCTCAACGAAATGGACTCAACACCGCATATTAAACGCCTAAGAATGTACCTGACTAGTAAGTATCTTAAAACCTATGGATTGCTATGTCTCCAAAAGAGAATCAAGCATGTGTACAGGGGCATAAACGCAGCAGTGATAGGATTGGAGAGGTTCGGTGAGCAAATGAAGACCCTTTGAAGTCATATTGCATAGTACCCATTCCACGGGTTTCAACTACCCAGGTTTAAGGTATTCTTCCTTCAGCTAAAACATGCATGTGGAACCTAGAGTATGATCAACCATGTGATCGGGAAACGTGTTCAAATATGTCTCAGTTTTCGTACCCTGGTACTCGGGTGCAACATTCCAGACGCTTTACTAACACCCTCCCGACTTGGAGAGTCAGTCCCTTTAACCTCCTGTTTGGCCCAGTTTGCAATTTCTGTGGAAGATGAACAGGAATAGCGAGAACAAATGAGAGACTAGCTGGAGGTGTCTGGACGGGCAAATTTAACTCTCATTTCCCACCAGGAAGAGGAATTAACCAAAGGCTCAGCTTGTCGTGCCGGAACCAGATTAGGGCCTGAAGCCATCCTGCGGTGTTGCGGCCAGCTCAAAAGAAAGCGAGTTGAAGAAAGGAGCTCAGGGGCACTGTAATTCACAAACCTGCAGAGTTATAAATGACAGCTATCGTCCAAAAATATACTGAAGTAAGGCTGCCAAGAGGACTTGAAAGCGGGGCAGAATTGCAGGAAACCGATTTCAGGAGGTAGACTGGAATTGCATTGAAAGCATAGGAAAAGAGGCAGAACGTCCACAATGATGCACTTGGCCAAAAAGGGCGTATGCGTATTTTCCTGAATATATTCAGGAAAAAACGCATACGCCCTTTTTGGCCAACCAAGCAAGCTTGCAAAGGAAATCTGCACTACAATGAAGTCTCACTTCCCCCCGGTCAAAAGGGCCATCTGAAAAAAGTGTAAAATCCAGAAAGGCAGGACAGGCCATGGAGAACTGGGAGCCTTGTTATGCTGATGGGCGGGATGTAAATTGCCAACAGACACTCGGGAGAAGTGTATGGTGTTTCCTGAAACATCTAAAAAACAAAGCAACAGAGCCTAGGGCACTTCCACTTATGGTCCTATAGCTTAGGGAAATTAAAATCAAAAAGACACAGCCACCCCAAAGTTTGGGACGCCTCTGTTTACAAGAACCTCATTTACCGTACAAGTTCAATATCACAGAAAGTGAAAAATGGATAAAGAAGTTGTGGTACTTACGTACAATGCAGTATCACTCAACAATGAAATCTATGTCATCAGGCCCGTAGCAGCATAATGAGTGGATTCAGGTACGATGATTCTAACTGAAATAAGTCACACAGAAAAAGAAACATCATAAGATATCACTAATACACAGAATGTAAACTTGGCTACACAGGAACTGAATTCCAAAACAGAACAGGGTCTCAAATTTAGAAAACCAACTTATGCTTGCTTAAGGGGAAAGGTGAGTTGGGGTGCTGCATAAAACCAGAGATTGAAATGAGCACAGATAAAGTTCCTTAAGCCAAATATGGAATAGACAAGAGCTACTCCTTGCTCAACGAAATGGACTCAACACCCCATATTAAATGCCTAAGAATGTACCTGACTAGTAAGTATCTTAAAACCTATGGATTGCTATGTCTCCAAAAGAGAATCAAGCGTCTGTACAGGGGGATAAACGCAGCAGTGATAGGATTGGAGAAGTTCGGTGAGCAAATGAAGACCCTTTGAAGTCATATTGCATGGTACCCATTACACGGGTCTCAACTCTCCAGGTTTAAGGTATTCTTCCTTCAGCTAAAACATGCATGTGGAACCCAGAGTATGATCAACCGTGTGAACGGGAGATGTGTTCAAATATGTCTCAGTTTTCCTCCCCTGGTACTCGGGTGCAACATTCCAGACGCTTTACTAACACCCTCCCGACTTGGAGAGTCAGTCCCTTTAACCTCCTGTTTGGCCCAGTTTGCAATTTCTGCGGAAGATGAACAGGAATAGCGAGAACCAATGAGAGACTAGCTGGAGGTGTCTGGACGGGCAAATTTAACTCTCATTTCCTACCAGGAAGAGGAATTAACCAAAGGCTCAGCGTGCCGTGCCGGAACCAGATTAGGGCCTGAAGCCATCCTGCGGTGTTGCGGCCAGCTCAAAAGAAAGCGAGTTGAAGAAAGGAGCTCAGGGGCACTGTAATTCACAAACCTGCAGAGTTATAAATGACAGCTATCGTCCAAAAATATACTGAAGTAAGGCTGCCAAGAGGACTTGAAAGCGGGGCAGAATTGCAGGAAACCGATTTCAGGAGGTAGACTGGAATTGCATTGAAAGCATAGGAAAAGAGGCAGAACGTCCACAATGATGCACTTGGCCAAAAAGGGCGTATGCGTTTTTTCCTGAATATATTCAGGAAAAAACGCATACGCCCTTTTTGGCCAACCAAGCAAGCTTGCAAAGGAAATCTGCACTACAATGAAGTCTCACTTCCCCCCGGTCAAAAGGGCCATCTGAAAAAAGTGTAAAATCCAGAAAGGCAGGACAGGCCATGGAGAACTGGGAGCCTTGTTATGCTGATGGGCGGGATGTAAATTGCCAACAGACACTCGGGAGAAGTGTATGGTGTTTCCTGAAACATCTAAAAAACAAAGCAACAGAGCCTAGGGCACTTCCACTTATGGTCCTATAGATTAGGGAAATTAAAATCAAAAAGACACAGCCACCCCAAAGTTTGGGACGCCTCTGTTTACAAGAACCTCGTTTACAGTACAAGTTCAACATCGCAGAAAGTGAAAAATGGATAAAGAAGTTGTGGTATTTACAAACAAAGCAATATCACTCAGCAATGAAATCTATGTCATCAGGCCCTTAGCAGCACAATGAGTGGATTCAGGTATGATGATTCTAACTGATATAAGTCACACAGAAAAAGAAATATCATAAGATATCAGTAATACACGGAATGTAAACTTGGCTACACAGGAACTGAATTACAGAACAGAACAGGGTCTCAAATTTAGAAAACCAACTTATGCTTGCTTAAGGGTAAAGGTGAGTTGGGGTGCTGCATAAAACCAGAGATTGAAATGAGCACAGATAAAGTTCCTTAAGCCAAATATGGAATAGACAAGAGCTACTCCTTGCTCAACGAAATGGACTCAACACCGCATATTAAACGCCTAAGAATGTACCTGACTAGTAAGTATCTTAAAACCTATGGATTGCTATGTCTCCGAAAGAGAATCAAGCATGTGTACAGGGGCATAAACGCAGCAGTGATAGGATTGGAGAGGTTCGGTGAGCAAATGAAGACCCTTTGAAGTCATATTGCATGGTACCCATTCCACGGGTTTCAACTACCCAGGTTTAAGGTATTCTACCTTCAGCTAAAACATGCATGTGGAAACTAGAGTATGATGAACCATGTGATCGGGAAACGTGTTCAAATATGTCTCAGTTTTCGTACCCTGGTACTCGGGTGCAACATTCCAGATGCTTTACTAACACCCTCCCGACTTGGAGAGTCAGTCCCTTTAACCTCCTGTTTGGCCCAGTTTGCAATTTCTGTGGAAGATGAACAGGAATAGCGAGAACCAATGAGAGACTAGCTGGAGGTGTCTGGACGGGCAAATTTAACTCTCATTTCCCACCAGGAAGAGGAATTAACCAAAGGCTCAGCTTGCCGTGCCGGAACCAGATTAGGGCCTGAAGCCATCCTGCGGTGTTGCGGCCAGCTGAAAAGAAAGCGAGTTGAAGAAAGGAGCTCAGGGGCACTGTAATTCACAAACCTGCAGAGTTATAAATGACAGCTATCGTCCAAAAATATACTGAAGTAAGGCTGCCAAGAGGACTTGAAAGCGGGGCAGAATTGCAGGAAACCGATTTCAGGAGGTAGACTGGAATTGCATTGAAAGCATAGGAAAAGAGGCAGAACGTCCACAATGATGCACTTGGCCAAAAAGGGCGTATGCGTTTTTTCCTGAATATATTCAGGAAAAAACGCATACGCCCTTTTTGGCCAACCAAGCAAGCTTGCAAAGGAAATCTGCACTACAATGAAGTCTCACTTCCCCCCGGTCAAAAGGGCCATCTGAAAAAAGTGTAAAATCCAGAAAGGCAGGACAGGCCATGGAGAACTGGGAGCCTTGTTATGCTGATGGGCGGGATGTAAATTGCCAACAGCCACTCGGGAGAAGTGTATGGTGTTTCCTGAAACATCTAAAAAACAAAGCAACAGAGCCTAGGGCACTTCCACTTATGGTCCTATAGCTTAGGGAAATTAAAATCAAAAAGACACAGCCACCCCAAAGTTTGGGACGCCTCTGTTTACAAGAACCTCGTTTACAGTACAAGTTCAATATCACAGAAAGTGAAAAATGGATAAAGAAGTTGTGGTACTTACGTACAATGCAGTATCACTCAACAATGAAATCTATGTCATCAGGCCCGTAGCAGCATAATGAGTGGATTCAGGTACGATGATTCTAACTGAAATAAGTCACACAGAAAAAGAAACATCATAAGATATCACTAATACACAGAATGTAAACTTGGCTACACAGGAACTGAATTCCAAAACAGAACAGGGTCTCAAATTTAGAAAACCAACTTATGCTTGCTTAAGGGGAAAGGTGAGTTGGGGTGCTGCATAAAACCAGAGATTGAAATGAGCACAGATAAAGTTCCTTAAGCCAAATATGGAATAGACAAGAGCTACTCCTTGCTCAACGAAATGGACTCAACACCCCATATTAAATGCCTAAGAATGTACCTGACTAGTAAGTATCTTAAAACCTATGGATTGCTATGTCTCCAAAAGAGAATCAAGCGTCTGTACAGGGGGATAAACGCAGCAGTGATAGGATTGGAGAAGTTCGGTGAGCAAATGAAGACCCTTTGAAGTCATATTGCATGGTACCCATTACACGGGTCTCAACTCTCCAGGTTTAAGGTATTCTTCCTTCAGCTAAAACGTGCATGTGGAACCCAGAGTATGATCAACCGTGTGAACGGGAGACGTGTTCAAATATGTCTCAGTTTTCCTCCCCTGGTACTCGGGTGCAACATTCCAGACGCTTTACTAACACCCTCCCGACTTGGAGAGTCAGTCCCTTTAACCTCCTGTTTGGCCCAGTTTGCAATTTCTGCGGAAGATGAACAGGAATAGCGAGAACCAATGAGAGACTAGCTGGAGGTGTCTGGACGGGCAAATTTAACTCTCATTTCCCACCAGGAAGAGGAATTAACCAAAGGCTCAGCGTGCCGTGCCGGAACCAGATTAGGGCCTGAAGCCATCCTGCGGTGTTGCGGCCAGCTGAAAAGAAAGCGAGTTGAAGAAAGGAGCTCAGGGGCACTGTAATTCACAAACCTGCAGAGTTATAAATGACAGCTATCGTCCAAAAATATACTGAAGTAAGGCTGCCAAGAGGACTTGAAAGCGGGGCAGAATTGCAGGAAACCGATTTCAGGAGGTAGACTGGA
Organism: Pseudorca crassidens; assembly: GCF_039906515.1. Lineage (NCBI taxonomy): Eukaryota > Metazoa > Chordata > Mammalia > Artiodactyla > Delphinidae > Pseudorca > Pseudorca crassidens. The sequence continues at coordinate 268,085 of NW_027136313.1, read as the reverse complement.
ATTGCATTGAAAGCATAGGAAAAGAGGCAGAACGTCCACAATGATGCACTTGGCCAAAAAGGGCGTATGCGTTTTTTCCTGAATATATTCAGGAAAAAACGCATACGCCCTTTTTGGCCAACCAAGCAAACTTGCAAAGGAAATCTGCACTACAATGAAGTCTCACTTCCCCCCGGTCAAAAGGGCCATCTGAAAAAAGTGTAAAATCCAGAAAGGCAGGACAGGCCATGGAGAACTGGGAGCCTTGTTATGCTGATGGGCGGGATGTAAATTGCCAACAGACACTCGGGAGAAGTGTATGGTGTTTCCTGAAACATCTAAAAAACAAAGCAACAGAGCCTAGGGCACTTCCACTTATGGTCCTATAGCTTAGGGAAATTAAAATCAAAAAGACACAGCCACCCCAAAGTTTGGGACGCCTCTGTTTACAAGAACCTCGTTTACAGTACAAGTTCAACATCGCAGAAAGTGAAAAATGGATAAAGAAGTTGTGGTATTTACTTACAAAGCAATATCACTCAGCAATGAAATCTATGTCATCAGGCCCTTAGCAGCACAATGAGTGGATTCAGGTATGATGATTCTAACTGATATAAGTCACACAGAAAAAGAAACATCATAAGATATCAGTAATACACGGAATGTAAACTTGGCTACACAGGAACTGAATTACAGAACAGAACAGGGTCTCAAATTTAGAAAACCAACTTATGCTTGCTTAAGGGTAAAGGTGAGTTGGGGTGCTGCATAAAACCAGAGATTGAAATGAGCACAGATAAAGTTCCTTAAGCCAAATATGGAATAGACAAGAGCTACTCCTTGCTCAACGAAATGGACTCAACACCGCATATTAAACGCCTAAGAATGTACCTGACTAGTAAGTATCTTAAAACCTATGGATTGCTATGTCTCCGAAAGAGAATCAAGCATGTGTACAGGGGCATAAACGCAGCAGTGATAGGATTGGAGAGGTTCGGTGAGCAAATGAAGACCCTTTGAAGTCATATTGCATGGTACCCATTCCACGGGTTTCAACTACCCAGGTTTAAGGTATTCTACCTTCAGCTAAAACATGCATGTGGAAACTAGAGTATGATCAACCATGTGATCGGGAAACGTGTTCAAATATGTCTCAGTTTTCGTACCCTGGTACTCGGGTGCAACATTCCAGACGCTTTACTAACACCCTCCCGACTTGGAGAGTCAGTCCCTTTAACCTCCTGTTTGGCCCAGTTTGCAATTTCTGTGGAAGATGAACAGGAATAGCGAGAACCAATGAGAGACTAGCTGGAGGTGTCTGGACGGGCAAATTTAACTCTCATTTCCCACCAGGAAGAGGAATTAACCAAAGGCTCAGCTTGCCGTGCCGGAACCAGATTAGGGCCTGAAGCCATCCTGCGGTGTTGCGGCCAGCTCAAAAGAAAGCGAGTTGAAGAAAGGAGCTCAGGGGCACTGTAATTCACAAACCTGCAGAGTTATAAATGACAGCTATCGTCCAAAAATATACTGAAGTAAGGCTGCCAAGAGGACTTGAAAGCGGGGCAGAATTGCAGGAAACCGATTTCAGGAGGTAGACTGGAATTGCATTGAAAGCATAGGAAAAGAGGCAGAACGTCCACAATGATGCACTTGGCCAAAAAGGGCGTATGCGTTTTTTCCTGAATATATTCAGGAAAAAACGCATACGCCCTTTTTGGCCAACCAAGCAAGCTTGCAAAGGAAATCTGCACTACAATGAAGTCTCACTTCCCCCCGGTCAAAAGGGCCATCTGAAAAAAGTGTAAAACCCAGAAAGGCAGGACAGACCATGGAGAACTGGGAGCCTTGTTATGCTCATGGGTGGGATGTAAATTGCCAACAGCCACTCGGGAAAAGTGTATGGTGTTTCCTGAAACATCTAAAAAACAAAGCAACAGAGCCTAGGGCACTTCCACTTATGGTCCTATAGCTTAGGGAAATTAAAATCAAAAAGACACAGCCACCCCAAAGTTTGGGACGCCTCTGTTTACAAGAACCTCATTTACCGTACAAGTTCAATATCACAGAAAGTGAAAAATGGATAAAGAAGTTGTGGTACTTACATACAATGCAGTATCACTCAACAATGAAATCTATGTCATCAGGCCCGTAGCAGCATAATGAGTGGATTCAGGTACGATGATTCTAACTGAAATAAGTCACACAGAAAAAGAAACATCATAAGATATCACTAATACACAGAATGTAAACTTGGCTACACAGGAACTGAATTCCAAAACAGAACAGGGTCTCAAATTTAGAAAACCAACTTATGCTTGCTTAAGGGGAAAGGTGAGTTGGGGTGCTGCATAAAACCAGAGATTGAAATGAGCACAGATAAAGTTCCTTAAGCCAAATATGGAATAGACAAGAGCTACTCCTTGCTCAACGAAATGGACTCAACACCCCATATTAAATGCCTAAGAATGTACCTGACTAGTAAGTATCTTAAAACCTATGGATTGCTATGTCTCCAAAAGAGAATCAAGCATCTGTACAGGGGGATAAACGCAGCAGTGATAGGATTGTAGAAGTTCGGTGAGCAAATGAAGACCCTTTGAAGTCATATTGCATGGTACCCATTACACGGGTCTCAACTCTCCAGGTTTAAGGTATTCTTCCTTCAGCTAAAACATGCATGTGGAACCCAGAGTATGATCAACCGTGTGAACGGGAGATGTGTTCAAATATGTCTCAGTTTTCCTCCCCTGGTACTCGGGTGCAACATTCCAGACGCTTTACTAACACCCTACCGACTTGGAGAGTCAGTCCCTTTAACCTCCTGTTTGGCCCAGTTTGCAATTTCTGCGGAAGATGAACAGGAATAGCGAGAACCAATGAGAGACTAGCTGGAGGTGTCTGGACGGGCAAATTTAACTCTCATTTCCCACCAGGAAGAGGAATTAACCAAAGGCTCAGCGTGCCGTGCCGGAACCAGATTAGGGCCTGAAGCCATCCTGCGGTGTTGCGGCCAGCTCAAAAGAAAGCGAGTTGAAGAAAGGAGCTCAGGGGCACTGTAATTCACAAACCTGAAGAGTTATAAATGACAGCTATCGTCCAAAAATATACTGAAGTAAGGCTGCCAAGAGGACTTGAAAGCGGTGCAGAATTGCAGGAAACCGATTTCAGGAGGTAGACTGGAATTGCATTGAAAGCATAGGAAAAGAGGCAGAACGTCCACAATGATGCACTTGGCCAAAAAGGGCGTATACGTTTTTTCCTGAATATATTCAGGAAAAAACGCATACGCCCTTTTTGGCCAACCAAGCAAGCTTGCAAAGGAAATCTGCACTACAATGAAGTCTCACTTCTCCCCGGTCAAAAGGGCCATCTGAAAAAAGTGTAAAATCCAGAAAGGCAGGACAGGCCATGGAGAACTGGGAGCCTTGTTATGCTGATGGGCGGGATGTAAATTGCCAACAGACACTCGGGAGAAGTGTATGGTGTTTCCTGAAACATCTAAAAAACAAAGCAACAGAGCCTAGGGCACTTCCACTTATGGTCCTATAGCTTAGGGAAATTAAAATCAAAAAGACACAGCCACCCCAAAGTTTGGGACGCCTCTGTTTACAAGAACCTCGTTTACAGTACAAGTTCAACATCGCAGAAAGTGAAAAATGGATAAAGAAGTGGTATTTACTTACAAAGCAATATCACTCAGCAATGAAATCTATGTCATCAGGCCCTTAGCAGCACAATGAGTGGATTCAGGTATGATGATTCTAACTGATATAACTCACACAGAAAAAGAAACATCATAAGATATCAGTAATACACGGAATGTAAACTTGGCTACACAGGAACTGAATTACAGAACAGAACAGGGTCTCAAATTTAGAAAACCAACTTATGCTTGCTTAAGGGGAAAGGTGAGTTGGGGTGCTGCATAAAACCAGAGATTGAAATGAGCACAGATAAAGTTCCTTAAGCCAAATATGGAATAGACAAGAGCTACTCCTTGCTCAACGAAATGGACACAACACCGCATATTAAACGCCTAAGAATGTACCTGACTAGTAAGTATCTTAAAACCTATGGATTGCTATGTCTCCGAAAGAGAATCAAGCATGTGTACAGGGGCATAAACGCAGCAGTGATAGGATTGGAGAGGTTCGGTGAGCAAATGAAGACCCTTTGAAGTCATATTGCATGGTACCCATTCCACGGGTTTCAACTACCCAGGTTTAAGGTATTCTACCTTCAGCTAAAACATGCATGTGGAAACTAGAGTATGATCAACCATGTGATCGGGAAACGTGTTCAAATATGTCTCAGTTTTCGTACCCTGGTACTCGGGTGCAACATTCCAGACGCTTTACTAACACCCTCCCGACTTGGAGAGTCAGTCCCTTTAACCTCCTGTTTGGCCCAGTTTGCAATTTCTGTGGAAGATGAACAGGAATAGCGAGAACCAATGAGAGACTAGCTGGAGGTGTCTGGACGGGCAAATTTAACTCTCATTTCCCACCAGGAAGAGGAATTAACCAAAGGCTCAGCTTGCCGTGCCGGAACCAGATTAGGGCCTGAAGCCATCCTGCGGTGTTGCGGCCAGCTGAAAAGAAAGCGAGTTGAAGAAAGGAGCTCAGGGGCACTGTAATTCACAAACCTGCAGAGTTATAAATGACAGCTATCGTCCAAAAATATACTGAAGTAAGGCTGCCAAGAGGACTTGAAAGCGGGGCAGAATTGCAGGAAACCGATTTCAGGAGGTAGACTGGAATTGCATTGAAAGCATAGGAAAAGAGGCAGAACGTCCACAATGATGCACTTGGCCAAAAAGGGCGTATGCGTTTTTTCCTGAATATATTCAGGAAAAAACGCATACGCCCTTTTTGGCCAACCAAGCAAGCTTGCAAAGGAAATCTGCACTACAATGAAGTCTCACTTCCCCCCGGTCAAAAGGGCCATCTGAAAAAAGTGTAAAATCCAGAAAGGCAGGACAGGCCATGGAGAACTGGGAGCCTTGTTATGCTGATGGGCGGGATGTAAATTGCCAACAGCCACTCGGGAGAAGTGTATGGTGTTTCCTGAAACATCTAAAAAACAAAGCAACAGAGCCTAGGGCACTTCCACTTATGGTCCTATAGCTTAGGGAAATTAAAATCAAAAAGACACAGCCACCCCAAAGTTTGGGACGCCTCTGTTTACAAGAACCTCATTTACCGTACAAGTTCAATATCACAGAAAGTGAAAAATGGATAAAGAAGTTGTGGTACTTACGTACAATGCAGTATCACTCAACAATGAAATCTATGTCATCAGGCCCGTAGCAGCATAATGAGTGGATTCAGGTACGATGATTCTAACTGAAATAAGTCACACAGAAAAAGAAACATCATAAGATATCACTAATACACAGAATGTAAACTTGGCTACACAGGAACTGAATTCCAAAAGAGAACAGGGTCTCAAATTTAGAAAACCAACTTATGCTTGCTTAAGGGGAAAGGTGAGTTGGGGTGCTGCATAAAACCAGAGATTGAAATGAGCACAGATAAAGTTCCTTAAGCCAAATATGGAATAGACAAGAGCTACTCCTTGCTCAACGAAATGGACTCAACACCCCATATTAAATGCCTAAGAATGTACCTGACTAGTAAGTATCTTAAAACCTATGGATTGCTATGTCTCCAAAAGAGAATCAAGCGTCTGTACAGGGGGATAAACGCAGCAGTGATAGGATTGTAGAAGTTCGGTGAGCAAATGAAGACCCTTTGAAGTCATATTGCATGGTACCCATTACACGGGTCTCAACTCTCCAGGTTTAAGGTATTCTTCCTTCAGCTAAAACATGCATGTGGAACCCAGAGTATGATCAACCGTGTGAACGGGAGACGTGTTCAAATATGTCTCAGTTTTCCTCCCCTGGTACTCGGGTGCAACATTCCAGACGCTTTACTAACACCCTCCCGACTTGGAGAGTCAGTCCCTTTAACCTCCTGTTTGGCCCAGTTTGCAATTTCTGCGGAAGATGAACAGGAATAGCGAGAACCAATGAGAGACTAGCTGGAGGTGTCTGGACGGGCAAATTTAACTCTCATTTCCCACCAGGAAGAGGAATTAACCAAAGGCTCAGCGTGCCGTGCCGGAACCAGATTAGGGCCTGAAGCCATCCTGCGGTGTTGCGGCCAGCTCAAAAGAAAGCGAGTTGAAGAAAGGAGCTCAGGGGCACTGTAATTCACAAACCTGCAGAGTTATAAATGACAGCTATCGTCCAAAAATATACTGAAGTAAGGCTGCCAAGAGGACTTGAAAGCGGGGCAGAATTGCAGGAAACCGATTTCAGGAGGTAGACTGGAATTGCATTGAAAGCATAGGAAAAGAGGCAGAACGTCCACAATGATGCACTTGGCCAAAAAGGGCGTATGCGTTTTTTCCTGAATATATTCAGGAAAAAACGCATACGCCCTTTTTGGCCAACCAAGCAAGCTTGCAAAGGAAATCTGCACTACAATGAAGTCTCACTTCCCCCCGGTCAAAAGGGCCATCTGAAAAAAGTGTAAAATCCAGAAAGGCAGGACAGGCCATGGAGAACTGGGAGCCTTGTTATGCTGATGGGCGGGATGTAAATTGCCAACAGCCACTCGGGAGAAGTGTATGGTGTTTCCTGAAACATCTAAAAAACAAAGCAACAGAGCCTAGGGCACTTCCACTTATGGTCCTATAGCTTAGGGAAATTAAAATCAAAAAGACACAGCCACCCCAAAGTTTGGGACGCCTCTGTTTACAAGAACCTCGTTTACAGTACAAGTTCAACATCGCAGAAAGTGAAAAATGGATAAAGAAGTTGTGGTATTTACTTACAAAGCAATATCACTCAGCAATGAAATCTATGTCATCAGGCCCTTAGCAGCACAATGAGTGGATTCAGGTATGATGATTCTAACTGATATAAGTCACACAGAAAAAGAAACATCATAAGATATCAGTAATACACGGAATGTAAACTTGGCTACACAGGAACTGAATTACAGAACAGAACAGGGTCTCAAATTTAGAAAACCAACTTATGCTTGCTTAAGGGTAAAGGTGAGTTGGGGTGCTGCATAAAACCAGAGATTGAAATGAGCACAGATAAAGTTCCTTAAGCCAAATATGGAATAGACAAGAGCTACTCCTTGCTCAACGAAATGGACTCAACACCGCATATTAAACGCCTAAGAATGTACCTGACTAGTAAGTATCTTAAAACCTATGGATTGCTATGTCTCCGAAAGAGAATCAAGCATGTGTACAGGGGCATAAACGCAGCAGTGATAGGATTGGAGAGGTTCGGTGAGCAAATGAAAACCCTTTGAAGTCATATTGCATGGTACCCATTCCACGGGTCTCAACTCTCCAGGTTTAAGGTATTCTTCCTTCAGCTAAAACATGCATGTGGAACCCAGAGTATGATCAACCGTGTGAACGGAGACGTGTTCAAATATGTCTCAGTTTTGGTCCCCTGATACTCGGGTGCAACATTCCTGACACTTTACTAACACCCTCCCGACTTGGAGAGTCAGCGCCTTTAACCTCCTGTTTGGCCCAGTTTGCAATTTCTGCGGAAGATGAACAGGAATAGGGAGAACCAATGAGAGACTAGCTGGAGGTGTCTGGACGGGCAAATTTAACTCTCATTTCCCACCAGGAAGAGGAAATAACCAAAGGCTCTGCGTGCCGTGCCGGAACAAGATTAGGGCCTGAAGCCATCCTGCGGTGTTGCGGCCAGCTCAAAAGAAAGCGAGTTGAAGAAAGGAGCTCAGGGGCACTGTAATTCACAAACCTGCAGAGTTATAAATGACAGCTATCGATCAAAAATATACTGAAGTAAGGCTGCCAAGAGGACTTGAAAGCGGGGCAGAATTGCAGGAAACCGATTTCAGGAGGTAGACTGGAATTGCATTGAAAGCATAGGAAAAGAGGCAGAACGTCCACAATGATGCACTTGGCCAAAAAGGGCGTATGCGTTTTTTCCTGAATATATTCAGGAAAAAACGCATACGCCCTTTTTGGCCAACCAAGCAAGCTTGCAAAGGAAATCTGCACTACAATGAAGTCTCACTTCCCCCCGGTCAAAAGGGCCATCTGAAAAAAGTGTAAAATCCAGAAAGGCAGGACAGGCCATGGAGAACTGGGAGCCTTTTTATGCTGATGGGAGGGACGTAAATTGCCAACAGCCACTCGGGAGAAGTGTATGGTGTTTCCTGAAACATCTAAAAAACAAAGCAACAGAGCCTAGGGCACTTCCACTTATGGTCCTATAGCTTAGGGAAATTAAAATCAAAAAGACACAGCCACCCCAAAGTTTGGGACGCCTCTGTTTACAAGAACCTCATTTACCGTACAAGTTCAATATCACAGAAAGTGAAAAATGGATAAAGAAGTTGTGGTACTTATGTACAATGCAGTATCACTCAACAATGAAATCTATGTCATCAGGCCCGTAGCAGCATAATGAGTGGATTCAGGTACGATGATTCTAACTGAAATAAGTCACACAGAAAAAGAAACATCATAAGATATCACTAATACACAGAATGTAAACTTGGCTACACAGGAACTGAATTCCAAAAGAGAACAGGGTCTCAAATTTAGAAAACCAACTTATGCTTGCTTAAGGGGAAAGGTGAGTTGGGGTGCTGCATAAAACCAGAGATTGAAATGAGCACAGATAAAGTTCCTTAAGCCAAATATGGAATAGACAAGAGCTACTCCTTGCTCAACGAAATGGACTCAACACCCCATATTAAATGCCTAAGAATGTACCTGACTAGTAAGTATCTTAAAACCTATGGATTGCTATGTCTCCAAAAGAGAATCAAGCGTCTGTACAGGGGGATAAACGCAGCAGTGATAGGATTGGAGAAGTTCGGTGAGCAAATGAAGACCCTTTGAAGTCATATTGCATGGTACCCATTACACGGGTCTCAACTCTCCAGGTTTAAGGTATTCTTCCTTCAGCTAAAACATGCATGTGGAACCCAGAGTATGATCAACCGTGTGAACGGGAGACGTGTTCAAATATGTCTCAGTTTTCCTCCCCTGGTACTCGGGTGCAACATTCCAGACGCTTTACTAACACCCTCCCGACTTGGAGAGTCAGTCCCTTTAACCTCCTGTTTGGCCCAGTTTGCAATTTCTGCGGAAGATGAACAGGAATAGCGAGAACCAATGAGAGACTAGCTGGAGGTGTCTGGACGGGCAAATTTAACTCTCATTTCCCACCAGGAAGAGGAATTAACCAAAGGCTCAGCGTGCCGTGCCGGAACCAGATTAGGGCCTGAAGCCATCCTGCGGTGTTGCGGCCAGCTCAAAAGAAAGCGAGTTGAAGAAAGGAGCTCAGGGGCACTGTAATTCACAAACCTGCAGAGTTATAAATGACAGCTATCGTCCAAAAATATACTGAAGTAAGGCTGCCAAGAGGACTTGAAAGCGGGGCAGAATTGCAGGAAACCGATTTCAGGAGGTAGACTGGAATTGCATTGAAAGCATAGGAAAAGAGGCAGAACGTCCACAATGATGCACTTGGCCAAAAAGGGCGTATGCGTTTTTTCCTGAATATATTCAGGAAAAAACGCATACGCCCTTTTTGGCCAACCAAGCAAGCTTGCAAAGGAAATCTGCACTACAATGAAGTCTCACTTCCCCCCGGTCAAAAGGGCCATCTGAAAAAAGTGTAAAATCCAGAAAGGCAGGACAGGCCATGGAGAACTGGGAGCCTTGTTATGCTGATGGGCGGGATGTAAATTGCCAACAGCCACTCGGGAGAAGTGTATGGTGTTTCCTGAAACATCTAAAAAACAAAGCAACAGAGCCTAGGGCACTTCCACTTATGGTCCTATAGCTTAGGGAAATTAAAATCAAAAAGACACAGCCACCCCAAAGTTTGGGACGCCTCTGTTTACAAGAACCTCGTTTACAGTACAAGTTCAACATCGCAGAAAGTGAAAAATGGATAAAGAAGTTGTGGTATTTACTTACAAAGCAATATCACTCAGCAATGAAATCTATGTCATCAGGCCCTTAGCAGCACAATGAGTGGATTCAGGTATGATGATTCTAACTGATATAAGTCACACAGAAAAAGAAACATCATAAGATATCAGTAATACACGGAATGTAAACTTGGCTACACAGGAACTGAATTACAGAACAGAACAGGGTCTCAAATTTAGAAAACCAACTTATGCTTGCTTAAGGGTAAAGGTGAGTTGGGGTGCTGCATAAAACCAGAGATTGAAATGAGCACAGATAAAGTTCCTTAAGCCAAATATGGAATAGACAAGAGCTACTCCTTGCTCAACGAAATGGACTCAACACCGCATATTAAACGCCTAAGAATGTACCTGACTAGTAAGTATCTTAAAACCTATGGATTGCTATGTCTCCGAAAGAGAATCAAGCATGTGTACAGGGGCATAAACGCAGCAGTGATAGGATTGGAGAGGTTCGGTGAGCAAATGAAAACCCTTTGAAGTCATATTGCATGGTACCCATTCCACGGGTCTCAACTCTCCAGGTTTAAGGTATTCTTCCTTCAGCTAAAACATGCATGTGGAACCCAGAGTATGATCAACCGTGTGAACGGAGACGTGTTCAAATATGTCTCAGTTTTGGTCCCCTGATACTCGGGTGCAACATTCCTGACACTTTACTAACACCCTCCCGACTTGGAGAGTCAGCGCCTTTAACCTCCTGTTTGGCCCAGTTTGCAATTTCTGCGGAAGATGAACAGGAATAGGGAGAACCAATGAGAGACTAGCTGGAGGTGTCTGGACGGGCAAATTTAACTCTCATTTCCCACCAGGAAGAGGAAATAACCAAAGGCTCTGCGTGCCGTGCCGGAACAAGATTAGGGCCTGAAGCCATCCTGCGGTGTTGCGGCCAGCTCAAAAGAAAGCGAGTTGAAGAAAGGAGCTCAGGGGCACTGTAATTCACAAACCTGCAGAGTTATAAATGACAGCTATCGATCAAAAATATACTGAAGTAAGGCTGCCAAGAGGACTTGAAAGCGGGGCAGAATTGCAGGAAACCGATTTCAGGAGGTAGACTGGAATTGCATTGAAAGCATAGGAAAAGAGGCAGAACGTCCACAATGATGCACTTGGCCAAAAAGGGCGTATGCGTTTTTTCCTGAATATATTCAGGAAAAAACGCATACGCCCTTTTTGGCCAACCAAGCAAGCTTGCAAAGGAAATCTGCACTACAATGAAGTCTCACTTCCCCCCGGTCAAAAGGGCCATCTGAAAAAAGTGTAAAATCCAGAAAGGCAGGACAGGCCATGGAGAACTGGGAGCCTTTTTATGCTGATGGGAGGGACGTAAATTGCCAACAGCCACTCGGGAGAAGTGTATGGTGTTTCCTGAAACATCTAAAAAACAAAGCAACAGAGCCTAGGGCACTTCCACTTATGGTCCTATAGCTTAGGGAAATTAAAATCAAAAAGACACAGCCACCCCAAAGTTTGGGACGCCTCTGTTTACAAGAACCTCATTTACCGTACAAGTTCAATATCACAGAAAGTGAAAAATGGATAAAGAAGTTGTGGTACTTATGTACAATGCAGTATCACTCAACAATGAAATCTATGTCATCAGGCCCGTAGCAGCATAATGAGTGGATTCAGGTACGATGATTCTAACTGAAATAAGTCACACAGAAAAAGAAACATCATAAGATATCACTAATACACAGAATGTAAACTTGGCTACACAGGAACTGAATTCCAAAAGAGAACAGGGTCTCAAATTTAGAAAACCAACTTATGCTTGCTTAAGGGGAAAGGTGAGTTGGGGTGCTGCATAAAACCAGAGATTGAAATGAGCACAGATAAAGTTCCTTAAGCCAAATATGGAATAGACAAGAGCTACTCCTTGCTCAACGAAATGGACTCAACACCCCATATTAAATGCCTAAGAATGTACCTGACTAGTAAGTATCTTAAAACCTATGGATTGCTATGTCTCCAAAAGAGAATCAAGCGTCTGTACAGGGGGATAAACGCAGCAGTGATAGGATTGGAGAAGTTCGGTGAGCAAATGAAGACCCTTTGAAGTCATATTGCATGGTACCCATTACACGGGTCTCAACTCTCCAGGTTTAAGGTATTCTTCCTTCAGCTAAAACATGCATGTGGAACCCAGAGTATGATCAACCGTGTGAACGGGAGACGTGTTCAAATATGTCTCAGTTTTCCTCCCCTGGTACTCGGGTGCAACATTCCAGACGCTTTACTAACACCCTCCCGACTTGGAGAGTCAGTCCCTTTAACCTCCTGTTTGGCCCAGTTTGCAATTTCTGCGGAAGATGAACAGGAATAGCGAGAACCAATGAGAGACTAGCTGGAGGTGTCTGGACGGGCAAATTTAACTCTCATTTCCCACCAGGAAGAGGAATTAACCAAAGGCTCAGCGTGCCGTGCCGGAACCAGATTAGGGCCTGAAGCCATCCTGCGGTGTTGCGGCCAGCTCAAAAGAAAGCGAGTTGAAGAAAGGAGCTCAGGGGCACTGTAATTCACAAACCTGCAGAGTTATAAATGACAGCTATCGTCCAAAAATATACTGAAGTAAGGCTGCCAAGAGGACTTGAAAGCGGGGCAGAATTGCAGGAAACCGATTTCAGGAGGTAGACTGGAATTGCATTGAAAGCATAGGAAAAGAGGCAGAACGTCCACAATGATGCACTTGGCCAAAAAGGGCGTATGCGTTTTTTCCTGAATATATTCAGGAAAAAACGCATACGCCCTTTTTGGCCAACCAAGCAAGCTTGCAAAGGAAATCTGCACTACAATGAAGTCTCACTTCCCCCCGGTCAAAAGGGCCATCTGAAAAAAGTGTAAAATCCAGAAAGGCAGGACAGGCCATGGAGAACTGGGAGCCTTGTTATGCTGATGGGCGGGATGTAAATTGCCAACAGACACTCGGGAGAAGTGTATGGTGTTTCCTGAAACATCTAAAAAACAAAGCAACAGAGCCTAGGGCACTTCCACTTATGGTCCTATAGCTTAGGGAAATTAAAATCAAAAAGACACAGCCACCCCAAAGTTTGGGACGCCTCTGTTTACAAGAACCTCGTTTACAGTACAAGTTCAACATCGCAGAAAGTGAAAAATGGATAAAGAAGTTGTGGTATTTACTTACAAAGCAATATCACTCAGCAATGAAATCTATGTCATCAGGCCCTTAGCAGCACAATGAGTGGATTCAGGTATGATGATTCTAACTGATATAAGTCACACAGAAAAAGAAACATCATAAGATATCAGTAATACACGGAATGTAAACTTGGCTACACAGGAACTGAATTACAGAACAGAACAGGGTCTCAAATTTAGAAAACCAACTTATGCTTGCTTAAGGGTAAAGGTGAGTTGGGGTGCTGCATAAAACCAGAGATTGAAATGAGCACAGATAAAGTTCCTTAAGCCAAATATGGAATAGACAAGAGCTACTCCTTGCTCAACGAAATGGACTCAACACCGCATATTAAACGCCTAAGAATGTACCTGACTAGTAAGTATCTTAAAACCTATGGATTGCTATGTCTCCGAAAGAGAATCAAGCATGTGTACAGGGGCATAAACGCAGCAGTGATAGGATTGGAGAGGTTCGGTGAGCAAATGAAAACCCTTTGAAGTCATATTGCATGGTACCCATTCCACGGGTCTCAACTCTCCAGGTTTAAGGTATTCTTCCTTCAGCTAAAACATGCATGTGGAACCCAGAGTATGATCAACCGTGTGAACGGAGACGTGTTCAAATATGTCTCAGTTTTGGTCCCCTGATACTCGGGTGCAACATTCCTGACACTTTACTAACACCCTCCCGACTTGGAGAGTCAGCGCCTTTAACCTCCTGTTTGGCCCAGTTTGCAATTTCTGCGGAAGATGAACAGGAATAGGGAGAACCAATGAGAGACTAGCTGGAGGTGTCTGGACGGGCAAATTTAACTCTCATTTCCCACCAGGAAGAGGAAATAACCAAAGGATCAGCGTGCCGTGCCGGAACAAGATTAGGGCCTGAAGCCATCCTGCGGTGTTGCGGCCAGCTCAAAAGAAAGCGAGTTGAAGAAAGGAGCTCAGGGGCACTGTAATTCACAAACCTGCAGAGTTATAAATGACAGCTATCGATCAAAAATATACTGAAGTAAGGCTGCCAAGAGGACTTGAAAGCGGGGCAGAATTGCAGGAAACCGATTTCAGGAGGTAGACTGGAATTGCATTGAAAGCATAGGAAAAGAGGCAGAACGTCCACAATGATGCACTTGGCCAAAAAGGGCGTATGCGTTTTTTCCTGAATATATTCAGGAAAAAACGCATACGCCCTTTTTGGCCAACCAAGCAAGCTTGCAAAGGAAATCTGCACTACAATGAAGTCTCACTTCCCCCCGGTCAAAAGGGTCATCTGAAAAAAGTGTAAAATCCAGAAAGGCAGGACAGGCCATGGAGAACTGGGAGCCTTTTTATGCTGATGGGAGGGACGTAAATTGCCAACAGCCACTCGGGAGAAGTGTATGGTGTTTCCTGAAACATCTAAAAAACAAAGCAACAGAGCCTAGGGCACTTCCACTTATGGTCCTATAGCTTAGGGAAATTAAAATCAAAAAGACACAGCCACCCCAAAGTTTGGGACGCCTCTGTTTACAAGAACCTCATTTACCGTACAAGTTCAATATCACAGAAAGTGAAAAATGGATAAAGAAGTTGTGGTACTTATGTACAATGCAGTATCACTCAACAATGAAATCTATGTCATCAGGCCCGTAGCAGCATAATGAGTGGATTCAGGTACGATGATTCTAACTGAAATAAGTCACACAGAAAAAGAAACATCATAAGATATCACTAATACACAGAATGTAAACTTGGCTACACAGGAACTGAATTCCAAAAGAGAACAGGGTCTCAAATTTAGAAAACCAACTTATGCTTGCTTAAGGGGAAAGGTGAGTTGGGGTGCTGCATAAAACCAGAGATTGAAATGAGCACAGATAAAGTTCCTTAAGCCAAATATGGAATAGACAAGAGCTACTCCTTGCTCAACGAAATGGACTCAACACCCCATATTAAATGCCTAAGAATGTACCTGACTAGTAAGTATCTTAAAACCTATGGATTGCTATGTCTCCAAAAGAGAATCAAGCGTCTGTACAGGGGGATAAACGCAGCAGTGATAGGATTGGAGAAGTTCGGTGAGCAAATGAAGACCCTTTGAAGTCATATTGCATGGTACCCATTACACGGGTCTCAACTCTCCAGGTTTAAGGTATTCTTCCTTCAGCTAAAACATGCATGTGGAACCCAGAGTATGATCAACCGTGTGAACGGGAGACGTGTTCAAATATGTCTCAGTTTTCCTCCCCTGGTACTCGGGTGCAACATTCCAGACGCTTTACTAACACCCTCCCGACTTGGAGAGTCAGTCCCTTTAACCTCCTGTTTGGCCCAGTTTGCAATTTCTGCGGAAGATGAACAGGAATAGCGAGAACCAATGAGAGACTAGCTGGAGGTGTCTGGACGGGCAAATTTAACTCTCATTTCCCACCAGGAAGAGGAATTAACCAAAGGCTCAGCGTGCCGTGCCGGAACCAGATTAGGGCCTGAAGCCATCCTGCGGTGTTGCGGCCAGCTGAAAAGAAAGCGAGTTGAAGAAAGGAGCTCAGGGGCACTGTAATTCACAAACCTGCAGAGTTATAAATGACAGCTATCGTCCAAAAATATACTGAAGTAAGGCTGCCAAGAGGACTTGAAAGCGGGGCAGAATTGCAGGAAACCGATTTCAGGAGGTAGACTGGAATTGCATTGAAAGCATAGGAAAAGAGGCAGAACGTCCACAATGATGCACTTGGCCAAAAAGGGCGTATGCGTTTTTTCCTGAATATATTCAGGAAAAAACGCATACGCCCTTTTTGGCCAACCAAGCAAACTTGCAAAGGAAATCTGCACTACAATGAAGTCTCACTTCCCCCCGGTCAAAAGGGCCATCTGAAAAAAGTGTAAAATCCAGAAAGGCAGGACAGGCCATGGAGAACTGGGAGCCTTGTTATGCTGATGGGCGGGATGTAAATTGCCAACAGACACTCGGGAGAAGTGTATGGTGTTTCCTGAAACATCTAAAAAACAAAGCAACAGAGTCTAGGGCACTTCCACTTATGGTCCTATAGCTTAGGGAAATTAAAATCAAAAAGACACAGCCACCCCAAAGTTTGGGACGCCTCTGTTTACAAGAACCTCGTTTACAGTACAAGTTCAACATCGCAGAAAGTGAAAAATGGATAAAGAAGTTGTGGTATTTACTTACAAAGCAATATCACTCAGCAATGAAATCTATGTCATCAGGCCCTTAGCAGCACAATGAGTGGATTCAGGTATGATGATTCTAACTGATATAAGTCACACAGAAAAATAAACATCATAAGATATCAGTAATACACGGAATGTAAACTTGGCTACACAGGAACTGAATTACAGAACAGAACAGGGTCTCAAATTTAGAAAACCAACTTATGCTTGCTTAAGGGTAAAGGTGAGTTGGGGTGCTGCATAAAACCAGAGATTGAAATGAGCACAGATAAAGTTCCTTAAGCCAAATATGGAATAGACAAGAGCTACTCCTTGCTCAACGAAATGGACTCAACACCGCATATTAAACGCCTAAGAATGTACCTGACTAGTAAGTATCTTAAAACCTATGGATTGCTATGTCTCCGAAAGAGAATCAAGCATGTGTACAGGGGCATAAACGCAGCAGTGATAGGATTGGAGAGGTTCGGTGAGCAAATGAAAACCCTTTGAAGTCATATTGCATGGTACCCATTCCACGGGTCTCAACTCTCCAGGTTTAAGGTATTCTTCCTTCAGCTAAAACATGCATGTGGAACCCAGAGTATGATCAACCGTGTGAACGGAGACGTGTTCAAATATGTCTCAGTTTTGGTCCCCTGATACTCGGGTGCAACATTCCTGACACTTTACTAACACCCTCCCGACTTGGAGAGTCAGCGCCTTTATCCTCCTGTTTGGCCCAGTTTGCAATTTCTGCGGAAGATGAACAGGAATAGGGAGAACCAATGAGAGACTAGCTGGAGGTGTCTGGACGGGCAAATTTAACTCTCATTTCCCACCAGGAAGAGGAAATAACCAAAGGCTCAGCGTGCCGTGCCGGAACAAGATTAGGGCCTGAAGCCATCCTGCGGTGTTGCGGCCAGCTCAAAAGAAAGCGAGTTGAAGAAAGGAGCTCAGGGGCACTGTAATTCACAAACCTGCAGAGTTATAAATGACAGCTATCGATCAAAAATATACTGAAGTAAGGCTGCCAAGAGGACTTGAAAGCGGGGCAGAATTGCAGGAAACCGATTTCAGGAGGTAGACTGGAATTGCATTGAAAGCATAGGAAAAGAGGCAGAACGTCCACAATGATGCACTTGGCCAAAAAGGGCGTATGCGTTTTTTCCTGAATATATTCAGGAAAAAACGCATACGCCCTTTTTGGCCAACCAAGCAAGCTTGCAAAGGAAATCTGCACTACAATGAAGTCTCACTTCCCCCCGGTCAAAAGGGCCATCTGAAAAAAGTGTAAAATCCAGAAAGGCAGGACAGGCCATGGAGAACTGGGAGCCTTTTTATGCTGATGGGAGGGACGTAAATTGCCAACAGCCACTCGGGAGAAGTGTATGGTGTTTCCTGAAACATCTAAAAAACAAAGCAACAGAGCCTAGGGCACTTCCACTTATGGTCCTATAGCTTAGGGAAATTAAAATCAAAAAGACACAGCCACCCCAAAGTTTGGGACGCCTCTGTTTACAAGAACCTCATTTACCGTACAAGTTCAATATCACAGAAAGTGAAAAATGGATAAAGAAGTTGTGGTACTTATGTACAATGCAGTATCACTCAACAATGAAATCTATGTCATCAGGCCCGTAGCAGCATAATGAGTGGATTCAGGTACGATGATTCTAACTGAAATAAGTCACACAGAAAAAGAAACATCATAAGATATCACTAATACACAGAATGTAAACTTGGCTACACAGGAACTGAATTCCAAAAGAGAACAGGGTCTCAAATTTAGAAAACCAACTTATGCTTGCTTAAGGGGAAAGGTGAGTTGGGGTGCTGCATAAAACCAGAGATTGAAATGAGCACAGATAAAGTTCCTTAAGCCAAATATGGAATAGACAAGAGCTACTCCTTGCTCAACGAAATGGACTCAACACCCCATATTAAATGCCTAAGAATGTACCTGACTAGTAAGTATCTTAAAACCTATGGATTGCTATGTCTCCAAAAGAGAATCAAGCGTCTGTACAGGGGGATAAACGCAGCAGTGATAGGATTGGAGAAGTTCGGTGAGCAAATGAAGACCCTTTGAAGTCATATTGCATGGTACCCATTACACGGGTCTCAACTCTCCAGGTTTAAGGTATTCTTCCTTCAGCTAAAACATGCATGTGGAACCCAGAGTATGATCAACCGTGTGAACGGGAGACGTGTTCAAATATGTCTCAGTTTTCCTCCCCTGGTACTCGGGTGCAATATTCCAGACGCTTTACTAACACCCTCCCGACTTGGAGAGTCAGTCCCTTTAACCTCCTGTTTGGCCCAGTTTGCAATTTCTGCGGAAGATGAACAGGAATAGCGAGAACCAATGAGAGACTAGCTGGAGGTGTCTGGACGGGCAAATTTAACTCTCATTTCCCACCAGGAAGAGGAATTAACCAAAGGCTCAGCGTGCCGTGCCGGAACCAGATTAGGGCCTGAAGCCATCCTGCGGTGTTGCGGCCAGCTGAAAAGAAAGCGAGTTGAAGAAAGGAGCTCAGGGGCACTGTAATTCACAAACCTGCAGAGTTATAAATGACAGCTATCGTCCAAAAATATACTGAAGTAAGGCTGCCAAGAGGACTTGAAAGCGGGGCAGAATTGCAGGAAACCGATTTCAGGAGGTAGACTGGAATTGCATTGAAAGCATAGGAAAAGAGGCAGAACGTCCACAATGATGCACTTGGCCAAAAAGGGCGTATGCGTTTTTTCCTGAATATATTCAGGAAAAAACGCATACGCCCTTTTTGGCCAACCAAGCAAACTTGCAAAGGAAATCTGCACTACAATGAAGTCTCACTTCCCCCCGGTCAAAAGGGCCATCTGAAAAAAGTGTAAAATCCAGAAAGGCAGGACAGGCCATGGAGAACTGGGAGCCTTGTTATGCTGATGGGCGGGATGTAAATTGCCAACAGACACTCGGGAGAAGTGTATGGTGTTTCCTGAAACATCTAAAAAACAAAGCAACAGAGTCTAGGGCACTTCCACTTATGGTCCTATAGCTTAGGGAAATTAAAATCAAAAAGACACAGCCACCCCAAAGTTTGGGACGCCTCTGTTTACAAGAACCTCGTTTACAGTACAAGTTCAACATCGCAGAAAGTGAAAAATGGATAAAGAAGTTGTGGTATTTACTTACAAAGCAATATCACTCAGCAATGAAATCTATGTCATCAGGCCCTTAGCAGCACAATGAGTGGATTCAGGTATGATGATTCTAACTGATATAAGTCACACAGAAAAAGAAACATCATAAGATATCAGTAATACACGGAATGTAAACTTGGCTACACAGGAACTGAATTACAGAACAGAACAGGGTCTCAAATTTAGAAAACCAACTTATGCTTGCTTAAGGGTAAAGGTGAGTTGGGGTGCTGCATAAAACCAGAGATTGAAATGAGCACAGATAAAGTTCCTTAAGCCAAATATGGAATAGACAAGAGCTACTCCTTGCTCAACGAAATGGACTCAACACCGCATATTAAACGCCTAAGAATGTACCTGACTAGTAAGTATCTTAAAACCTATGGATTGCTATGTCTCCGAAAGAGAATCAAGCATGTGTACAGGGGCATAAACGCAGCAGTGATAGGATTGGAGAGGTTCGGTGAGCAAATGAAGACCCTTTGAAGTCATATTGCATGGTACCCATTCCACGGGTTTCAACTACCCAGGTTTAAGGTATTCTACCTTCAGCTAAAACATGCATGTGGAAACTAGAGTATGATCAACCATGTGATCGGGAAACGTGTTCAAATATGTCTCAGTTTTCGTACCCTGGTACTCGGGTGCAACATTCCAGACGCTTTACTAACACCCTCCCGACTTGGAGAGTCAGTCCCTTTAACCTCCTGTTTGGCCCAGTTTGCAATTTCTGTGGAAGATGAACAGGAATAGCGAGAACCAATGAGAGACTAGCTGGAGGTGTCTGGACGGGCAAATTTAACTCTCATTTCCCACCAGGAAGAGGAATTAACCAAAGGCTCAGCTTGCCGTGCCGGAACCAGATTAGGGCCTGAAGCCATCCTGCGGTGTTGCGGCCAGCTCAAAAGAAAGCGAGTTGAAGAAAGGAGCTCAGGGGCACTGTAATTCACAAACCTGCAGAGTTATAAATGACAGCTATCGTCCAAAAATATACTGAAGTAAGGCTGCCAAGAGGACTTGAAAGCGGGGCAGAATTGCAGGAAACCGATTTCAGGAGGTAGACTGGAATTGCATTGAAAGCATAGGAAAAGAGGCAGAACGTCCACAATGATGCACTTGGCCAAAAAGGGCGTATGCGTTTTTTCCTGAATATATTCAGGAAAAAACGCATACGCCCTTTTTGGCCAACCAAGCAAGCTTGCAAAGGAAATCTGCACTACAATGAAGTCTCACTTCCCCCCGGTCAAAAGGGCCATCTGAAAAAAGTGTAAAACCCAGAAAGGCAGGACAGACCATGGAGAACTGGGAGCCTTGTTATGCTCATGGGTGGGATGTAAATTGCCAACAGCCACTCGGGAGAAGTGTATGGTGTTTCCTGAAACATCTAAAAAACAAAGCAACAGAGCCTAGGGCACTTCCACTTATGGTCCTATAGCTTAGGGAAATTAAAATCAAAAAGACACAGCCACCCCAAAGTTTGGGACGCCTCTGTTTACAAGAACCTCATTTACCGTACAAGTTCAATATCACAGAAAGTGAAAAATGGATAAAGAAGTTGTGGTACTTACATACAATGCAGTATCA
Source organism: Pseudorca crassidens (assembly GCF_039906515.1). NCBI lineage: Eukaryota > Metazoa > Chordata > Mammalia > Artiodactyla > Delphinidae > Pseudorca > Pseudorca crassidens. Next base: position 247,035 of record NW_027136313.1, on the reverse strand, counting down.
CTCAACAATGAAATCTATGTCATCAGGCCCGTAGCAGCATAATGAGTGGATTCAGGTACGATGATTCTAACTGGAATAAGTCACACAGAAAAAGAAACATCATAAGATATCACTAATACACAGAATGTAAACTTGGCTACACAGGAACTGAATTCCAAAACAGAACAGGGTCTCAAATTTAGAAAACCAACTTATGCTTGCTTAAGGGGAAAGGTGAGTTGGGGTGCTGCATAAAACCAGAGATTGAAATGAGCACAGATAAAGTTCCTTAAGCCAAATATGGAATAGACAAGAGCTACTCCTTGCTCAACGAAATGGACTCAACACCCCATATTAAATGCCTAAGAATGTACCTGACTAGTAAGTATCTTAAAACCTATGGATTGCTATGTCTCCAAAAGAGAATCAAGCGTCTGTACAGGGGGATAAACGCAGCAGTGATAGGATTGTAGAAGTTCGGTGAGCAAATGAAGACCCTTTGAAGTCATATTGCATGGTACCCATTACACGGGTCTCAACTCTCCAGGTTTAAGGTATTCTTCCTTCAGCTAAAACATGCATGTGGAACCCAGAGTATGATCAACCGTGTGAACGGGAGATGTGTTCAAATATGTCTCAGTTTTCCTCCCCTGGTACTCGGGTGCAAAATTCCAGATGCTTTACTAACACCCTACCGACTTGGAGAGTCAGTCCCTTTAACCTCCTGTTTGGCCCAGTTTGCAATTTCTGCGGAAGATGAACAGGAATAGCGAGAACCAATGAGAGACTAGCTGGAGGTGTCTGGACGGGCAAATTTAACTCTCATTTCCCACCAGGAAGAGGAATTAACCAAAGGCTCAGCGTGCCATGCCGGAACCAGATTAGGGCCTGAAGCCATCCTGCGGTGTTGCGGCCAGCTCAAAAGAAAGCGAGTTGAAGAAAGGAGCTCAGGGGCACTGTAATTCACAAACCTGAAGAGTTATAAATGACAGCTATCGTCCAAAAATATACTGAAGTAAGGCTGCCAAGAGGACTTGAAAGCGGTGCAGAATTGCAGGAAACCGATATCAGGAGGTAGACTGGAATTGCATTGAAAGCATAGGAAAAGAGGCAGAACGTCCACAATGATGCACTTGGCCAAAAAGGGCGTATGCGTTTTTTCCTGAATATATTCAGGAAAAAACGCATACGCCCTTTTTGGCCAACCAAGCAAGCTTGCAAAGGAAATCTGCACTACAATGAAGTCTCACTTCCCCCCAGTCAAAAGGGCCATCTGAAAAAAGTGTAAAATCCAGAAAGGCAGGACAGGCCATGGAGAACTGGGAGCCTTGTTATGCTGATGGGCGGGATGTAAATTGCCAACAGCCACTCGGGAGAAGTGTATGGTGTTTCCTGAAACATCTAAAAAACAAAGCAACAGAGCCTAGGGCACTTCCACTTATGGTCCTATAGCTTAGGGAAATTAAAATCAAAAAGACACAGCCACCCCAAAGTTTGGGATGCCTCTGTTTACAAGAACCTCGTTTACAGTACAAGTTCAACATCGCAGAAAGTGAAAAATGGATAAAGAAGTTGTGGTATTTACTTACAAAGCAATATCACTCAGCAATGAAATCTATGTCATCAGGCCCTTAGCAGCACAATGAGTGGATTCAGGTATGATGATTCTAACTGATATAACTCACACAGAAAAAGAAACATCATAAGATATCAGTAATACACGGAATGTAAACTTGGCTACACAGGAACTGAATTACAGAACAGAACAGGGTCTCAAATTTAGAAAACCAACTTATGCTTGCTTAAGGGGAAAGGTGAGTTGGGGTGCTGCATAAAACCAGAGATTGAAATGAGCACAGATAAAGTTCCTTAAGCCAAATATGGAATAGACAAGAGCTATTCCTTGCTCAACGAAATGGACACAACACCGCATATTAAACGCCTAAGAATGTACCTGACTAGTAAGTATCTTAAAACCTATGGATTGCTATGTCTCCGAAAGAGAATCAAGCATGTGTACAGGGGCATAAACGCAGCAGTGATAGGATTGGAGAGGTTCGGTGAGCAAATGAAGACCCTTTGAAGTCATATTGCATGGTACCCATTCCACGGGTTTCAACTACCCAGGTTTAAGGTATTCTACCTTCAGCTAAAACATGCATGTGGAAACTAGAGTATGATCAACCATGTGATCGGGAAACGTGTTCAAATATGTCTCAGTTTTCGTACCCTGGTACTCGGGTGCAACATTCCAGACGCTTTACTAACACCCTCCCGACTTGGAGAGTCAGTCCCTTTAACCTCCTGTTTGGCCCAGTTTGCAATTTCTGTGGAAGATGAACAGGAATAGCGAGAACCAATGAGAGACTAGCTGGAGGTGTCTGGACGGGCAAATTTAACTCTCATTTCCCACCAGGAAGAGGAATTAACCAAAGGCTCAGCTTGCCGTGCCGGAACCAGATTAGGGCCTGAAGCCATCCTGCGGTGTTGCGGCCAGCTCAAAAGAAAGCGAGTTGAAGAAAGGAGCTCACGGGCACTGTAATTCACAAACCTGCAGAGTTATAAATGACAGCTATCGTCCAAAAATATACTGAAGTAAGGCTGCCAAGAGGACTTGAAAGCGGGGCAGAATTGCAGGAAACTGATTTCAGGAGGTAGACTGGAATTGCATTGAAAGCATAGGAAAAGAGGCAGAACGTCCACAATGATGCACTTGGCCAAAAAGGGCGTATGCGTTTTTTCCTGAATATATTCAGGAAAAAACGCATACGCCCTTTTTGGCCAACCAAGCAAGCTTGCAAAGGAAATCTGCACTACAATGAAGTCTCACTTCCCCCCGGTCAAAAGGGCCATCTGAAAAAAGTGTAAAATCCAGAAAGGCAGGACAGGCCATGGAGAACTGGGAGCCTTGTTATGCTGATGGGCGGGATGTAAATTGCCAACAGCCACTCGGGAGAAGTGTATGGTGTTTCCTGAAACATCTAAAAAACAAAGCAACAGAGCCTAGGGCACTTCCACTTATGGTCCTATAGCTTAGGGAAATTAAAATCAAAAAGACACAGCCACCCCAAAGTTTGGGACGCCTCTGTTTACAAGAACCTCATTTACCGTACAAGTTCAATATCACAGAAAGTGAAAAATGGATAAAGAAGTTGTGGTACTTATGTACAATGCAGTATCACTCAACAATGAAATCTATGTCATCAGGCCCGTAGCAGCATAATGAGTGGATTCAGGTACGATGATTCTAACTGAAATAAGTCACACAGAAAAAGAAACATCATAAGATATCACTAATACACAGAATGTAAACTTGGCTACACAGGAACTGAATTCCAAAAGAGAACAGGGTCTCAAATTTAGAAAACCAACTTATGCTTGCTTAAGGGTAAAGGTGAGTTGGGGTGCTGCATAAAACCAGAGATTGAAATGAGCACAGATAAAGTTCCTTAAGCCAAATATGGAATAGACAAGAGCTACTCCTTGCTCAACGAAATGGACTCAACACCCCATATTAAATGCCTAAGAATGTACCTGACTAGTAAGTATCTTAAAACCTATGGATTGCTATGTCTCCAAAAGAGAATCAAGCGTCTGTACAGGGGGATAAACGCAGCAGTGATAGGATTGGAGAAGTTCGGTGAGCAAATGAAGACCCTTTGAAGTCATATTGCATGGTACCCATTACACGGGTCTCAACTCTCCAGGTTTAAGGTATTCTTCCTTCAGCTAAAACATGCATGTGGAACCCAGAGTATGATCAACCGTGTGAACGGGAGACGTGTTCAAATATGTCTCAGTTTTCCTCCCCTGGTACTCGGGTGCAACATTCCAGACGCTTTACTAACACCCTCCCGACTTGGAGAGTCAGTCCCTTTAACCTCCTGTTTGGCCCAGTTTGCAATTTCTGCGGAAGATGAACAGGAATAGCGAGAACCAATGAGAGACTAGCTGGAGGTGTCTGGACGGGCAAATTTAACTCTCATTTCCCACCAGGAAGAGGAATTAACCAAAGGCTCAGCGTGCCGTGCCGGAACCAGATTAGGGCCTGAAGCCATCCTGCGGTGTTGCGGCCAGCTCAAAAGAAAGCGAGTTGAAGAAAGGAGCTCAGGGGCACTGTAATTCACAAACCTGCAGAGTTATAAATGACAGCTATCGTCCAAAAATATACTGAAGTAAGGCTGCCAAGAGGACTTGAAAGCGGGGCAGAATTGCAGGAAACCGATTTCAGGAGGTAGACTGGAATTGCATTGAAAGCATAGGAAAAGAGGCAGAACGTCCACAATGATGCACTTGGCCAAAAAGGGCGTATGCGTTTTTTCCTGAATATATTCAGGAAAAAACGCATACGCCCTTTTTGGCCAACCAAGCAAGCTTGCAAAGGAAATCTGCACTACAATGAAGTCTCACTTCCCCCCGGTCAAAAGGGCCATCTGAAAAAAGTGTAAAATCCAGAAAGGCAGGACAGGCCATGGAGAACTGGGAGCCTTGTTATGCTGATGGGCGGGATGTAAATTGCCAACAGACACTCGGGAGAAGTGTATGGTGTTTCCTGAAACATCTAAAAAACAAAGCAACAGAGCCTAGGGCACTTCCACTTATGGTCCTATAGCTTAGGGAAATTAAAATCAAAAAGACACAGCCACCCCAAAGTTTGGGACGCCTCTGTTTACAAGAACCTCGTTTACAGTACAAGTTCAACATCGCAGAAAGTGAAAAATGGATAAAGAAGTTGTGGTATTTACTTACAAAGCAATATCACTCAGCAATGAAATCTATGTCATCAGGCCCTTAGCAGCACAATGAGTGGATTCAGGTATGATGATTCTAACTGATATAAGTCACACAGAAAAAGAAACATCATAAGATATCAGTAATACACGGAATGTAAACTTGGCTACACAGGAACTGAATTACAGAACAGAACAGGGTCTCAAATTTAGAAAACCAACTTATGCTTGCTTAAGGGTAAAGGTGAGTTGGGGTGCTGCATAAAACCAGAGATTGAAATGAGCACAGATAAAGTTCCTTAAGCCAAATATGGAATAGACAAGAGCTACTCCTTGCTCAACGAAATGGACTCAACACCCCATATTAAATGCCTAAGAATGTACCTGACTAGTAAGTATCTTAAAACCTATGGATTGCTATGTCTCCAAAAGAGAATCAAGCGTCTGTACAGGGGGATAAACGCAGCAGTGATAGGATTGGAGAAGTTCGGTGAGCAAATGAAGACCCTTTGAAGTCATATTGCATGGTACCCATTACACGGGTCTCAACTCTCCAGGTTTAAGGTATTCTTCCTTCAGCTAAAACATGCATGTGGAACCCAGAGTATGATCAACCGTGTGAACGGGAGACGTGTTCAAATATGTCTCAGTTTTCCTCCCCTGGTACTCGGGTGCAATATTCCAGACGCTTTACTAACACCCTCCCGACTTGGAGAGTCAGTCCCTTTAACCTCCTGTTTGGCCCAGTTTGCAATTTCTGCGGAAGATGAACAGGAATAGCGAGAACCAATGAGAGACTAGCTGGAGGTGTCTGGACGGGCAAATTTAACTCTCATTTCCCACCAGGAAGAGGAATTAACCAAAGGCTCAGCGTGCCGTGCCGGAACCAGATTAGGGCCTGAAGCCATCCTGCGGTGTTGCGGCCAGCTGAAAAGAAAGCGAGTTGAAGAAAGGAGCTCAGGGGCACTGTAATTCACAAACCTGCAGAGTTATAAATGACAGCTATCGTCCAAAAATATACTGAAGTAAGGCTGCCAAGAGGACTTGAAAGCGGGGCAGAATTGCAGGAAACCGATTTCAGGAGGTAGACTGGAATTGCATTGAAAGCATAGGAAAAGACGCAGAACGTCCACAATGATGCACTTGGCCAAAAAGGGCGTATGCGTTTTTTCCTGAATATATTCAGGAAAAAACGCATACGCCCTTTTTGGCCAACCAAGCAAACTTGCAAAGGAAATCTGCACTACAATGAAGTCTCACTTCCCCCCGGTCAAAAGGGCCATCTGAAAAAAGTGTAAAATCCAGAAAGGCAGGACAGGCCATGGAGAACTGGGAGCCTTGTTATGCTGATGGGCGGGATGTAAATTGCCAACAGACACTCGGGAGAAGTGTATGGTGTTTCCTGAAACATCTAAAAAACAAAGCAACAGAGTCTAGGGCACTTCCACTTATGGTCCTATAGCTTAGGGAAATTAAAATCAAAAAGACACAGCCACCCCAAAGTTTGGGACGCCTCTGTTTACAAGAACCTCGTTTACAGTACAAGTTCAACATCGCAGAAAGTGAAAAATGGATAAAGAAGTTGTGGTATTTACTTACAAAGCAATATCACTCAGCAATGAAATCTATGTCATCAGGCCCTTAGCAGCACAATGAGTGGATTCAGGTATGATGATTCTAACTGATATAAGTCACACAGAAAAAGAAACATCATAAGATATCAGTAATACACGGAATGTAAACTTGGCTACACAGGAACTGAATTACAGAACAGAACAGGGTCTCAAATTTAGAAAACCAACTTATGCTTGCTTAAGGGTAAAGGTGAGTTGGGGTGCTGCATAAAACCAGAGATTGAAATGAGCACAGATAAAGTTCCTTAAGCCAAATATGGAATAGACAAGAGCTACTCCTTGCTCAACGAAATGGACTCAACACCGCATATTAAACGCCTAAGAATGTACCTGACTAGTAAGTATCTTAAAACCTATGGATTGCTATGTCTCCGAAAGAGAATCAAGCATGTGTACAGGGGCATAAACGCAGCAGTGATAGGATTGGAGAGGTTCGGTGAGCAAATGAAGACCCTTTGAAGTCATATTGCATGGTACCCATTCCACGGGTTTCAACTACCCAGGTTTAAGGTATTCTACCTTCAGCTAAAACATGCATGTGGAAACTAGAGTATGATCAACCATGTGATCGGGAAACGTGTTCAAATATGTCTCAGTTTTCGTACCCTGGTACTCGGGTGCAACATTCCAGACGCTTTACTAACACCCTCCCGACTTGGAGAGTCAGTCCCTTTAACCTCCTGTTTGGCCCAGTTTGCAATTTCTGTGGAAGATGAACAGGAATAGCGAGAACCAATGAGAGACTAGCTGGAGGTGTCTGGACGGGCAAATTTAACTCTCATTTCCCACCAGGAAGAGGAATTAACCAAAGGCTCAGCTTGCCGTGCCGGAACCAGATTAGGGCCTGAAGCCATCCTGCGGTGTTGCGGCCAGCTCAAAAGAAAGCGAGTTGAAGAAAGGAGCTCAGGGGCACTGTAATTCACAAACCTGCAGAGTTATAAATGACAGCTATCGTCCAAAAATATACTGAAGTAAGGCTGCCAAGAGGACTTGAAAGCGGGGCAGAATTGCAGGAAACCGATTTCAGGAGGTAGACTGGAATTGCATTGAAAGCATAGGAAAAGAGGCAGAACGTCCACAATGATGCACTTGGCCAAAAAGGGCGTATGCGTTTTTTCCTGAATATATTCAGGAAAAAACGCATACGCCCTTTTTGGCCAACCAAGCAAGCTTGCAAAGGAAATCTGCACTACAATGAAGTCTCACTTCCCCCCGGTCAAAAGGGCCATCTGAAAAAAGTGTAAAACCCAGAAAGGCAGGACAGACCATGGAGAACTGGGAGCCTTGTTATGCTCATGGGTGGGATGTAAATTGCCAACAGCCACTCGGGAGAAGTGTATGGTGTTTCCTGAAACATCTAAAAAACAAAGCAACAGAGCCTAGGGCACTTCCACTTATGGTCCTATAGCTTAGGGAAATTAAAATCAAAAAGACACAGCCACCCCAAAGTTTGGGACGCCTCTGTTTACAAGAACCTCATTTACCGTACAAGTTCAATATCACAGAAAGTGAAAAATGGATAAAGAAGTTGTGGTACTTACATACAATGCAGTATCACTCAACAATGAAATCTATGTCATCAGGCCCGTAGCAGCATAATGAGTGGATTCAGGTACGATGATTCTAACTGGAATAAGTCACACAGAAAAAGAAACATCATAAGATATCACTAATACACAGAATGTAAACTTGGCTACACAGGAACTGAATTCCAAAACAGAACAGGGTCTCAAATTTAGAAAACCAACTTATGCTTGCTTAAGGGGAAAGGTGAGTTGGGGTGCTGCATAAAACCAGAGATTGAAATGAGCACAGATAAAGTTCCTTAAGCCAAATATGGAATAGACAAGAGCTACTCCTTGCTCAACGAAATGGACTCAACACCCCATATTAAATGCCTAAGAATGTACCTGACTAGTAAGTATCTTAAAACCTATGGATTGCTATGTCTCCAAAAGAGAATCAAGCGTCTGTACAGGGGGATAAACGCAGCAGTGATAGGATTGGAGAAGTTCGGTGAGCAAATGAAGACCCTTTGAAGTCATATTGCATGGTACCCATTACACGGGTCTCAACTCTCCAGGTTTAAGGTATTCTTCCTTCAGCTAAAACATGCATGTGGAACCCAGAGTATGATCAACCGTGTGAACGGGAGATGTGTTCAAATATGTCTCAGTTTTCCTCCCCTGGTACTCGGGTGCAAAATTCCAGATGCTTTACTAACACCCTACCGACTTGGAGAGTCAGTCCCTTTAACCTCCTGTTTGGCCCAGTTTGCAATTTCTGCGGAAGATGAACAGGAATAGCGAGAACCAATGAGAGACTAGCTGGAGGTGTCTGGACGGGCAAATTTAACTCTCATTTCCCACCAGGAAGAGGAATTAACCAAAGGCTCAGCGTGCCGTGCCGGAACCAGATTAGGGCCTGAAGCCATCCTGCGGTGTTGCGGCCAGCTCAAAAGAAAGCGAGTTGAAGAAAGGAGCTCAGGGGCACTGTAATTCACAAACCTGAAGAGTTATAAATGACAGCTATCGTCCAAAAATATACTGAAGTAAGGCTGCCAAGAGGACTTGAAAGCGGTGCAGAATTGCAGGAAACCGATATCAGGAGGTAGACTGGAATTGCATTGAAAGCATAGGAAAAGAGGCAGAACGTCCACAATGATGCACTTGGCCAAAAAGGGCGTATGCGTTTTTTCCTGAATATATTCAGGAAAAAACGCATACGCCCTTTTTGGCCAACCAAGCAAGCTTGCAAAGGAAATCTGCACTACAATGAAGTCTCACTTCCCCCCAGTCAAAAGGGCCATCTGAAAAAAGTGTAAAATCCAGAAAGGCAGGACAGGCCATGGAGAACTGGGAGCCTTGTTATGCTGATGGGCGGGATGTAAATTGCCAACAGCCACTCGGGAGAAGTGTATGGTGTTTCCTGAAACATCTAAAAAACAAAGCAACAGAGCCTAGGGCACTTCCACTTATGGTCCTATAGCTTAGGGAAATTAAAATCAAAAAGACACAGCCACCCCAAAGTTTGGGATGCCTCTGTTTACAAGAACCTCGTTTACAGTACAAGTTCAACATCGCAGAAAGTGAAAAATGGATAAAGAAGTTGTGGTATTTACTTACAAAGCAATATCACTCAGCAATGAAATCTATGTCATCAGGCCCTTAGCAGCACAATGAGTGGATTCAGGTATGATGATTCTAACTGATATAACTCACACAGAAAAAGAAACATCATAAGATATCAGTAATACACGGAATGTAAACTTGGCTACACAGGAACTGAATTACAGAACAGAACAGGGTCTCAAATTTAGAAAACCAACTTATGCTTGCTTAAGGGGAAAGGTGAGTTGGGGTGCTGCATAAAACCAGAGATTGAAATGAGCACAGATAAAGTTCCTTAAGCCAAATATGGAATAGACAAGAGCTATTCCTTGCTCAACGAAATGGACACAACACCGCATATTAAACGCCTAAGAATGTACCTGACTAGTAAGTATCTTAAAACCTATGGATTGCTATGTCTCCGAAAGAGAATCAAGCATGTGTACAGGGGCATAAACGCAGCAGTGATAGGATTGGAGAGGTTCGGTGAGCAAATGAAGACCCTTTGAAGTCATATTGCATGGTACCCATTCCACGGGTTTCAACTACCCAGGTTTAAGGTATTCTACCTTCAGCTAAAACATGCATGTGGAAACTAGAGTATGATCAACCATGTGATCGGGAAACGTGTTCAAATATGTCTCAGTTTTCGTACCCTGGTACTCGGGTGCAACATTCCAGACGCTTTACTAACACCCTCCCGACTTGGAGAGTCAGTCCCTTTAACCTCCTGTTTGGCCCAGTTTGCAATTTCTGTGGAAGATGAACAGGAATAGCGAGAACCAATGAGAGACTAGCTGGAGGTGTCTGGACGGGCAAATTTAACTCTCATTTCCCACCAGGAAGAGGAATTAACCAAAGGCTCAGCTTGCCGTGCCGGAACCAGATTAGGGCCTGAAGCCATCCTGCGGTGTTGCGGCCAGCTCAAAAGAAAGCGAGTTGAAGAAAGGAGCTCACGGGCACTGTAATTCACAAACCTGCAGAGTTATAAATGACAGCTATCGTCCAAAAATATACTGAAGTAAGGCTGCCAAGAGGACTTGAAAGCGGGGCAGAATTGCAGGAAACCGATTTCAGGAGGTAGACTGGAATTGCATTGAAAGCATAGGAAAAGAGGCAGAACGTCCACAATGATGCACTTGGCCAAAAAGGGCGTATGCGTTTTTTCCTGAATATATTCAGGAAAAAACGCATACGCCCTTTTTGGCCAACCAAGCAAGCTTGCAAAGGAAATCTGCACTACAATGAAGTCTCACTTCCCCCCGGTCAAAAGGGCCATCTGAAAAAAGTGTAAAATCCAGAAAGGCAGGACAGGCCATGGAGAACTGGGAGCCTTGTTATGCTGATGGGCGGGATGTAAATTGCCAACAGCCACTCGGGAGAAGTGTATGGTGTTTCCTGAAACATCTAAAAAACAAAGCAACAGAGCCTAGGGCACTTCCACTTATGGTCCTATAGCTTAGGGAAATTAAAATCAAAAAGACACAGCCACCCCAAAGTTTGGGACGCCTCTGTTTACAAGAACCTCATTTACCGTACAAGTTCAATATCACAGAAAGTGAAAAATGGATAAAGAAGTTGTGGTACTTATGTACAATGCAGTATCACTCAACAATGAAATCTATGTCATCAGGCCCGTAGCAGCATAATGAGTGGATTCAGGTACGATGATTCTAACTGAAATAAGTCACACAGAAAAAGAAACATCATAAGATATCACTAATACACAGAATGTAAACTTGGCTACACAGGAACTGAATTCCAAAAGAGAACAGGGTCTCAAATTTAGAAAACCAACTTATGCTTGCTTAAGGGTAAAGGTGAGTTGGGGTGCTGCATAAAACCAGAGATTGAAATGAGCACAGATAAAGTTCCTTAAGCCAAATATGGAATAGACAAGAGCTACTCCTTGCTCAACGAAATGGACTCAACACCCCATATTAAATGCCTAAGAATGTACCTGACTAGTAAGTATCTTAAAACCTATGGATTGCTATGTCTCCAAAAGAGAATCAAGCGTCTGTACAGGGGGATAAACGCAGCAGTGATAGGATTGGAGAAGTTCGGTGAGCAAATGAAGACCCTTTGAAGTCATATTGCATGGTACCCATTACACGGGTCTCAACTCTCCAGGTTTAAGGTATTCTTCCTTCAGCTAAAACATGCATGTGGAACCCAGAGTATGATCAACCGTGTGAACGGGAGACGTGTTCAAATATGTCTCAGTTTTCCTCCCCTGGTACTCGGGTGCAACATTCCAGACGCTTTACTAACACCCTCCCGACTTGGAGAGTCAGTCCCTTTAACCTCCTGTTTGGCCCAGTTTGCAATTTCTGCGGAAGATGAACAGGAATAGCGAGAACCAATGAGAGACTAGCTGGAGGTGTCTGGACGGGCAAATTTAACTCTCATTTCCCACCAGGAAGAGGAATTAACCAAAGGCTCAGCGTGCCGTGCCGGAACCAGATTAGGGCCTGAAGCCATCCTGCGGTGTTGCGGCCAGCTCAAAAGAAAGCGAGTTGAAGAAAGGAGCTCAGGGGCACTGTAATTCACAAACCTGCAGAGTTATAAATGACAGCTATCGTCCAAAAATATACTGAAGTAAGGCTGCCAAGAGGACTTGAAAGCGGGGCAGAATTGCAGGAAACCGATTTCAGGAGGTAGACTGGAATTGCATTGAAAGCATAGGAAAAGAGGCAGAACGTCCACAATGATGCACTTGGCCAAAAAGGGCGTATGCGTTTTTTCCTGAATATATTCAGGAAAAAACGCATACGCCCTTTTTGGCCAACCAAGCAAGCTTGCAAAGGAAATCTGCACTACAATGAAGTCTCACTTCCCCCCGGTCAAAAGGGCCATCTGAAAAAAGTGTAAAATCCAGAAAGGCAGGACAGGCCATGGAGAACTGGGAGCCTTGTTATGCTGATGGGCGGGATGTAAATTGCCAACAGACACTCGGGAGAAGTGTATGGTGTTTCCTGAAACATCTAAAAAACAAAGCAACAGAGCCTAGGGCACTTCCACTTATGGTCCTATAGCTTAGGGAAATTAAAATCAAAAAGACACAGCCACCCCAAAGTTTGGGACGCCTCTGTTTACAAGAACCTCGTTTACAGTACAAGTTCAACATCGCAGAAAGTGAAAAATGGATAAAGAAGTTGTGGTATTTACTTACAAAGCAATATCACTCAGCAATGAAATCTATGTCATCAGGCCCTTAGCAGCACAATGAGTGGATTCAGGTATGATGATTCTAACTGATATAAGTCACACAGAAAAAGAAACATCATAAGATATCAGTAATACACGGAATGTAAACTTGGCTACACAGGAACTGAATTACAGAACAGAACAGGGTCTCAAATTTAGAAAACCAACTTATGCTTGCTTAAGGGTAAAGGTGAGTTGGGGTGCTGCATAAAACCAGAGATTGAAATGAGCACAGATAAAGTTCCTTAAGCCAAATATGGAATAGACAAGAGCTACTCCTTGCTCAACGAAATGGACTCAACACCGCATATTAAACGCCTAAGAATGTACCTGACTAGTAAGTATCTTAAAACCTATGGATTGCTATGTCTCCGAAAGAGAATCAAGCATGTGTACAGGGGCATAAACGCAGCAGTGATAGGATTGGAGAGGTTCGGTGAGCAAATGAAGACCCTTTGAAGTCATATTGCATGGTACCCATTCCACGGGTCTCAACTCTCCAGGTTTAAGGTATTCTTCCTTCAGCTAAAACATGCATGTGGAACCCAGAGTATGATCAACCGTGTGAACGGAGACGTGTTCAAATATGTCTCAGTTTTGGTCCCCTGATACTCGGGTGCAACATTCCTGACACTTTACTAACACCCTCCCGACTTGGAGAGTCAGCGCCTTTAACCTCCTGTTTGGCCCAGTTTGCAATTTCTGTGGAAGATGAACAGGAATAGCGAGAACCAATGAGAGACTAGCTGGAGGTGTCTGGACGGGCAAATTTAACTCTCATTTCCCACCAGGAAGAGGAAATAACCAAAGGCTCAGCGTGCCGTGCCGGAACAAGATTAGGGCCTGAAGCCATCCTGCGGTGTTGCGGCCAGCTCAAAAGAAAGCGAGTTGAAGAAAGGAGCTCAGGGGCACTGTAATTCACAAACCTGCAGAGTTATAAATGACAGCTATCGATCAAAAATATACTGAAGTAAGGCTGCCAAGAGGACTTGAAAGCGGGGCAGAATTGCAGGAAACCGATTTCAGGAGGTAGACTGGAATTGCATTGAAAGCATAGGAAAAGAGGCAGAACGTCCACAATGATGCACTTGGCCAAAAAGGGCGTATGTGTTTTTTCCTGAATATATTCAGGAAAAAACGCATACGCCCTTTTTGGCCAACCAAGCAAGCTTGCAAAGGAAATCTGCACTACAATGAAGTCTTACTTCCCCCCGGTCAAAAGGGCCATCTGAAAAAAGTGTAAAATCCAGAAAGGCAGGACAGGCCATGGAGAACTGGGAGCCTTTTTATGCTGATGGGAGGGACGTAAATTGCCAACAGCCACTCGGGAGAAGTGTATGGTGTTTCCTGAAACATCTAAAAAACAAAGCAACAGAGCCTAGGGCACTTCCACTTATGGTCCTATAGCTTAGGGAAATTAAAATCAAAAAGACACAGCCACCCCAAAGTTTGGGACGCCTCTGTTTACAAGAACCTCATTTACCGTACAAGTTCAATATCACAGAAAGTGAAAAATGGATAAAGAAGTTGTGGTACTTATGTACAATGCAGTATCACTCAACAATGAAATCTATGTCATCAGGCCCGTAGCAGCATAATGAGTGGATTCAGGTACGATGATTCTAACTGAAATAAGTCACACAGAAAAAGAAACATCATAAGATATCACTAATACACAGAATGTAAACTTGGCTACACAGGAACTGAATTCCAAAAGAGAACAGGGTCTCAAATTTAGAAAACCAACTTATGCTTGCTTAAGGGTAAAGGTGAGTTGGGGTGCTGCATAAAACCAGAGATTGAAATGAGCACAGATAAAGTTCCTTAAGCCAAATATGGAATAGACAAGAGCTACTCCTTGCTCAACGAAATGGACTCAACACCCCATATTAAATGCCTAAGAATGTACCTGACTAGTAAGTATCTTAAAACCTATGGATTGCTATGTCTCCAAAAGAGAATCAAGCGTCTGTACAGGGGGATAAACGCAGCAGTGATAGGATTGGAGAAGTTCGGTGAGCAAATGAAGACCCTTTGAAGTCATATTGCATGGTACCCATTACACGGGTCTCAACTCTCCAGGTTTAAGGTATTCTTCCTTCAGCTAAAACATGCATGTGGAACCCAGAGTATGATCAACCGTGTGAACGGGAGACGTGTTCAAATATGTCTCAGTTTTCCTCCCCTGGTACTCGGGTGCAACATTCCAGACGCTTTACTAACACCCTCCCGACTTGGAGAGTCAGTCCCTTTAACCTCCTGTTTGGCCCAGTTTGCAATTTCTGCGGAAGATGAACAGGAATAGCGAGAACCAATGAGAGACTAGCTGGAGGTGTCTGGACGGGCAAATTTAACTCTCATTTCCCACCAGGAAGAGGAATTAACCAAAGGCTCAGCGTGCCGTGCCGGAACCAGATTAGGGCCTGAAGCCATCCTGCGGTGTTGCGGCCAGCTCAAAAGAAAGCGAGTTGAAGAAAGGAGCTCAGGGGCACTGTAATTCACAAACCTGCAGAGTTATAAATGACAGCTATCGTCCAAAAATATACTGAAGTAAGGCTGCCAAGAGGACTTGAAAGCGGGGCAGAATTGCAGGAAACCGATTTCAGGAGGTAGACTGGAATTGCATTGAAAGCATAGGAAAAGAGGCAGAACGTCCACAATGATGCACTTGGCCAAAAAGGGCGTATGCGTTTTTTCCTGAATATATTCAGGAAAAAACGCATACGCCCTTTTTGGCCAACCAAGCAAGCTTGCAAAGGAAATCTGCACTACAATGAAGTCTCACTTCCCCCCGGTCAAAAGGGCCATCTGAAAAAAGTGTAAAATCCAGAAAGGCAGGACAGGCCATGGAGAACTGGGAGCCTTGTTATGCTGATGGGCGGGATGTAAATTGCCAACAGACACTCGGGAGAAGTGTATGGTGTTTCCTGAAACATCTAAAAAACAAAGCAACAGAGCCTAGGGCACTTCCACTTATGGTCCTATAGCTTAGGGAAATTAAAATGAAAAAGACACAGCCACCCCAAAGTTTGGGACGCCTCTGTTTACAAGAACCTCGTTTACAGTACAAGTTCAACATCGCAGAAAGTGAAAAATGGATAAAGAAGTTGTGGTATTTACTTACAAAGCAATATCACTCAGCAATGAAATCTATGTCATCAGGCCCTTAGCAGCACAATGAGTGGATTCAGGTATGATGATTCTAACTGATATAAGTCACACAGAAAAAGAAACATCATAAGATATCAGTAATACACGGAATGTAAACTTGGCTACACAGGAACTGAATTACAGAACAGAACAGGTTCTCAAATTTAGAAAACCAACTTATGCTTGCTTAAGGGTAAAGGTGAGTTGGGGTGCTGCATAAAACCAGAGATTGAAATGAGCACAGATAAAGTTCCTTAAGCCAAATATGGAATAGACAAGAGCTACTCCTTGCTCAACGAAATGGACTCAACACCGCATATTAAACGCCTAAGAATGTACCTGACTAGTAAGTATCTTAAAACCTATGGATTGCTATGTCTCCGAAAGAGAATCAAGCATGTGTACAGGGGCATAAACGCAGCAGTGATAGGATTGGAGAGGTTCGGTGAGCAAATGAAGACCCTTTGAAGTCATATTGCATGGTACCCATTCCACGGGTCTCAACTCTCCAGGTTTAAGGTATTCTTCCTTCAGCTAAAACATGCATGTGGAACCCAGAGTATGATCAACCGTGTGAACGGAGACGGGTTCAAATATGTCTCAGTTTTGGTCCCCTGATACTCGGGTGCAACATTCCTGACACTTTACTAACACCCTCCCGACTTGGAGAGTCAGCGCCTTTAACCTCCTGTTTGGCCCAGTTTGCAATTTCTGCGGAAGATGAACAGGAATAGGGAGAACCAATGAGAGACTAGCTGGAGGTGTCTGGACGGGCAAATTTAACTCTCATTTCCCACCAGGAAGAGGAAATAACCAAAGGCTCAGCGTGCCGTGCCGGAACAAGATTAGGGCCTGAAGCCATCCTGCGGTGTTGCGGCCAGCTCAAAAGAAAGCGAGTTGAAGAAAGGAGCTCAGGGGCACTGTAATTCACAAACCTGCAGAGTTATAAATGACAGCTATCGATCAAAAATATACTGAAGTAAGGCTGCCAAGAGGACTTGAAAGCGGGGCAGAATTGCAGGAAACCGATTTCAGGAGGTAGACTGGAATTGCATTGAAAGCATAGGAAAAGAGGCAGAACGTCCACAATGATGCACTTGGCCAAAAAGGGCGTATGCGTTTTTTCCTGAATATATTCAGGAAAAAACGCATACGCCCTTTTTGGCCAACCAAGCAAGCTTGCAAAGGAAATCTGCACTACAATGAAGTCTTACTTCCCCCCGGTCAAAAGGGCCATCTGAAAAAAGTGTAAAATCCAGAAAGGCAGGACAGGCCATGGAGAACTGGGAGCCTTTTTATGCTGATGGGAGGGACGTAAATTGCCAACAGCCACTCGGGAGAAGTGTATGGTGTTTCCTGAAACATCTAAAAAACAAAGCAACAGAGCCTAGGGCACTTCCACTTATGGTCCTATAGCTTAGGGAAATTAAAATCAAAAAGACACAGCCACCCCAAAGTTTGGGACGCCTCTGTTTACAAGAACCTCATTTACCGTACAAGTTCAATATCACAGAAAGTGAAAAATGGATAAAGAAGTTGTGGTACTTACGTACAATGCAGTATCACTCAACAATGAAATCTATGTCATCAGGCCCGTAGCAGCATAATGAGTGGATTCAGGTACGATGATTCTAACTGAAATAAGTCACACAGAAAAAGAAACATCATAAGATATCACTAATACACAGAATGTAAACTTGGCTACACAGGAACTGAATTCCAAAAGAGAACAGGGTCTCAAATTTAGAAAACCAACTTATGCTTGCTTAAGGGGAAAGGTGAGTTGGGGTGCTGCATAAAACCAGAGATTGAAATGAGCACAGATAAAGTTCCTTAAGCCAAATATGGAATAGACAAGAGCTACTCCTTGCTCAACGAAATGGACTCAACACCCCATATTAAATGCCTAAGAATGTACCTGACTAGTAAGTATCTTAAAACCTATGGATTGCTATGTCTCCAAAAGAGAATCAAGCGTCTGTACAGGGGGATAAACGCAGCAGTGATAGGATTGGAGAAGTTCGGTGAGCAAATGAAGACCCTTTGAAGTCATATTGCATGGTACCCATTACACGGGTCTCAACTCTCCAGGTTTAAGGTATTCTTCCTTCAGCTAAAACATGCATGTGGAACCCAGAGTATGATCAACCGTGTGAACGGGAGATGTGTTCAAATATGTCTCAGTTTTCCTCCCCTGGTACTCGGGTGCAACATTCCAGACGCTTTACTAACACCCTACCGACTTGGAGAGTCAGTCCCTTTAACCTCCTGTTTGGCCCAGTTTGCAATTTCTGCGGAAGATGAACAGGAATAGCGAGAACCAATGAGAGACTAGCTGGAGGTGTCTGGACGGGCAAATTTAACTCTCATTTCCCACCAGGAAGAGGAATTAACCAAAGGCTCAGCTTACCGTGCCGGAACCAGATTAGGGCCTGAAGCCATCCTGCGGTGTTGCGGCCAGCTCAAAAGAAAGCGAGTTGAAGAAAGGAGCTCAGGGGCACTGTAATTCACAAACCTGCAGAGTTATAAATGACAGCTATCGTCCAAAAATATACTGAAGTAAGGCTGCCAAGAGGACTTGAAAGCGGTGCAGAATTGCAGGAAACCGATTTCAGGAGGTAGACTGGAATTGCATTGAAAGCATAGGAAAAGAGGCAGAACGTCCACAATGATGCACTTGGCCAAAAAGGGCGTATGCGTTTTTTCCTGAATATATTCAGGAAAAAACGCATACGCCCTTTTTGGCCAACCAAGCAAGCTTGCAAAGGAAATCTGCACTACAATGAAGTCTCACTTCCCCCCGGTCAAAAGGGCCATCTGAAAAAAGTGTAAAATCCAGAAAGGCAGGACAGGCCATGGAGAACTGGGAGCCTTGTTATGCTGATGGGCGGGATGTAAATTGCCAACAGACACTCGGGAGAAGTGTATGGTGTTTCCTGAAACATCTAAAAAACAAAGCAACAGAGCCTAGGGCACTTCCACTTATGGTCCTATAGCTTAGGGAAATTAAAATCAAAAAGACACAGCCACCCCAAAGTTTGGGACGCCTCTGTTTACAAGAACCTCGTTTACAGTACAAGTTCAACATCGCAGAAAGTGAAAAATGGATAAAGAAGTTGTGGTATTTACTTACAAAGCAATATCACTCAGCAATGAAATCTATGTCATCAGGCCCTTAGCAGCACAATGAGTGGATTCAGGTATGATGATTCTAACTGATATAAGTCACACAGAAAAAGAAACATCATAAGATATCAGTAATACACGGAATGTAAACTTGGCTACACAGGAACTGAATTACAGAACAGAACAGGGTCTCAAATTTAGAAAACCAACTTATGCTTGCTTAAGGGTAAAGGTGAGTTGGGGTGCTGCATAAAACCAGAGATTGAAATGAGCACAGATAAAGTTCCTTAAGCCAAATATGGAATAGACAAGAGCTACTCCTTGCTCAACGAAATGGACTCAACACCGCATATTAAACGCCTAAGAATGTACCTGACTAGTAAGTATCTTAAAACCTATGGATTGCTATGTCTCCGAAAGAGAATCAAGCATGTGTACAGGGGCATAAACACAGCAGTGATAGGATTGGAGAGGTTCGGTGAGCAAATGAAGACCCTTTGAAGTCATATTGCATGGTTCCCATTCCACGGGTTTCAACTACCCAGGTTTAAGGTATTCTACCTTCAGCTAAAACATGCATGTGGAAACTAGAGTATGATGAACCATGTGAACGGGAGACGTGTTCAAATATGTCTCAGTTTTCCTCCCCTGGTACTCGGGTGCAACATTCCAGACGCTTTACTAACACTCTCCCCACTTGGAGAGTCAGCGCCTTTAACCTCCTGTTTGGCCCAGTTTGCAATTTCTGCGGAAGATGAACAGGAATAGCGAGAACCAATGAGAGACTAGCTGGAGGTGTCTGGACGGGCAAATTTAACTCTCATTTCCCACCAGGAAGAGGAATTAACCAAAGGCTCAGCATGCCGTGCCGGAACCAGATTAGGGCCTGAAGCCATCCTGCGGTGTTGCGGCCAGCTCAAAAGAAAGCGAGTTGAAGAAAGGAGCTCAGGGGCACTGTAATTCACAAACCTGCAGAGTTATAAATGACAGCTATCGTCCAAAAATATACTGAAGTAAGGCTGCCAAGAGGACTTGAAAGCGGGGCAGAATTGCAGGAAACCGATTTCAGGAGGTAGACTGGAATTGCATTGAAAGCATAGGAAAAGAGGCAGAACGTCCACAATGATGCACTTGGCCAAAAAGGGCGTATGCGTTTTTTCCTGAATATATTCAGGAAAAAACGCATACGCCCTTTTTGGCCAACCAAGCAAGCTTGCAAAGGAAATCTGCACTACAATGAAGTCTCACTTCCCCCCGGTCAAAAGGGCCATCTGAAAAAAGTGTAAAATCCAGAAAGGCAGGACAGGCCATGGAGAACTGGGAGCCTTGTTATGCTGATGGGCGGGATGTAAATTGCCAACAGACACTCGGGAGAAGTGTATGGTGTTTCCTGAAACATCTAAAAAACAAAGCAACAGAGCCTAGGGCACTTCCACTTATGGTCCTATAGCTTAGGGAAATTAAAATCAAAAAGACACAGCCACCCCAAAGTTTGGGACGCCTCTGTTTACAAGAACCTCATTTACCGTACAAGTTCAATATCACAGAAAGTGAAAAATGGATAAAGAAGTTGTGGTACTTACGTACAATGCAGTATCACTCAACAATGAAATCTATGTCATCAGGCCCGTAGCAGCATAATGAGTGGATTCAGGTACGATGATTCTAACTGAAATAATTCACACAGAAAAAGAAACATCATAAGATATCACTAATACACAGAATGTAAACTTGGCTACACAGGAACTGAATTCCAAAAGAGAACAGGGTCTCAAATTTAGAAAACCAACTTATGCTTGCTTAAGGGGAAAGGTGAGTTGGGGTGCTGCATAAAACCAGAGATTGAAATGAGCACAGATAAAGTTCCTTAAGCCAAATATGGAATAGACAAGAGCTACTCCTTGCTCAACGAAATGGACTCAACACCCCATATTAAATGCCTAAGAATGTACCTGACTAGTAAGTATCTTAAAACCTATGGATTGCTATGTCTCCAAAAGAGAATCAAGCGTCTGTACAGGGGGATAAACGCAGCAGTGATAGGATTGGAGAAGTTCGGTGAGCAAATGAAGACCCTTTGAAGTCATATTGCATGGTACCCATTACACGGGTCTCAACTCTCCAGGTTTAAGGTATTCTTCCTTCAGCTAAAACATGCATGTGGAACCCAGAGTATGATCAACCGTGTGAACGGGAGACGTGTTCAAATATGTCTCAGTTTTCCTCCCCTGGTACTCGGGTGCAACATTCCAGATGCTTTACTAACACCCTCCCGACTTGGAGAGTCAGTCCCTTTAACCTCCTGTTTGGCCCAGTTTGCAATTTCTGCGGAAGATGAACAGGAATAGCGAGAACCAATGAGAGACTAGCTGGAGGTGTCTGGACGGGCAAATTTAACTCTCATTTCCCACCAGGAAGAGGAATTAACCAAAGGCTCAGCGTGCCGTGCCGGAACCAGATTAGGGCCTGAAGCCATCCTGCGGTGTTGCGGCCAGCTGAAAAGAAAGCGAGTTGAAGAAAGGAGCTCAGGGGCACTGTAATTCACAAACCTGCAGAGTTATAAATGACAGCTATCGTCCAAAAATATACTGAAGTAAGGCTGCCAAGAGGACTTGAAAGCGGGGCAGAATTGCAGGAAACCGATTTCAGGAGGTAGACTGGAATTGCATTGAAAGCATAGGAAAAGAGGCAGAACGTCCACAATGATGCACTTGGCCAAAAAGGGCGTATGCGTTTTTTCCTGAATATATTCAGGAAAAAACGCATACGCCCTTTTTGGCCAACCAAGCAAGCTTGCAAAGGAAATCTGCACTACAATGAAGTCTCACTTCCCCCCGGTCAAAAGGGCCATCTGAAAAAAGTGTAAAATCCAGAAAGGCAGGACAGGCCATGGAGAACTGGGAGCCTTGTTATGCTGATGGGCGGGATGTAAATTGCCAACAGACACTCGGGAGAAGTGTATGGTGTTTCCTGAAACATCTAAAAAACAAAGCAACAGAGCCTAGGGCACTTCCACTTATGGTCCTATAGCTTAGGGAAATTAAAATCAAAAAGACACAGCCACCCCAAAGTTTGGGACGCCTCTGTTTACAAGAACCTCGTTTACAGTACAAGTTCAACATCGCAGAAAGTGAAAAATGGATAAAGAAGTTGTGGTATTTACTTACAAAGCAATATCACTCAGCAATGAAATCTATGTCATCAGGCCCTTAGCAGCACAATGAGTGGATTCAGGTATGATGATTCTAACTGATATAAGTCACACAGAAAAAGAAACATCATAAGATATCAGTAATACACGGAATGTAAACTTGGCTACACAGGAACTGAATTACAGAACAGAACAGGGTCTCAAATTTAGAAAACCAACTTATGCTTGCTTAAGGGTAAAGGTGAGTTGGGGTGCTGCATAAAACCAGAGATTGAAATGAGCACAGATAAAGTTCCTTAAGCCAAATATGGAATAGACAAGAGCTACTCCTTGCTCAACGAAATGGACTCAACACCGCATATTAAACGCCTAAGAATGTACCTGACTAGTAAGTATCTTAAAACCTATGGATTGCTATGTCTCCGAAAGAGAATCAAGCATGTGTACAGGGGCATAAACACAGCAGTGATAGGATTGGAGAGGTTCGGTGAGCAAATGAAGACCCTTTGAAGTCATATTGCATGGTTCCCATTCCACGGGTTTCAACTACCCAGGTTTAAGGTATTCTACCTTCAGCTAAAACATGCATGTGGAAACTAGAGTATGATGAACCATGTGATCGGGAAACGTGTTCAAATATGTCTCAGTTTTCGTACCCTGGTATTCGGGTGCAGCATTCCAGACGCTTTATTAACACTCTCCCCACTTGGAGAGTCAGCGCCTTTAACCTCCTGTTTGGCCCAGTTTTCAATTTCTGCGGAAGATGAACAGGAATAGGGAGAACCAATGAGAGACTAGCTGGAGGTTTCTGGACGGGCAAATTTAACTCTCATTTCCCACCAGGAAGAGGAATTAACCAAAGGCTCAGCGTGCCGTGCCGGAACCAGATTAGGGCCTGAAGCCATCCTGCGGTGTTGCGGCCAGGACACAAGAAAGCGAGTTGAAGAAAGGAGCTCAGGGGCACTGTAATTCACAAACCTGCAGAGTTATAAATGACAGCTATCGTCCAAAAATATACTGAAGTAAGGCTGCCAAGAGGACTTGAAAGCGGGGCAGAATTGCAGGAAACCGATTTCAGGAGGTAGACTGGAATTGCATTGAAAGCATAGAAAAAGACGCAGAACGTCCACCATGATGCACTTGGCCAAAAAGGGCATATGCGTTTTTTCCTGAATATATTCAGGAAAAACGCATATGCCCTTTTTGGCCAACCAAGCAAGCTTGCAAAGGAAATCTGCACTACAATGAAGTCTCACTTCCCCCCGGTCAAAAGGGCCATCTGAAAAAAGTGTAAAATCCAGAAAGGCAGGACAGGCCATGGAGAACTGGGAGCCTTGTTATGCTGATGGGCGGGATGTAAATTGCCAACAGCCACTCGGGAGAAGTGTATGGTGTTTCCTGAAACATCTAAAAAACAAAGCAACAGAGCCTAGGGCACTTCCACTTATGGTCCTATAGCTTAGGGAAATTAAAATCAAAAAGACACAGCCACCCCAAAGTTTGGGACGCCTCTGTTTACAAGAACCTCGTTTACAGTACAAGTTCAACATCGCAGAAAGTGAAAAATGGATAAAGAAGTTGTGGTATTTACTTACAAAGCAATATCACTCAGCAATGAAATCTATGTCATCAGGCCCTTAGCAGCACAATGAGTGGATTCAGGTATGATGATTCTAACTGATATAAGTCACACAGAAAAAGAAACATCATAAGATATCAGTAATACACGGAATGTAAACTTGGCTACACAGGAACTGAATTACAGAACAGAACAGGGTCTCAAATTTAGAAAACCAACTTATGCTTGCTTAAGGGTAAAGGTGAGTTGGGGTGCTGCATAAAACCAGAGATTGAAATGAGCACAGATAAAGTTCCTTAAGCCAAATATGGAATAGACAAGAGCTACTCCTTGCTCAACGAAATGGACTCAACACCGCATATTAAACGCCTAAGAATGTACCTGACTAGTAAGTATCTTAAAACCTATGGATTGCTATGTCTCCGAAAGAGAATCAAGCATGTGTACAGGGGCATAAACGCAGCAGTGATAGGATTGGAGAGGTTCGGTGAGCAAATGAAGACCCTTTGAAGTCATATTGCATGGTACCCATTCCACGGGTCTCAACTCTCCAGGTTTAAGGTATTCTTCCTTCAGCTAAAACATGCATGTGGAACCCAGAGTATGATCAACCGTGTGAACGGAGACGGGTTCAAATATGTCTCAGTTTTGGTCCCCTGATACTCGGGTGCAACATTCCTGACACTTTACTAACACTCTCCCGACTTGGAGAGTCAGCGCCTTTAACCTCCTGTTTGGCCCAGTTTGCAATTTCTGCGGAAGATGAACAGGAATAGGGAGAACCAATGAGAGACTAGCTGGAGGTGTCTGGACGGGCAAATTTAACTCTCATTTCCCACCAGGAAGAGGAAATAACCAAAGGCTCAGCGTGCCGTGCCGGAACCAGATTAGGGCCTGAAGCCATCCTGCGGTGTTGCGGCCAGCTCAAAAGAAAGCGAGTTGAAGAAAGGAGCTCAGGGGCACTGTAATTCACAAACCTGCAGAGTTATAAATGACAGCTATCGTCCAAAAATATACTGAAGTAAGGCTGCCAAGAGGACTTGAAAGCGGGGCAGAATTGCAGGAAACCGATTTCAGGAGGTAGACTGGAATTGCATTGAAAGCATAGGAAAAGAGGCAGAACGTCCACAATGATGCACTTGGCCAAAAAGGGCGTATGCGTTTTTTCCTGAATATATTCAGGAAAAAACGCATACGCCCTTTTTGGCCAACCAAGCAAGCTTGCAAAGGAAATCTGCACTACAATGAAGTCTCACTTCCCCCCGGTCAAAAGGGCCATCTGAAAAAAGTGTAAAATCCAGAAAGGCAGGACAGGCCATGGAGAACTGGGAGCCTTGTTATGCTGATGGGCGGCATGTAAATTGCCAACAGACACTCGGGAGAAGTGTATGGTGTTTCCTGAAACATCTAAAAAACAAAGCAACAGAGCCTAGGGCACTTCCACTTATGGTCCTATAGCTTAGGGAAATTAAAATCAAAAAGACACAGCCACCCCAAAGTTTGGGACGCCTCTGTTTACAAGAACCTCGTTTACAGTACAAGTTCAACATCGCAGAAAGTGAAAAATGGATAAAGAAGTTGTGGTATTTACTTACAAAGCAATATCACTCAGCAATGAAATCTATGTCATCAGGCCCTTAGCAGCACAATGAGTGGATTCAGGTATGATGATTCTAACTGAAATAAGTCACACAGAAAAATAAACATCATAAGATATCAGTAATACACGGAATGTAAACTTGGCTACACAGGAACTGAATTACAGAACAGAACAGGGTCTCAAATTTAGAAAACCAACTTATGCTTGCTTAAGGGTAAAGGTGAGTTGGGGTGCTGCATAAAACCAAAGATTGAAATGAGCACAGATAAAGTTCCTTAAGCCAAATATGGAATAGACAAGAGCTACTCCTTGCTCAACGAAATGGACTCAACACCGCATATTAAACGCCTAAGAATGTACCTGACTAGTAAGTATCTTAAAACCTATGGATTGCTATGTCTCCGAAAGAGAATCAAGCATGTGTACAGGGGCATAAACGCAGCAGTGATAGGATTGGAGAGGTTCGGTGAGCAAATGAAGACCCTTTGAAGTCATATTGCATGGTACCCATTCCACGGGTTTCAACTACCCAGGTTTAAGGTATTCTTCCTTCAGCTAAAACATGCATGTGGAAACTAGAGTATGATGAACCATGTGATCGGGAAACGTGTTCAAATATGTCTCAGTTTTCGTCCCCTGGTACTCGGGTGCAACATTCCAGACGCTTTACTAACACCCTCCCAACTTGGAGAGTCAGTCCCTTTAACCTCCTGTTTGGCCCAGTTTGCAATTTCTGTGGAAGATGAACAGGAATAGCGAGAACCAATGAGAGACTAGCTGGAGGTGTCTGGACGGGCAAATTTAACTCTCATTTCCCACCAGGAAGAGGAATTAACCAAAGGCTCAGCTTGCCGTGCCGGAACCAGATTAGGGCCTGAAGCCATCCTGCGGTGTTGCGGCCAGCTCAAAAGAAAGCGAGTTGAA
Source organism: Pseudorca crassidens (assembly GCF_039906515.1). NCBI lineage: Eukaryota > Metazoa > Chordata > Mammalia > Artiodactyla > Delphinidae > Pseudorca > Pseudorca crassidens. The sequence goes on along the minus strand of NW_027136313.1, from coordinate 220,842 downwards.
GAAAGGAGCTCAGGGGCACTGTAATTCACAAACCTGCAGAGTTATAAATGACAGCTATCGTCCAAAAATATACTGAAGTAAGGCTGCCAAGAGGACTTGAAAGCGGGGCAGAATTGCAGGAAACCGATTTCAGGAGGTAGACTGGAATTGCATTGAAAGCATAGGGAAAGAGGCAAAACGTCCACAATGATGCACTTGGCCAAAAAGGGCGTATGCGTTTTTTCCTGAATATATTCAGGAAAAAACGCATACGCCCTTTTTGGCCAACCAAGCAAGCTTGCAAAGGAAATCTGCACTACAATGAAGTCTCACTTCCCCCCGGTCAAAAGGGCCATCTGAAAAAAGTGTAAAATCCAGAAAGGCAGGACAGGCCATGGAGAACTGGGAGCCTTTTTATGCTGATGGGAGGGACGTAAATTGCCAACAGCCACTCGGGAGAAGTGTATGGTGTTTCCTGAAACATCTAAAAAACAAAGCAACAGAGCCTAGGGCACTTCCACTTATGGTCCTATAGCTTAGGGAAATTAAAATCAAAAAGACACAGCCACCCCAAAGTTTGGGACGCCTCTGTTTACAAGAACCTCATTTACCGTACAAGTTCAATATCACAGAAAGTGAAAAATGGATAAAGAAGTTGTGGTACTTACGTACAATGCAGTATCACTCAACAATGAAATCTATGTCATCAGGCCCGTAGCAGCATAATGAGTGGATTCAGGTACGATGATTCTAACTGAAATAAGTCACACAGAAAAAGAAACATCATAAGATATCACTAATACACAGAATGTAAACTTGGCTACACAGGAACTGAATTCCAAAACAGAACAGGGTCTCAAATTTAGAAAACCAACTTATGCTTGCTTAAGGGGAAAGGTGAGTTGGGGTGCTGCATAAAACCAGAGATTGAAATGAGCACAGATAAAGTTCCTTAAGCCAAATATGGAATAGACAAGAGCTACTCCTTGCTCAACGAAATGGACTCAACACCCCATATTAAATGCCTAAGAATGTACCTGACTAGTAAGTATCTTAAAACCTATGGATTGCTATGTCTCCAAAAGAGAATCAAGCGTCTGTACAGGGGGATAAACGCAGCAGTGATAGGATTGGAGAAGTTCGGTGAGCAAATGAAGACCCTTTGAAGTCATATTGCATGGTACCCATTACACGGGTCTCAACTCTCCAGGTTTAAGGTATTCTTCCTTCAGCTAAAACATGCATGTGGAACCCAGAGTATGATCAACCGTGTGAACGGGAGACGTGTTCAAATATGTCTCAGTTTTCCTCCCCTGGTACTCGGGTGCAACATTCCAGACGCTTTACTAACACCCTCCCGACTTGGAGAGTCAGTCCCTTTAACCTCCTGTTTGGCCCAGTTTGCAATTTCTGCGGAAGATGAACAGGAATAGCGAGAACCAATGAGAGACTAGCTGGAGGTGTCTGGACGGGCAAATTTAACTCTCATTTCCCACCAGGAAGAGGAATTAACCAAAGGCTCAGCTTACCGTGCCGGAACCAGATTAGGGCCTGAAGCCATCCTGCGGTGTTGCGGCCAGCTGAAAAGAAAGCGAGTTGAAGAAAGGAGCTCAGGGGCACTGTAATTCACAAACCTGCAGAGTTATAAATGACAGCTATCGTCCAAAAATATACTGAAGTAAGGCTGCCAAGAGGACTTGAAAGCGGGGCAGAATTGCAGGAAACCGATTTCAGGAGGTAGACTGGAATTGCATTGAAAGCATAGGAAAAGAGGCAGAACGTCCACAATGATGCACTTGGCCAAAAAGGGCGTATGCGTTTTTTCCTGAATATATTCAGGAAAAAACGCATACGCCCTTTTTGGCCAACCAAGCAAGCTTGCAAAGGAAATCTGCACTACAATGAAGTCTCACTTCCCCCCGGTCAAAAGGGCCATCTGAAAAAAGTGTAAAATCCAGAAAGGCAGGACAGGCCATGGAGAACTGGGAGCCTTGTTATGCTGATGGGCGGCATGTAAATTGCCAACAGCCACTCGGGAGAAGTGTATGGTGTTTCCTGAAACATCTAAAAAACAAAGCAACAGAGCCTAGGGCACTTCCACTTATGGTCCTATAGCTTAGGGAAATTAAAATCAAAAAGACACAGCCACCCCAAAGTTTGGGACGCCTCTGTTTACAAGAACCTCGTTTACAGTACAAGTTCAACATCGCAGAAAGTGAAAAATGGATAAAGAAGTTGTGGTATTTACTTACAAAGCAATATCACTCAGCAATGAAATCTATGTCATCAGGCCCTTAGCAGCACAATGAATGGATTCAGGTATGATGATTCTAACTGAAATAAGTCACACAGAAAAATAAACATCATAAGATATCAGTAATACACGGAATGTAAACTTGGCTACACAGGAACTGAATTACAGAACAGAACAGGGTCTCAAATTTAGAAAACCAACTTATGCTTGCTTAAGGGTAAAGGTGAGTTGGGGTGCTGCATAAAACCAAAGATTGAAATGAGCACAGATAAAGTTCCTTAAGCCAAATATGGAATAGACAAGAGCTACTCCTTGCTCAACGAAATGGACTCAACACCGCATATTAAACGCCTAAGAATGTACCTGACTAGTAAGTATCTTAAAACCTATGGATTGCTATGTCTCCGAAAGAGAATCAAGCATGTGTACAGGGGCATAAACGCAGCAGTGATAGGATTGGAGAGGTTCGGTGAGCAAATGAAGACCCTTTGAAGTCATATTGCATGGTACCCATTCCACGGGTTTCAACTACCCAGGTTTAAGGTATTCTTCCTTCAGCTAAAACATGCATGTGGAAACTAGAGTATGATGAACCATGTGATCGGGAAACGTGTTCAAATATGTCTCAGTTTTCGTCCCCTGGTACTCGGGTGCAACATTCCAGACGCTTTACTAACACCCTCCCAACTTGGAGAGTCAGTCCCTTTAACCTCCTGTTTGGCCCAGTTTGCAATTTCTGTGGAAGATGAACAGGAATAGCGAGAACCAATGAGAGACTAGCTGGAGGTGTCTGGACGGGCAAATTTAACTCTCATTTCCCACCAGGAAGAGGAATTAACCAAAGGCTCAGCTTGCCGTGCCGGAACCAGATTAGGGCCTGAAGCCATCCTGCGGTGTTGCGGCCAGCTCAAAAGAAAGCGAGTTGAAGAAAGGAGCTCAGGGGCACTGTAATTCACAAACCTGCAGAGTTATAAATGACAGCTATCGTCCAAAAATATACTGAAGTAAGGCTGCCAAGAGGACTTGAAAGCGGGGCAGAATTGCAGGAAACCGATTTCAGGAGGTAGACTGGAATTGCATTGAAAGCATAGGGAAAGAGGCACAACGTCCACAATGATGCACTTGGCCAAAAAGGGCGTATGCGTTTTTTCCTGAATATATTCAGGAAAAAACGCATACGCCCTTTTTGGCCAACCAAGCAAGCTTGCAAAGGAAATCTGCACTACAATGAAGTCTCACTTCCCCCCGGTCAAAAGGGCCATCTGAATAAAGTGTAAAATCCAGAAAGGCAGGACAGGCCATGGAGAACTGGGAGCCTTGTTATGCTGATGGGCGGGATGTAAATTGCCAACAGCCACTCCGGAGAAGTGTATGGTGTTTCCTGAAACATCTAAAAAACAAAGCAACAGAGCCTAGGGCACTTCCACTTATGGTCCTATAACTTAGGGAAATTAAAATCAAAAAGACACAGCCACCCCAAAGTTTGGGACGCCTCTGTTTACAAGAACCTCATTTACCGTACAAGTTCAATATCACAGAAAGTGAAAAATGGATAAAGAAGTTGTGGTACTTACGTACAATGCAGTATCACTCAACAATGAAATCTATGTCATCAGGCCCGTAGCAGCATAATGAGTGGATTCAGGTACGATGATTCTAACTGAAATAAGTCACACAGAAAAAGAAACATCATAAGATATCACTAATACACAGAATGTAAACTTGGCTACACAGGAACTGAATTCCAAAACAGAACAGGGTCTCAAATTTAGAAAACCATCTTATGCTTGCTTAAGCGGAAAGGTGAGTTGGGGTGCTGCATAAAACCAGAGATTGAAATGAGCACAGATAAAGTTCCTTAAGCCAAATATGGAATAGATAAGAGCTACTCCTTGCTCAACGAAATGGACTCAACACCCCATATTAAATGCCTAAGAATGTACCTGACTAGTAAGTATCTTAAAACCTATGGATTGCTATGTCTCCAAAAGAGAATCAAGCGTCTGTACAGGGGGATAAACGCAGCAGTGATAGGATTGGAGAAGTTCGGTGAGCAAATGAAGACCCTTTGAAGTCATATTGCATGGTACCCATTACACGGGTCTCAACTCTCCAGGTTTAAGGTATTCTTCCTTCAGCTAAAACATGCATGTGGAACCCAGAGTATGATCAACCGTGTGAACGGGAGACGTGTTCAAATATGTCTCAGTTTTCCTCCCCTGGTACTCGGGTGCAACATTCCAGACGCTTTACTAACACCCTCCCGACTTGGAGAGTCAGTCCCTTTAACCTCCTGTTTGGCCCAGTTTGCAATTTCTGTGGAAGATGAACAGGAATAGCGAGAACCAATGAGAGACTAGCTGGAGGTGTCTGGACGGGCAAATTTAACTCTCATTTCCCACCAGGAAGAGGAATTAACCAAAGGCTCAGCGTGCCGTGCCGGAACCAGATTAGGGCCTGAAGCCATCCTGCGGTGTTGCGGCCAGCTCAACAGAAAGCGAGTTGAAGAAAGGAGCTCAGGGGCACTGTAATTCACAAACCTGCAGAGTTATAAATGACAGCTATCGTCCAAAAATATACTGAAGTAAGGCTGCCAAGAGGACTTCAAAGCGGGGCAGAATTGCAGGAAACCGATTTCAGGAGGTAGACTGGAATTGCATTGAAAGCATAGGAAAAGAGGCAGAACATCCACAATGATGCACTTGGCCATAAAGGGCGTATGCGTTTTTTCCTGAATATATTCAGGAAAAAACGCATACGCCCTTTTTGGCCAACCAAGCAAGCTTGCAAAGGAAATCTGCACTACAATGAAGTCTCACTTCCCCCCGGTCAAAAGGGCCATCTGAAAAAAGTGTAAAATCCAGAAAGGCAGGACAGGCCATGGAGAACTGGGAGCCTTGTTATGCTGATGGGCGGGATGTAAATTGCCAACAGCCACTCCGGAGAAGTGTATGGTGTTTCCTGAAACATCTAAAAAACAAAGCAACAGAGCCTAGGGCACTTCCACTTATGGTCCTATAGCTTAGGGAAATTAAAATCAAAAAGACACAGCCACCCCAAAGTTTGGGACGCCTCTGTTTACAAGAACCTCATTTACCGTACAAGTTCAATATCACAGAAAGTGAAAAATGGATAAAGAAGTTGTGGTACTTACGTACAATGCAGTATCACTCAACAATGAAATCTATGTCATCAGGCCCGTAGCAGCATAATGAGTGGATTCAGGTACGATGATTCTAACTGAAATAAGTCACACAGAAAAAGAAACATCATAAGATATCACTAATACACAGAATGTAAACTTGGCTACACAGGAACTGAATTCCAAAACAGAACAGGGTCTCAAATTTAGAAAACCATCTTATGCTTGCTTAAGCGGAAAGGTGAGTTGGGGTGCTGCATAAAACCAGAGATTGAAATGAGCACAGATAAAGTTCCTTAAGCCAAATATGGAATAGATAAGAGCTACTCCTTGCTCAACGAAATGGACTCAACACCCCATATTAAATGCCTAAGAATGTACCTGACTAGTAAGTATCTTAAAACCTATGGATTGCTATGTCTCCAAAAGAGAATCAAGCGTCTGTACAGGGGGATAAACGCAGCAGTGATAGGATTGGAGAAGTTCGGTGAGCAAATGAAGACCCTTTGAAGTCATATTGCATGGTACCCATTACACGGGTCTCAACTCTCCAGGTTTAAGGTATTCTTCCTTCAGCTAAAACATGCATGTGGAACCCAGAGTATGATCAACCGTGTGAACGGGAGACGTGTTCAAATATGTCTCAGTTTTCCTCCCCTGGTACTCGGGTGCAACATTCCAGACGCTTTACTAACACCCTCCCGACTTGGAGAGTCAGTCCCTTTAACCTCCTGTTTGGCCCAGTTTGCAATTTCTGTGGAAGATGAACAGGAATAGCGAGAACCAATGAGAGACTAGCTGGAGGTGTCTGGACGGGCAAATTTAACTCTCATTTCCCACCAGGAAGAGGAATTAACCAAAGGCTCAGCGTGCCGTGCCGGAACCAGATTAGGGCCTGAAGCCATCCTGCGGTGTTGCGGCCAGCTCAACAGAAAGCGAGTTGAAGAAAGGAGCTCAGGGGCACTGTAATTCACAAACCTGCAGAGTTATAAATGACAGCTATCGTCCAAAAATATACTGAAGTAAGGCTGCCAAGAGGACTTGAAAGCGGGGCAGAATTGCAGGAAACCGATTTCAGGAGGTAGACTGGAATTGCATTGAAAGCATAGGAAAAGAGGCAGAACGTCCACAATGATGCACTTGGCCAAAAAGGGCGTATGCGTTTTTTCCTGAATATATTCAGGAAAAAACGCATACGCCCTTTTTGGCCAACCAAGCAAGCTTGCAAAGGAAATCTGCACTACAATGAAGTCTCACTTCCCCCCGGTCAAAAGGGCCATCTGAAAAAAGTGTAAAATCCAGAAAGGCAGGACAGGCCATGGAGAACTGGGAGCCTTGTTATGCTGATGGGTGAGATGTAAATTGCCAACAGACACTCGGGAGAAGTGTATGGTGTTTCCTGAAACATCTAAAAAACAAAGCAACAGAGCCTAGGGCACTTCCACTTATGGTCCTATAGCTTAGGGAAATTAAAATCAAAAAGACACAGCCACCCCAAAGTTTGGGACGCCTCTGTTTACAAGAACCTCGTTTACAGTACAAGTTCAACATCGCAGAAAGTGAAAAATGGATAAAGAAGTTGTGGTATTTACTTACAAAGCAATATCACTCAGCAATGAAATCTATGTCATCAGGCCCTTAGCAGCACAATGAGTGGATTCAGGTATGATGATTCTAACTGATATAAGTCACACAGAAAAAGAAACATCATAAGATATCAGTAATACACGGAATGTAAACTTGGCTACACAGGAACTGAATTACAGAACAGAACAGGGTCTCAAATTTAGAAAACCAACTTATGCTTGCTTAAGGGTAAAGGTGAGTTGGGGTGCTGCATAAAACCAGAGATTGAAATGAGCACAGATAAAGTTCCTTAAGCCAAATATGGAATAGACAAGAGCTACTCCTTGCTCAACGAAATGGACTCAACACCGCATATTAAACGCCTAAGAATGTACCTGACTAGTAAGTATCTTAAAACCTATGGATTGCTATGTCTCCGAAAGAGAATCAAGCATGTGTACAGGGGCATAAACGCAGCAGTGATAGGATTGGAGAGGTTCAGTGAGCAAATGAAGACCCTTTGAAGTCATATTGCATGGTACCCATTCCACGGGTTTCAACTACCCAGGTTTAAGGTATTCTACCTTCAGCTAAAACATGCATGTGGAAACTAGAGTATGATCAACCATGTGATCGGGAAACGTGTTCAAATATGTCTCAGTTTTTGTACCCTGGTACTCAGGTGCAACATTCCAGATGCTTTACTAACATCCTCCCGACTTGGAGAGTCAGTCCCTTTAACCTCCTGTTTGGCCCAGTTTGCAATTTCTGTGGAAGATGAACAGGAATAGCGAGAACCAATGAGAGACTAGCTGGAGGTGTCTGGACGGGCAAATTTAACTCTCATTTCCCACCAGGAAGAGGAATTAACCAAAGGCTCAGCGTGCCGTGCCGGAACCAGATTAGGGCCTGAAGCCATCCTGCGGTGTTGCGGCCAACTCAACAGAAAGCGAGTTGAAGAAAGGAGCTCAGGGGCACTGTAATTCACAAACCTGCAGAGTTATAAATGACAGCTATCGTTCAAAAATATACTGAAGTAAGGCTGCCAAGAGGACTTGAAAGCGGGGCAGAATTGCAGGAAACCGATTTCAGGAGGTAGACTGGAATTGCATTGAAAGCATAGGAAAAGAGGCAGAACGTCCACAATGATGCACTTGGCCAAAAAGGGCGTATGCGTTTTTTCCTGAATATATTCAGGAAAAAACGCATACGCCCTTTTTGGCCAACCAAGCAAGCTTGCAAAGGAAATCTGCACTACAATGAAGTCTCACTTCCCCCCGGTCAAAAGGGCCATCTGAAAAAAGTGTAAAATCCAGAAAGGCAGGACAGGCCATGGAGAACTGGGAGCCTTGTTATGCTGATGGGTGAGATGTAAATTGCCAACAGACACTCGGGAGAAGTGTATGGTGTTTCCTGAAACATCTAAAAAACAAAGCAACAGAGCCTAGGGCACTTCCACTTATGATCCTATAGCTTAGGGAAATTAAAATCAAAAAGACACAGCCACCCCAAAGTTTGGGACGCCTCTGTTTACAAGAACCTCGTTTACAGTACAAGTTCAACATCGCAGAAAGTGAAAAATGGATAAAGAAGTTGTGGTATTTACTTACAAAGCAATATCACTCAGCAATGAAATCTATGTCATCAGGCCCTTAGCAGCACAATGAGTGGATTCAGGTATGATGATTCTAACTGATATAAGTCACACAGAAAAAGAAACATCATAAGATATCAGTAATACACGGAATGTAAACTTGGCTACACAGGAACTGAATTACAGAACAGAACAGGGTCTCAAATTTAGAAAACCAACTTATGCTTGCTTAAGGGTAAAGGTGAGTTGGGGTGCTGCATAAAACCAGAGATTGAAATGAGCACAGATAAAGTTCCTTAAGCCAAATATGGAATAGACAAGAGCTACACCTTGCTCAACGAAATGGACTCAACACCGCATATTAAACGCCTAAGAATGTACCTGACTAGTAAGTATCTTAAAACCTATGGATTGCTATGTCTCCGAAAGAGAATCAAGCATGTGTACAGGGGCATAAACGCAGCAGTGATAGGATTGGAGTGGTTCAGTGAGCAAATGAAGACCCTTTGAAGTCATATTGCATGGTACCCATTACACGGGTCTCAACTCTCCAGGTTTAAGGTATTCTTCCTTCAGCTAAAACATGCATGTGGAACCCAGAGTATGATCAACCGTGTGAACGGGAGACGTGTTCAAATATGTCTCAGTTTTCCTCCCCTGGTACTCGGGTGCAACATTCCAGACGCTTTACTAACACCCTCCCGACTTGGAGAGTCAGTCCCTTTAACCTCCTGTTTGGCCCAGTTTGCAATTTCTGTGGAAGATGAACAGGAATAGCGAGAACCAATGAGAGACTAGCTGGAGGTGTCTGGACGGGCAAATTTAACTCTCATTTCCCACCAGGAAGAGGAATTAACCAAAGGCTCAGCGTGCCGTGCCGGAACCAGATTAGGGCCTGAAGCCATCCTGCGGTGTTGCGGCCAGCTCAACAGAAAGCGAGTTGAAGAAAGGAGCTCAGGGGCACTGTAATTCACAAACCTGCAGAGTTATAAATGACAGCTATCGTCCAAAAATATACTGAAGTAAGGCTGCCAAGAGGACTTGAAAGCGGGGCAGAATTGCAGGAAACCGATTTCAGGAGGTAGACTGGAATTGCATTGAAAGCATAGGAAAAGAGGCAGAACGTCCACAATGATGCACTTGGCCAAAAAGGGCGTATGCGTTTTTTCCTGAATATATTCAGGAAAAAACGCATACGCCCTTTTTGGCCAACCAAGCAAGCTTGCAAAGGAAATCTGCACTACAATGAAGTCTCACTTCCCCCCGGTCAAAAGGGCCATCTGAAAAAAGTGTAAAATCCAGAAAGGCAGGACAGGCCATGGAGAACTGGGAGCCTTGTTATGCTGATGGGTGAGATGTAAATTGCCAACAGACACTCGGGAGAAGTGTATGGTGTTTCCTGAAACATCTAAAAAACAAAGCAACAGAGCCTAGGGCACTTCCACTTATGGTCCTATAGCTTAGGGAAATTAAAATCAAAAAGACACAGCCACCCCAAAGTTTGGGACGCCTCTGTTTACAAGAACCTCGTTTACAGTACAAGTTCAACATCGCAGAAAGTGAAAAATGGATAAAGAAGTTGTGGTATTTACTTACAAAGCAATATCACTCAGCAATGAAATCTATGTCATCAGGCCCTTAGCAGCACAATGAGTGGATTCAGGTATGATGATTCTAACTGATATAAGTCACACAGAAAAAGAAACATCATAAGATATCAGTAATACACGGAATGTAAACTTGGCTACACAGGAACTGAATTACAGAACAGAACAGGGTCTCAAATTTAGAAAACCAACTTATGCTTGCTTAAGGGTAAAGGTGAGTTGGGGTGCTGCATAAAACCAGAGATTGAAATGAGCACAGATAAAGTTCCTTAAGCCAAATATGGAATAGACAAGAGCTACACCTTGCTCAACGAAATGGACTCAACACCGCATATTAAACGCCTAAGAATGTACCTGACTAGTAAGTATCTTAAAACCTATGGATTGCTATGTCTCCGAAAGAGAATCAAGCATGTGTACAGGGGCATAAACGCAGCAGTGATAGGATTGGAGAGGTTCAGTGAGCAAATGAAGACCCTTTGAAGTCATATTGCATGGTACCCATTACACGGGTTTCAACTACCCAGGTTTAAGGTATTCTACCTTCAGCTAAAACATGCATGTGGAAACTAGAGTATGATCAACCATGTGATCGGGAAACGTGTTCAAATATGTCTCAGTTTTCGTACCCTGGTACTCGGGTGCAACATTCCAGATGCTTTACTAACATCCTCCCGACTTGGAGAGTCAGTCCCTTTAACCTCCTGTTTGGCCCAGTTTGCAATTTCTGTGGAAGATGAACAGGAATAGCGAGAACCAATGAGAGACTAGCTGGAGGTGTCTGGACGGGCAAATTTAACTCTCATTTCCCACCAGGAAGAGGAATTAACCAAAGGCTCAGCTTGCCGTGCCGGAACCAGATTAGGGCCTGAAGCCATCCTGCGGTGTTGCGGCCAGCTCAAAAGAAAGCGAGTTGAAGAAAGGAGCTCAGGGGCACTGTAATTCACAAACCGGCAGAGTTATAAATGACAGCTATCGTCCAAAAATATACTGAAGTAAGGCTGCCAAGAGGACTTGAAAGTGGGGCAGAATTGCAGGAAACCGATTTCAGGAGGTAGACTGGAATTGCGTTGAAAGCATAGGAAAAGAGGCAGAACGTCCACAATGATGCACTTGGCCAAAAAGGGCGTATGCGTTTTTTCCTGAATATATTCAGGAAAAAACGCATACGCCCTTTTTGGCCAACCAAGCAAGCTTGCAAAGGAAATCTGCACTACAATGAAGTCTCACTTCCCCCCGGTCAAAAGGGCCATCTGAAAAAAAGTGTAAAATCCAGAAAGGCAGGACAGGCCATGGAGAACTGGGAGCCTTGTTATGCTGATGGGCAGGATGTAAATTGCCAACAGACACTCGGGAGAAGTGTATGGTGTTTCCTGAAACATCTAAAAAACAAAGCAACAGAGCCTAGGGCACTTCCACTTATGGTCCTATAGCTTAGGGAAATTAAAATCAAAAAGACACAGCCACCCCAAAGTTTGGGACGCCTCTGTTTACAAGAACCTCGTTTACAGTACAAGTTCAACATCGCAGAAAGTGAAAAATGGATAAAGAAGTTGTGGTACTTACGTACAATGCAGTATCACTCAACAATGAAATCTATGTCATCAGGCCCGTAGCAGCATAATGAGTGGATTCAGGTACGATGATTCTAACTGAAATAAGTCACACAGAAAAAGAAACATCATAAGATATCACTAATACACAGAATGTAAACTTGGCTACACAGGAACTGAATTCCAAAAGAGAACAGGGTCTCAAATTTAGAAAACCAACTTATGCTTGCTTAAGGGGAAAGGTGAGTTGGGGTGCTGCATAAAACCAGAGATTGAAATGAGCACAGATAAAGTTCCTTAAGCCAAATATGGAATAGACAAGAGCTACTCCTTGCTCAACGAAATGGACTCAACACCCCATATTAAATGCCTAAGAATGTAACTGACTAGTAAGTATCTTAAAACCTATGGATTGCTATGTCTCCAAAAGAGAATCAAGCATCTGTACAGGGGGATAAACGCAGCAGTGATAGGATTGGAGAAGTTCGGTGAGCAAATGAAGACCCTTTGAAGTCATATTGCATGGTACCCATTACACGGGTCTCAACTCTCCAGGTTTAAGGTATTCTTCCTTCAGCTAAAACATGCATGTGGAACCCAGAGTATGATCAACCGTGTGAACAGGAGACGTGTTCAAATATGTCTCAGTATTCCTCCCCTGGTACTCGGGTGCAACATTCCAGATGCTTTACTAACACCCTCCCGACTTGGAGAGTCAGTCCCTTTAACCTCCTGTTTGGCCCAGTTTGCAATTTCTGCGGAAGATGAACAGGAATAGCGAGAACCAATGAGAGACTAGCTGGAGGTGTCTGGACGGGCAAATTTAACTCTCATTTCCCACCAGGAAGAGGAATTAACCAAAGGCTCAGCGTGCCGTGCCGGAACCAGATTAGGGCCTGAAGCCATCCTTCGGTGTTGTGGCCAGCTCACAAGAAAGTGATTTGAAGAAAGGAGCTCAGGGGCACTGTAATTCACAAACCTGCAGAGTTATAAATGACAGCTATCGTCCAAAAATATACTGAAGTAAGGCTGCCAAGAGGACTTGAAAGCGGGGCAGAATTGCAGGAAACCGATTTCAGGAGGTAGACTGGAATTGCATTGAAAGCATAGGAAAAGAGGCAGAACGTCCACAATGATGCACTTGGCCAAAAAGGGTGTATGCGTTTTTTCCTGAATATATTCAGGAAAAAACGCATACGCCCTTTTTGGCCAACCAAGCAAGCTTGCAAAGGAAATCTGCACTACAATGAAGTCTCACTTCCCCCCGGTCAAAAGGGCCATCTGAAAAAAGTGTAAAATCCAGAAAGGCAGGACAGGCCATGGAGAACTGGGAGCCTTGTTATGCTGATGGGCGGGATGTAAATTGCCAACAGACACTCGGGAGAAGTGTATGGTGTTTCCTGAAACATCTAAAAAACAAAGCAACAGAGCCTAGGGCACTTCCACTTATGGTCCTATAGCTTAGGGAAATTAAAATCAAAAAGACACAGCCACCCCAAAGTTTGGGACGCCTCTGTTTACAAGAACCTCGTTTACAGTACAAGTTCAACATCGCAGAAAGTGAAAAATGGATAAAGAAGTTGTGGTATTTACTTACAAAGCAATATCACTCAGCAATGAAATCTATGTCATCAGGCCCTTAGCAGCACAATGAGTGGATTCAGGTATGATGATTCTAACTAATATAAGTCACACAGAAAAAGAAACATCATAAGATATCAGTAATACACGGAATGTAAACTTGGCTACACAGGAACTGAATTACAGAACAGAACAGGGTCTCAAATTTAGAAAACCAACTTATGCTTGCTTAAGGGTAAAGGTGAGTTGGGGTGCTGCATAAAACCAGAGATTGAAATGAGCACAGATAAAGTTCCTTAAGCCAAATATGGAATAGACAAGAGCTACTCCTTGCTCAACGAAATGGACTCAACACCGCATATTAAACGCCTAAGAATGTACCTGACTAGTAAGTATCTTAAAACCTATGGATTGCTATGTCTCCGAAAGAGAATCAAGCATGTGTACAGGGGCATAAACGCAGCAGTGATAGGATTGGAGAGGTTCGGTGAGCAAATGAAGACCCTTTGAAGTCATATTGCATGGTACCCATTCCACGGGTTTCAACTACCCAGGTTTAAGGTATTCTTCCTTCAGCTAAAACATGCATGTGGAACCTAGAGTATGATCAACCATGTGATCGGGAAACGTGTTCAAATATGTCTCAGATTTCATACCCTGGTACTCGGGTGCAACATTCCAGACGCTTTACTAACACCCTCCCGACTTGGAGAGTCAGTCCCTTTAACCTCCTGTTTGGCCCAGTTTGCAATTTCTGCGGAAGATGAACAGGAATAGCGAGAACCAATGAGAGACTAGCTGGAGGTGTCTGGACGGGCAAATTTAACTCTCATTTCCCACCAGGAAGAGGAATTAACCAAAGGCTCAGCGTGCCGTGCCGGAACCAGATTAGGGCCTGAAGCCATCCTGCGGTGTTGCGGCCAGCTCAAAAGAAAGCGAGTTGAAGAAAGGAGCTCAGGGGCACTGTAATTCACAAACCTGCAGAGTTATAAATGACAGCTATCGTCCAAAAATATACTGAAGTAAGGCTGCCAAGAGGACTTGAAAGCGGGGCAGAATTGCAGGAAACCGATTTCAGGAGGTAGACTGGAATTGCGTTGAAAGCATAGGAAAAGAGGCAGAACGTCCACAATGATGCACTTGGCCAAAAAGGGCGTATGCGTTTTTTCCTGAATATATTCAGGAAAAAACGCATACGCCCTTTTTGGCCAACCAAGCAAGCTTGCAAAGGAAATCTGCACTACAATGAAGTCTCACTTCCCCCCGGTCAAAAGGGCCATCTGAAAAAAAGTGTAAAATCCAGAAAGGCAGGACAGGCCATGGAGAACTGGGAGCCTTGTTATGCTGATGGGCAGGATGTAAATTGCCAACAGACACTCGGGAGAAGTGTATGGTGTTTCCTGAAACATCTAAAAAACAAAGCAACAGAGCCTAGGGCACTTCCACTTATGGTCCTATAGCTTAGGGAAATTAAAATCAAAAAGACACAGCCACCCCAAAGTTTGGGACGCCTCTGTTTACAAGAACCTCGTTTACAGTACAAGTTCAACATCGCAGAAAGTGAAAAATGGATAAAGAAGTTGTGGTACTTACGTACAATGCAGTATCACTCAACAATGAAATCTATGTCATCAGGCCCGTAGCAGCATAATGAGTGGATTCAGGTACGATGATTCTAACTGAAATAAGTCACACAGAAAAAGAAACATCATAAGATATCACTAATACACAGAATGTAAACTTGGCTACACAGGAACTGAATTCCAAAAGAGAACAGGGTCTCAAATTTAGAAAACCAACTTATGCTTGCTTAAGGGGAAAGGTGAGTTGGGGTGCTGCATAAAACCAGAGATTGAAATGAGCACAGATAAAGTTCCTTAAGCCAAATATGGAATAGACAAGAGCTACTCCTTGCTCAACGAAATGGACTCAACACCCCATATTAAATGCCTAAGAATGTAACTGACTAGTAAGTATCTTAAAACCTATGGATTGCTATGTCTCCAAAAGAGAATCAAGCATCTGTACAGGGGGATAAACGCAGCAGTGATAGGATTGGAGAAGTTCGGTGAGCAAATGAAGACCCTTTGAAGTCATATTGCATGGTACCCATTACACGGGTCTCAACTCTCCAGGTTTAAGGTATTCTTCCTTCAGCTAAAACATGCATGTGGAACCCAGAGTATGATCAACCGTGTGAACAGGAGACGTGTTCAAATATGTCTCAGTATTCCTCCCCTGGTACTCGGGTGCAACATTCCAGATGCTTTACTAACACCCTCCCGACTTGGAGAGTCAGTCCCTTTAACCTCCTGTTTGGCCCAGTTTGCAATTTCTGCGGAAGATGAACAGGAATAGCGAGAACCAATGAGAGACTAGCTGGAGGTGTCTGGACGGGCAAATTTAACTCTCATTTCCCACCAGGAAGAGGAATTAACCAAAGGCTCAGCGTGCCGTGCCGGAACCAGATTAGGGCCTGAAGCCATCCTTCGGTGTTGTGGCCAGCTCACAAGAAAGTGATTTGAAGAAAGGAGCTCAGGGGCACTGTAATTCACAAACCTGCAGAGTTATAAATGACAGCTATCGTCCAAAAATATACTGAAGTAAGGCTGCCAAGAGGACTTGAAAGCGGGGCAGAATTGCAGGAAACCGATTTCAGGAGGTAGACTGGAATTGCATTGAAAGCATAGGAAAAGAGGCAGAACGTCCACAATGATGCACTTGGCCAAAAAGGGTGTATGCGTTTTTTCCTGAATATATTCAGGAAAAAACGCATACGCCCTTTTTGGCCAACCAAGCAAGCTTGCAAAGGAAATCTGCACTACAATGAAGTCTCACTTCCCCCCGGTCAAAAGGGCCATCTGAAAAAAGTGTAAAATCCAGAAAGGCAGGACAGGCCATGGAGAACTGGGAGCCTTGTTATGCTGATGGGCGGGATGTAAATTGCCAACAGCCACTCGGGAGAAGTGTATGGTGTTTCCTGAAACATCTAAAAAACAAAGCAACAGAGCCTAGGGCACTTCCACTTATGGTCCTATAGCTTAGGGAAATTAAAATCAAAAAGACACAGCCACCCCAAAGTTTGGGACGCCTCTGTTTACAAGAACCTCGTTTACAGTACAAGTTCAACATCGCAGAAAGTGAAAAATGGATAAAGAAGTTGTGGTATTTACTTACAAAGCAATATCACTCAGCAATGAAATCTATGTCATCAGGCCCTTAGCAGCACAATGAGTGGATTCAGGTATGATGATTCTAACTAATATAAGTCACACAGAAAAAGAAACATCATAAGATATCAGTAATACACGGAATGTAAACTTGGCTACACAGGAACTGAATTACAGAACAGAACAGGGTCTCAAATTTAGAAAACCAACTTATGCTTGCTTAAGGGGAAAGGTGAGTTGGGGTGCTGCATAAAACCAGAGATTGAAATGAGCACAGATAAAGTTCCTTAAGCCAAATATGGAATAGACAAGAGCTACTCCTTGCTCAACGAAATGGACTCAACACCGCATATTAAACGCCTAAGAATGTACCTGACTAGTAAGTATCTTAAAACCTATGGATTGCTATGTCTCCGAAAGAGAATCAAGCATGTGTACAGGGGCATAAACGCAGCAGTGATAGGATTGGAGAGGTTCGGTGAGCAAATGAAGACCCTTTGAAGTCATATTGCATGGTACCCATTCCACGGGTTTCAACTACCCAGGTTTAAGGTATTCTTCCTTCAGCTAAAACATGCATGTGGAACCTAGAGTATGATCAACCATGTGATCGGGAAACGTGTTCAAATATGTCTCAGATTTCATACCCTGGTACTCGGGTGCAACATTCCAGACGCTTTACTAACACCCTCCCGACTTGGAGAGTCAGTCCCTTTAACCTCCTGTTTGGCCCAGTTTGCAATTTCTGCGGAAGATGAACAGGAATAGCGAGAACCAATGAGAGACTAGCTGGAGGTGTCTGGACGGGCAAATTTAACTCTCATTTCCCACCAGGAAGAGGAATTAACCAAAGGCTCAGCGTGCCGTGCCGGAACCAGATTAGGGCCTGAAGCCATCCTGCGGTGTTGCGGCCAGCTCAAAAGAAAGCGAGTTGAAGAAAGGAGCTCAGGGGCACTGTAATTCACAAACCTGCAGAGTTATAAATGACAGCTATCGTCCAAAAATATACTGAAGTAAGGCTGCCAAGAGGACTTGAAAGCGGGGCAGAATTGCAGGAAACCGATTTCAGGAGGTAGACTGGAATTGCATTGAAAGCATAGGAAAAGAGGCAGAACGTCCACAATGATGCACTTGCCTAAAAAGGGCGTATGCGTTTTTTCCTGAATATATTCAGGAAAAAATGCATACGCCCTTTTTGGCCAACCAAGCAAGCTTGCAAAGAAATCTGCACTACAATGAAGTCTCACTTCCCCCTGGTCAAAAGGGCCATCTGAAAAAAGTGTAAAATCCAGAAAGGCAGGACAGGCCATGGAGAACTGGGAGCCTTCTTATGCTGATGGGCGGGATGTAAATTGCCAACAGACACTCAGGAGAAGTGTATGGTGTTTCCTGAAACATCTAAAAAACAAAGCAACAGAGCCTAGGGCACTTCCACTTATGGTCCTATAGCTTAGGGAAATTAAAATCAAAAAGACACAGCCACCCCAAAGTTTGGGACGCCTCTGTTTACAAGAACCTCGTTTACCGTACAAGTTCAATATCACAGAAAGTGAAAAATGGATAAAGAACTTGTGGTACTTACGTACAATGCAGTATCACTCAGCAATGAAATCTATGTCATCAGGCCCGTAGCAGCATAATGAGTGGATTCAGGTACGATGATTCTAACTGAAGTAAGTCACACAGAAAAAGAAACATCATAAGATATCACTAATACACGGAATGTAAACTTGGCTACACAGGAACTGAATTCCAAAACAGAACAGGGTCTCAAATTTAGAAAACCAACTTATGCTTGCTTAAGGGGAAAGGTGAGTTGGGGTGCTGCATAAAACCAGAGATTGAAATGAGCACAGATAAACTTCCTTAAGCCAAATATGGAATAGACAAGAGCTACTCCTTGCTCAACGAAATGGACTCAACACCCCATATTAAACACCTAAGAATGTACCTGACTAGTAAGTATCTTAAAACCTGTGGATTGCTATGTCTCCAAACGAGAATCAAGCGTGTGTACAGGGGCATAAACGCAGCAGTGATAGGATTGGAGAGGTTCGGTGAGCAAATGAAGACCCTTTGAAGTCATATTGCATGGTACCCATTCCACGGGTCTCAACTCTCCAGGTTTAAGGTATTCTTCCTTCAGCTAAAACATGCATGTGGAACCCAGAGTATGATCAACCATGTGAAAGGGAGACGTGTTCAAATATGTCTCAGTTTTCCTCCCCTGGTACTCGGGTGCAACATTCCAGACGCTTTACTAACACTCTCCCCACTTGGAGAGTCAGCGCCTTTAACCTCCTGTTTGGCCCAGTTTGCAATTTCTGCGGAAGATGAACAGGAATAGGGAGAACCAATGAGAGACTAGCTGGAGGTGTCTGGACAGGCAAATTTAACTCTCATTTCCCACCAGGAGGAGGAAATAACCAAAGGCTCAGCGTGCCGTGCCGGAACCAGATTAGGGCCTGAAGCCATCCTGCGGTGTTGCGGCCAGCTCAAAAGAAAGCGAGTTGAAGAAAGGAGCTCAGGGGCACTGTAATTCACAATACTGCAGAGTTATAAATGACAGCTATCGTCCAAAAATATACTGAAGTAAGGCTGCCAAGAGGACTTGAAAGCGGGGCAGAATTGCAGGAAACCGATTTCAGGAGGTAGACTGGAATTGCATTGAAAGCATAGGAAAAGAGGCAGAACGTCCACAATGATGCACTTGGCCAAAAAGGGCGTACGCGTTTTTTCCTGAATATATTCAGGAAAAAACGCATACGCCCTTTTTGGCCAACCAAGCAAGCTTGCAAAGGAAATCTGCACTACAATGAAGTCTCACTTCCCCCCGGTCAAAAGGGCCATCTGAAAAAAGTGTAAAATCCAGAAAGGCAGGACAGGCCATGGAGAACTGGGAGCCTTGTTATGCTGATGGGCGGGATGTAAATTGCCAACAGCCACTCGGGAGAAGTGTATGGTGTTTCCTGAAACATCTAAAAAACAAAGCAACAGAGCCTAGGGCACTTCCACTTATGGTCCTATAGCTTAGGGAAATTAAAATCAAAAAGACACAGCCACCCCAAAGTTTGGGATGCCTCTGTTTACAAGAACCTCGTTTACAGTACAAGTTCAACATCGCAGAAAGTGAAAAATGGATAAAGAAGTTGTGGTATTTACTTACAAAGCAATATCACTCAGCAATGAAATCTATGTCATCAGGCCCTTAGCAGCACAATGAGTTGATACAGGTATGATGATTCTAACTGAAATAAGTCACACAGAAATAGAAACATCATAAGATATCAGTAATACACGGAATGTAAACTTGGCTACACAGGAACTGAATTACAGAACAGAACAGTGTCTCAAATTTAGAAAACCAACTTATGCTTGCTTAAGGGGAAAGGTGAGTTGGGGTGCTGCATAAAACCAGAGATTGAAATGAGCACAGATAAAGTTCCTTAAGCCAAATATGGAATAGACAAGAGCTACCCCTTGCTCAACGAAATGAACTCAACACCCCATATTAAACGCCTAAGAATGTACCTGACTAGTAAGTATCTTAAAACCTAGGGATTGCTATGTCTCCGAAAGAGAATCAAGCGT
The DNA here is from genome assembly GCF_039906515.1 of Pseudorca crassidens. Taxonomy (NCBI): domain Eukaryota; kingdom Metazoa; phylum Chordata; class Mammalia; order Artiodactyla; family Delphinidae; genus Pseudorca; species Pseudorca crassidens. The sequence goes on along the minus strand of NW_027136313.1, from coordinate 200,805 downwards.
GTGTACAGGGGCATAAATGCAGCAGTGATAGGATTGGAGAGGTTCGGTGAGCAAATGAAGACCCTTTGAAGTCATATTGCATGGTACCCATTCCACGGGTCTCAACTCTCCAGGTTTAAGGTAGTCTTCCTTCAGCTAAATCATGCATGTGGAACCCAGAGTATGATCAACCATGTGATCGGGACACGTGTTCAAATATGTCTCAGTTTTCGTACCCTGGTACTCGGGTTCAACATTCCAGACGCTTTACCAACACTCTCCCGACTTGGAGAGTCAGTCCCTTTAACCTCCTGTTTGGCCCAGTTTGCAATTTCTGCGGAAGATGAACAGGAATAGCGAGAACCAATGAGAGACTAGCTGGAGGTGTCTGGACGGGCAAATTTAACTCTCATTTCCCACCAGGAAGAGGAATTAACCAAAGGCTCAGCGTGCCGTGCCGGAACCAGATTAGGGCCTGAAGCCATCCTGCGGTGTTGCAGCCAGCTCAAAAGAAAGCGAGTTGAAGAAAGGAGCTCAGGGACACTGTAATTCACAAACCTGCAGAGTTATAAATGACAGCTATCGTCCAAAAATATACTGAAGTAAGGCTGCCAAGAGGACTTGAAAGCGGGGCAGAATTGCAGGAAACCGATTTCAGGAGGTAGACTGGAATTGCATTGAAAGCATAGGAAAAGAGGCAGAACATCCACAATGATGCACTTGGCCAAAAAGGGCGTATGCGTTTTTTCCTGAATATATTCAGGAAAAAACGCATACGCCCTTTTTGGCCAACCAAGCAAGCTTGCAAAGAAATCTGCACTACAATGAAGTCTCACTTCCCCCCGGTCAAAAGGGCCATCTGAAAAAAGTGTAAAATCCAGAAAGGCAGGACAGGCCATGGAGAACTGGGAGCCTTCTTATGCTAATGGGCGGGATGTAAATTGCCAACAGACACTCGGGAGAAGTGTATGGTGTTTCCTGAAACATGTAAAAAACAAAGCAACAGAGCCTAGGGCACTTCCACTTATGGTCCTATAGCTTAGGGAAATTAAAATCAAAAAGACACAGCCACCCCAAAGTTTGGGACGCCTCTGTTTACAAGAACCTCGTTTACAGTACAAGTTCAACATCGCAGAAAGTGAAAAATGGATAAAGAAGTTGTGGTATTTACTTACAAAGCAATATCACTCAGCAATGAAATCTATGTCATCAGGCCCTTAGCAGCACAATGAGTTGATACAGGTATGATGATTCTAACTGAAATAAGTCACACAGAAATAGAAACATCATAAGATATCAGTAATACACGGAATGTAAACTTGGCTACACAGGAACTGAATTACAGAACAGAACAGGGTCTCAAATTTAGAAAACCAACTTATGCTTGCTTAAGGGTAAAGGTGAGTTGGGGTGCTGCATAAAACCAGAGATTGAAATGAGCACAGATAAAGTTCCTTAAGCCAAATATGGAATAGACAAGAGCTACCCCTTGCTCAACAAAATGAACTCAACACCCCATATTAAACGCCTAAGAATGTACCTGACTAGTAAGTATCTTAAAACCTAGGGATTGCTATGTCTCCGAAAGAGAATCAAGCGTGTGTACAGGGGCATAAATGCAGCAGTGATAGGATTGGAGAGGTTCGGTGAGCAAATGAAGACCCTTTGAAGTCATATTGCATGGTACCCATTCCACGGGTCTCAACTCTCCAGGTTTAAGGTAGTCTTCCTTCAGCTAAATCATGCATGTGGAACCCAGAGTATGATCAACCATGTGATCGGGACACGTGTTCAAATATGTCTCAGTTTTCCTCCCCTGGTACTCGGGTGCAACATTCCAGACACTTTACAAACACTCTCCCGACTTGGAGAGTCAGCGCCTTTAACCTCCTGTTTGGCCCAGTTTGCAATTTCTGTGGAAGATGAACAGGAATAGGGAGAAACAATGAGAGACTAGCTGGAGGTGTCTGGACGGGCAAATTTAACTCTCATTTCCCACCAGGAAGGGGACATAACCAAAGGCTCAGCGTGCCGTGCCGGAACCAGATTAGGGCCTGAAGCCATCCTGCGGTGTTGCGGCCAGCTCAAAACAAAGCGAGTTAAAGAAAGGAGCTCAGGGGCACTGTAATTCCAAAGCTGCAGAGTTATAAATGACAGCTATCGTCCAAAAATATACTGAAGTAAGGCTGCCAAGAGGACTTGAAAGCGGGGCAGAATTGCAGGAAACCGATTTCAGGAGGTAGACTGGAATTGCATTGAAAGCATAGGAAAAGAGGCAGAACGTCCACAATGATGCACTTGGCCAAAAAGGGCGTACGCGTTTTTTCCTGAATATATTCAGGAAAAAACGCATACACCCTTTTTGGCCAACCAAGCAAGCTTGCAAAGGAAATCTGCACTACAATGAAGTCTCACTTCCCCTCGGTCAAAAGGGCCATCTGAAAAAAGTGTAAAACCCAGAAAGGCAGGACAGGCCATGGAGAACTGGGAGCCTTGTTATGCTGATAGGCGGGATGTAAATTGCCAACAGACACTGGGGAGAAGTATATGGTATTTCCTGAAACATCTAAATAACAAAGCAACAGAGCCTAGGGCACTTCCACTTATGGTCCTATAGTTTAGGGAAATTAAAATCAAAAAGACACAGCCACCCCAAAGTTTGGGACGCCTCTGTTTACAAGAACCTCATTTACCGTACAAGTTCAATATCACAGAAAGTGAAAAATGGATAAAGGAGTTGTGGTATTTACTTACAAACAATATCACTCAGCAATGAAATCTATGTCATCAGGCCCTTAGCAGCACAATGAGTGGATTCAGGTATGATGATTCTAACTGAAATAAGTCACACAGAAAAAGAAACATCATAAGATATCAGTAATACACGGAATGTAAACTTGGCTACACAGGAACTGAATTACAGAACAGAACAGGGTCTCAAATTTAGAAAACCAACTTATGCTTGCTTAAGGGTAAAGGTGAGTTGGGGTGCTGCATAAAACCAGAGATTGAAATGAGCACAGATAAAGTTCCTTAAGCCAAATATGGAATAGACAAGAGCTACTCCTTGCTCAACGAAATGGACTCAACACCGCATATTAAACGCCTAAGAATGTACCTGACTAGTAAGTATCTTAAAACCTATGGATTGCTATGTCTCCGAAAGAGAATCAAGCATGTGTACAGGGGCATAAACGCAGCAGTGATAGGATTGGAGAGGTTCGGTGAGCAAATGAAGACCCTTTGAAGTCATATTGCATGGTACCCATTCCACGGGTTTCAACTACCCAGGTTTAAGGTATTCTTCCTTCAGCTAATACATGCATGTGGAACCCAGAGTATGATCAACCGTGTGAACGGGAGACATGTTCAAATATGTCTCAGTTTTCCTCCCCTGGTACTCGGGTGCAACATTCCAGACGCTTTACTAACATTCTCCCCACTTGGAGAGTCAGTCCCTTTAACCTCCTGTTTGGCCCAATTTGCAATTTCTGCGGAAGATGAACAGGAATAGGGAGAACCAATGAGAGACTAGCTGGAGGTGTCTGGACGGGCAAATTTAACTCTCATTTCCCACCAGGAAGAGGAATTAACCAAAGGCTCAGTGTGCCGTGCCGGAACCAGATTAGGGCCTGAAGCCATCCTGCGGTATTGCGGCCAGGTCACAAGAAAGCGAGTTGAAGAAAGGAGTTCAGGGGCACTGTAATTCACAAACCTGCAGAGTTATCAATGACAGCTATCGTCCAAAAATATACTGAAGTAAGGCTGCCAAGAGGACTTGAAAGCGGGGCAGAATTGCAGGAAACCGATTTCAGGAGGTAGACTGGAATTGCATTGAAAGCATAGGAAAAGAGGCAGAACGTCCACAATGATGCACTTGGCCAAAAAGGGCGTATGCGTTTTTTCCTGAATATATTCAGGAAAAAACGCATACGCCCTTTTTGGCCAACCAAGCAAGCTTGCAAAGGAAATCTGCACTACAATGAAGTCTCACTTCCCCCCGGTCAAAAGGGCCATCTGAAAAAAGTGTAAAATCCAGAAAGGCAGGACAGGCCATGGAGAACTGGGAGCCTTGTTATGCTGATGGGCGGCATGTAAATTGCCAACAGCCACTCGGGAGAAGTGTATGGTGTTTCCTGAAACATCTAAAAAACAAAGCAACAGAGCCTAGGGCACTTCCACTTATGGTCCTATAGCTTAGGGAAATTAAAATCAAAAAGACACAGCCACCCCAAAGTTTGGGACGCCTCTGTTTACAAGAACCTCGTTTACCGTACAAGTTCAATATCACAGAAAGTGAAAAATGGATAAAGAACTTGTGGTACTTACGTACAATGCAGTATCACTCAGCAATGAAATCTATGTCATCAGGCCCGTAGCAGCACAATGAGTGGATTCAGGTATGATGATTCTAACTGAAATAAGTCACACAGAAAAAGAAACATCATAAGATATCAGTAATACACGGAATGTAAACTTGGCTACACAGGAACTGAATTACAGAACAGAACAGGGTCTCAAATTTAGAAAACCAACTTATGCTTGCTTAAGGGGAAAGGTGAGTTGGGGTGCTGCATAAAACCAGAGATTGAAATGAGCACAGATAAACTTCCTTAAGCCAAATATGGAATAGACAAGAGCTACTCCTTGCTCAACGAAATGGACTCAACACCCCATATTAAACGCCTAAGAATGTACCTGACTAGTAAGTATCTTAAAACCTGTGGATTGCTATGTCTCCAAACGAGAATCAAGCGTGTGTACAGGGGCATAAACGCAGCAGTGATAGGATTGGAGAGGTTCGGTGAGCAAATGAAGACCCTTTGAAGTCATATTGCATGGTACCCATTACACGGGTCTCAACTCTCCAGGTTTAAGGTATTCTTCCTTCAGCTAAAACATGCATGTGGAACCCAGAGTATGATCAACCATGTGAAAGGGAGACGTGTTCAAATATGTCTCAGTTTTCCTCCCCTGGTACTCGGGTGCAACATTCCAGACGCTTTACTAACACTCTCCCCACTTGGAGAGTCAGCGCCTTTAACCTCCTGTTTGGCCCAGTTTGCAATTTCTGCGGAAGATGAACAGGAATAGGGAGAACCAATGAGAGACTAGCTGGAGGTGTCTGGACGGGCAAATTTAACTCTCATTTCCCACCAGGAGGAGGAAATAACCAAAGGCTCAGCGTGCCGTGCCGGAACCAGATTAGGGCCTGAAGCCATCCTGCGGTGTTGCGGCCAGCTGAAAAGAAAGCGAGTTGAAGAAAGGAGCTCAGGGGCACTGTAATTCACAATCCTGCAGAGTTATAAATGACAGCTATCGTCCAAAAATATACTGAAGTAAGGCTGCCAAGAGGACTTGAAAGCGGGGCAGAATTGCAGGAAACCGATTTCAGGAGGTAGACTGGAATTGCATTGAAAGCATAGGAAAAGAGGCAGAACGTCCACAATGATGCACTTGGCCAAAAAGGGCGTACGCGTTTTTTCCTGAATATATTCAGGAAAAAACGCATACGCCCTTTTTGGCCAACCAAGCAAGCTTGCAAAGGAAATCTGCACTACAATGAAGTCTCACTTCCCCTCGGTCAAAAGGGCCATCTGAAAAAAGTGTAAAATCCAGAAAGGCAGGACAGGCCATGGAGAACTGGGAACCTTGTTATGCTGATGGGCGGGATGTAAATTGCCAACAGACACTCGGGAGAAGTGTATGGTGTTTCCTGAAACATCTAAAAAACAAAGCAACAGAGCCTAGGGCACTTCCACTTATGGTCCTATAGCTTAGGGAAATTAAAATCAAAAAGACACAGCCACCCCAAAGTTTGGGACGCCTCTGTTTACAAGAACCTCGTTTATGGTACAAGTTCAATATCGCAGAAAGTGAAAAATGGATAAAGGAGTTGTGGTATTTACTTACAAAGCAATATCACTCAGCAATGAAATCTATGTCATCAGGCCCTTAGCAGCACAATGAGTGGATTCAGGTATGATGATTCTAACTGAAATAAGTCACACAGAAAAAGAAACTTCATAAGATATCAGTAATACACGGAATGTAAACTTGGCTACACAGGAACTGAATTACAGAACAGAACAGGGTCTCAAATTTAGAAAACCAACTTATGCTTGCTTAAGGGTAAAGGTGAGTTGGGGTGCTGCATAAAACCAGAGATTGAAATGAGCACAGATAAAGTTCCTTAAGCCAAATATGGAATAGACAAGAGCTACTGCTTGCTCAACGAAATGGACTCAACACCGCATATTAAACGCCTAAGAATGTACCTGACTAGTAAGTATCTTAAAACCTATGGATTGCTATGTCTCCGAAAGAGAATCAAGCATGTGTACAGGGGCATAAACGCAGCAGTGATAGGATTGGAGAGGTTCGGTGAGCAAATGAAGACCCTTTGAAGTCATATTGCATGGTACCCATTCCACGGGTTTCAACTACCCAGGTTTAAGGTATTCTTCCTTCAGCTAAAACATGCATGTGGAACCCAGAGTATGATCAACCATGTGATCGGGAAACGTGTTCAAATATGTCTCAGTTTTCGTACCCTGGTACTCGGGTGCAACATTCCAGACGCTTTACTAACACTCTCCCGACTTGGAGAGTCAGTCACTTTAACCTCCTGTTTGGCCCAGTTTGCAATTTCTGCGGAAGATGAACAGGAATAGGGAGAACCAATGAGAGAGTAGCTGGAGGTGTCTGGACAGGCAAATTTAACTCTCATTTCCCACCAGGAAGAGGAATTAACCAAAGGCTCAGTGTGCCGTGCCGGAACCAGATTAGGGCCTGAAGCCATCCTGCGGTATTGCGGCCAGGTCACAAGAAAGCGAGTTGAAGAAAGGAGTTCAGGGGCACTGTAATTCACAAACCTGCAGAGTTATCAATGACAGCTATCGTCCAAAAATATACTGAAGTAAGGCTGCCAAGAGGACTTGAAAGCGGGGCAGAATTGCAGGAAACCGATTTCAGGAGGTAGATTGGAATTGCATTGAAAGCATAGGAAAAGAGGCAGAACGTCCACAATGATGCACTTGGCCATAAAGGGCGTATGCGTTTTTTCCTGAATATATTCAGGAAGAAACGCATACGCCCGTTTTGGCCAACCGAGCAAGCTTGCAAAGGAAATCTGCACTACAATGAAGTCTCACTTCCCCCCGGTCAAAAGGGCCATCTGAAAAAAGTGTAAAATCCAGAAAGGCAGGACAGGCCATGGAGAACTGGGAGCCTTGTTATGCTGATGGGCGGGATGTAAATTGCCAACAGACACTCGGGAGAAGTGTATGGTGTTTCCTGAAACATCTAAAAAACAAAGCAACAGAGCCTAGGGCACTTCCACTTATGGTCCTATAGCTTAGGGAAATTAAAATCAAAAAGACACAGCCACCCCAAAGTTTGGGACGCCTCTGTTTACAAGAACCTCGTTTACAGTACAAGTTCAACATCGCAGAAAGTGAAAAATGGATAAAGAAGTTGTGGTATTTACTTACAAAGCAATATCACTCAGCAATGAAATCTATGTCATCAGGCCCTTAGCAGCACAATGAGTGGATTCAGGTACAATGATTCTAACTGAAATAAGTCACACAGAAAAAGAAACATCATAAGATATCACTAATACACAGAATGTAAACTTGGCTACACAGGAACTGAATTCCAAAAGAGAACAGGGTCTCAAATTTAGAAAACCAACTTATGCTTGCTTAAGGGTAAAGGTGAGTTGGGGTGCTGCATAAAACCAGAGATTGAAATGAGCACAGATAAAGTTCCTTAAGCCAAATATGGAATAGACAAGAGCTACTCCTTGCTCAACGAAATGGACTCAACACCGCATATTAAACGCCTAAGAATGTACCTGACTAGTAAGTATCTTAAAACCTATGGATTGCTATGTCTCCAAAAGAGAATCAAGCATGTGTACAGGGGCATAAACGCAGCAGTGATAGGATTTGAGAGGTTCGGTGAGCAAATGAAGACCCTTTGAAGTCATATTGCATAGTACCCATTCCACGGGTTTCAACTACCCAGGTTTAAGGTATTCTTCCTTCAGCTAAAACATGCATGTGGAACCTAGAGTACGATCAACCATGTGATCGGGAAACGTGTTCAAATATGTCTCAGTTTTCGTACCCTGGTACTCGGGTGCAACATTCCAGATGCTTTATTAACACCCTCCCTACTTGGAGAGTCAGTCCCTTTAACCTCCTGTTTGGCCCAGTTTGCAATTTCTTTGGAAGATGAACAGGAATAGCGAGAACCAATGAGAGACTAGCTGGAGGTGTCTGGACGGGCAAATTTAACTCTCATTTCCCACCAGGAAGAGGAATTAACCAAAGGCTCAGCGTGCCGTGCCGGAACAAGATTAGGGCCTGAAGCCATCCTGCGGTGTTGCGGCCAGGTCACAAGAAAGCGAGTTGAAGAAAGGAGCTCAGGGGCACTGTAATTCACAAACCTGCAGAGTTATAAATGACAGCTATCGTCCAAAAATATACTGAAGTAAGGCTGCCAAGAGGACTTGAAAGCGGGGCAGAATTGCAGGAAACCGATTTCAGGAGGTAGACTGGAATTGCATTGAAAGCATAGGAAAAGAGGCAGAACGTCCACAATGATGCACTTGCCTAAAAAGGGCGTATGCGTTTTTTCCTGAATATATTCAGGAAAAAACGCATACGCCCTTTTTGGCCAACCAAGCAAGCTTGCAAAGAAATCTGCACTACAATGAAGTCTCACTTCCCCCCGGTCAAAAGGGCCATCTGAAAAAAGTGTAAAATCCAGAAAGGCAGGACAGGCCATGGAGAACTGGGAGCCTTCTTATGCTGATGGGCGGGATGTAAATTGCCAACAGACACTCGGGAGAAGTGTATGGTGTTTCCTGAAACATCTAAAAAACAAAGCAACAGAGCCTAGGGCACTTCCACTTATGGTCCTATAGCTTAGGGAAATTAAAATCAAAAAGACACAGCCACCCCAAAGTTTGGGACGCCTCTGTTTACAAGAACCTCGTTTACCGTACAAGTTCAATATCACAGAAAGTGAAAAATGGATAAAGAACTTGTGGTACTTACGTACAATGCAGTATCACTCAGCAATGAAATCTATGTCATCAGGCCCGTAGCAGCATAATGAGTGGATTCAGGTACGATGATTCTAACTGAAGTAAGTCACACAGAAAAAGAAACATCATAAGATATCACTAATACATGGAATGTAAACTTGGCTACACAGGAACTGAATTCCAAAACAGAACAGGGTCTCAAATTTAGAAAACCAACTTATGCTTGCTTAAGGGGAAAGGTGAGTTGGGGTGCTGCATAAAACCAGAGATTGAAATGAGCACAGATAAACTTCCTTAAGCCAAATATGGAATAGACAAGAGCTACTCCTTGCTCAACGAAATGGACTCAACACCCCATATTAAACACCTAAGAATGTACCTGACTAGTAAGTATCTTAAAACCTGTGGATTGCTATGTCTCCAAACGAGAATCAAGCGTGTGTACAGGGGCATAAACGCAGCAGTGATAGGATTGGAGAGGTTCGGTGAGCAAATGAAGACCCTTTGAAGTCATATTGCATGGTACCCATTCCACGGGTCTCAACTCTCCAGGTTTAAGGTATTCTTCCTTCAGCTAAAACATGCATGTGGAAACCAGAGTATGATCAACCATGTGAAAGGGAGACGTGTTCAAATATGTCTCAGTTTTCCTCCCCTGGTACTCGGGTGCAACATTCCAGACGCTTTACTAACACTCTCCCCACTTGGAGAGTCAGCGCCTTTAACCTCCTGTTTGGCCCAGTTTGCAATTTCTGCGGAAGATGAACAGGAATAGCGAGAACCAATGAGAGACTAGCTGGAGGTGTCTGGACGGGCAAATTTAACTCTCATTTCCCACCAGGAGGAGGAAATAACCAAAGGCTCAGCGTGCCGTGCCGGAACCAGATTAGGGCCTGAAGCCATCCTGCGGTGTTGCGGCCAGCTCAAAAGAAAGCGAGTTGAAGAAAGGAGCTCAGGGGCACTGTAATTCACAAACCTGCAGAGTTATAAATGACAGCTATCGTCCAAAAATATACTGAAGTAAGGCTGCCAAGAGGACTTGAAAGCGGGGCAGAATTGCAGGAAACCGATTTCAGGAGGTAGACTGGAATTGCATTGAAAGCATAGGAAAAGAGGCAGAACGTCCACAATGATGCACTTGGCCAAAAAGGGCGTACGCGTTTTTTCCTGAATATATTCAGGAAAAAACGCATACGCCCTTTTTGGCCAACCAAGCAAGCTTGCAAAGGAAATCTGCACTACAATGAAGTCTCACTTCCCCCCGGTCAAAAGGGCCATCTGAAAAAAGTGTAAAATCCAGAAAGGCAGGACAGGCCATGGAGAACTGGGAGCCTTGTTATGCTGATGGGCGGGATGTAAATTGCCAACAGCCACTCGGGAGAAGTGTATGGTGTTTCCTGAAACATCTAAAAAACAAAGCAACAGAGCCTAGGGCACTTCCACTTATGGTCCTATAGCTTAGGGAAATTAAAATCAAAAAGACACAGCCACCCCAAAGTTTGGGACGCCTCTGTTTACAAGAACCTCGTTTACGGTACAAGTTCAATATCGCAGAAAGTGAAAAATGGATAAAGGAGTTGTGGTATTTACTTACAAAGCAATATCACTCAGCAATGAAATCTATGTCATCAGGCCCTTAGCAGCACAATGAGTGGATTCAGGTATGATGATTCTAACTGAAATAAGTCACACAGAAAAAGAAACATCATAAGATATCAGTAATACACGGAATGTAAACTTGGCTACACAGGAACTGAATTACAGAACAGAACAGGGTCTCAAATTTAGAAAACCAACTTATGCTTGCTTAAGGGTAAAGGTGAGTTGGGGTGCTGCATAAAACCAGAGATTGAAATGAGCACAGATAAAGTTCCTTAAGCCAAATATGGAATAGACAAGAGCTACTCCTTGCTCAACGAAATGGACTCAACACCGCATATTAAACGCCTAAGAATGTACCTGACTAGTAAGTATCTTAAAACCTAGGGATTGCTATGTCTCCGAAAGAGAATCAAGCATGTGTACAGGGGCATAAACGCAGCAGTGATAGGATTGGAGAGGTTCGGTGAGCAAATGAAGACCCTTTGAAATCATATTGCATGTTAACCATTCCACGGGTTTCAACAACCCAGGTTTAAGGTATTCTTCCTTCAGCTAAAACATGCATGTGGAACCCAGAGTATGATCAACCGTGTGAACGGGAGACATGTTCAAATATGTCTCAGTTTTCCTCCCCTGATACTCGGGTGCAACATTCCAGACGCTTTACTAACACTCTCCCCACTTGGAGAGTCAGCGCCTTTAACCTCCTGTTTGGCCCAGTTTGCAATTTCTGCGGAAGATGAACAGGAATAGGGAGATCCAATGAGAGACTAGCTGGAGGTGTCTGGACGGGCAAATTTAACTCTCATTTCCCACCAGGAAGAGGAATTAACCAAAGGCTCAGTGTGCCGTGCCGGAACCAGATTAGGGCCTGAAGCCATCCTGCGGTATTGCGGCCAAGTCACAAGAAAGCGAGTTGAAGAAAGGAGTTCAGGGGCACTGTAATTCACAAACCTGCAGAGTTATCAATGACAGCTATCGTCCAAAAATATACTGAAGTAAGGCTGCCAAGAGGACTTGAAAGCGGGGCAGAATTGCAGGAAACCGATTTCAGGAGGTAGATTGGAATTGCATTGAAAGCATAGGAAAAGAGGCAGAACGTCCACAATGATGCACTTGGCCATAAAGGGCGTATGCGTTTTTTCCTGAATATATTCAGGAAGAAACGCATACGCCCGTTTTGGCCAACCAAGCAAGCTTGCAAAGGAAATCTGCACTACAATGAAGTCTCACTTCCCCCCGGTCAAAAGGGCCATCTGAAAAAAGTGTAAAATCCAGAAAGGCAGGACAGGCCATGGAGAACTGGGAGCCTTGTTATGCTGATGGGCGGGATGTAAATTGCCAACAGACACTCGGGAGAAGTGTATGGTGTTTCCTGAAACATCTAAAAAACAAAGCAACAGAGCCTAGGGCACTTCCACTTATGGTCCTATAGCTTAGGGAAATTAAAATCAAAAAGACACAGCCACCCCAAAGTTTGGGACGCCTCTGTTTACAAGAACCTCGTTTACAGTACAAGTTCAACATCGCAGAAAGTGAAAAATGGATAAAGAAGTTGTGGTATTTACTTACAAAGCAATATCACTCAGCAATGAAATCTATGTCATCAGGCCCTTAGCAGCACAATGAGTGGATTCAGGTATGATGATTCTAACTGAAATAAGTCACACAGAAAAAGAAACATCATAAGATATCAGTAATACACGGAATGTAAACTTGGCTACACAGGAACTGAATTACAGAACAGAACAGGGTCTCAAATTTAGAAAACCAACATATGCTTGCTTAAGGGTAAAGGTGAGTTGGGGTGCTGCATAAAACCAGAGATTGAAATGAGCACAGATAAAGTTCCTTAAGCCAAATATGGAATAGACAAGAGCTACTCCTTGCTCAACGAAATGGACTCAACACCGCATATTAAACGCCTAAGCATGTACCTGACTAGTAAGTATCTTAAAACCTATGGATTGCTATGTCTCCGAAAGAGAATCAAGCATGTGTACAGGGGCATAAACGCAGCAGTGATAGGATTGGAGAGGTTCGGTGAGCAAATGAAGACCCTTTGAAATCATATTGCATGGTACCCATTCCACGGGTTTCAACTACCCAGGTTTAAGGTATTCTTCCTTCAGCTAAAACATGCATGTGGAACCTAGAGTATGATCAACCATGTGATCGGGAGACGTGTTCAAATATGTCTCACTTTTCGTACCCTGGTACTCGGGTTCAACATTCCAGACGCTTTACCAACACTCTCCCGACTTGGAGAGTCAGTCCCTTTAACCTCCTGTTTGGCCCAGTTTGCAATTTCTGCGGAAGATGAACAGGAATAGCGAGAACCAATGAGAGACTAGCTGGAGGTGTCTGGACGGGCAAATTTATCTCTCATTTCCCACCAGGAAGAGGAATTAACCAAAGGCTCAGCGTGCCGTGCCGGAACCAGATTAGGGCCTGAAGCCATCCTGCGGTGTTGCAGCCAGCTCAAAAGAAAGCGAGTTGAAGAAAGGAGCTCAGGGACACTGTAATTCACAAACCTGCAGAGTTATAAATGACAGCTATCGTCCAAAAATATACTGAAGTAAGGCTGCCAAGAGGACTTGAAAGCGGGGCAGAATTGCAGGAAACCGATTTCAGGAGGTAGACTGGAATTGCATTGAAAGCATAGGAAAAGAGGCAGAACATCCACAATGATGCACTTGGCCAAAAAGGGCGTATGCGTTTTTTCCTGAATATATTCAGGAAAAAACGCATACGCCCTTTTTGGCCAACCAAGCAAGCTTGCAAAGAAATCTGCACTACAATGAAGTCTCACTTCCCCCCGGTCAAAAGGGCCATCTGAAAAAAGTGTAAAATCCAGAAAGGCAGGACAGGCCATGGAGAACTGGGAGCCTTGTTATGCTGATGGGCGGGATGTAAATTGCCAACAGACACTCGGGAGAAGTGTATGGTGTTTCCTGAAACATGTAAAAAACAAAGCAACAGAGCCTAGGGCACTTCCACTTATGGTCCTATAGCTTAGGGAAATTAAAATCAAAAAGACACAGCCACCCCAAAGTTTGGGATGCCTCTGTTTACAAGAACCTCGTTTACAGTACAAGTTCAACATCGCAGAAAGTGAAAAATGGATAAAGAAGTTGTGGTATTTACTTACAAAGCAATATCACTCAGCAATGAAATCTATGTCATCAGGCCCTTAGCAGCACAATGAGTTGATACAGGTATGATGATTCTAACTGAAATAAGTCACACAGAAATAGAAACATCATAAGATATCAGTAATACACGGAATGTAAACTTGGCTACACAGGAACTGAATTACAGAACAGAACAGTGTCTCAAATTTAGAAAACCAACTTATGCTTGCTTAAGGGGAAAGGTGAGTTGGGGTGCTGCATAAAACCAGAGATTGAAATGAGCACAGATAAAGTTCCTTAAGCCAAATATGGAATAGACAAGAGCTACCCCTTGCTCAACGAAATGAACTCAACACCCCATATTAAACGCCTAAGAATGTACCTGACTAGTAAGTATCTTAAAACCTAGGGATTGCTATGTCTCCGAAAGAGAATCAAGCGTGTGTACAGGGGCATAAATGCAGCAGTGATAGGATTGGAGAGGTTCGGTGAGCAAATGAAGACCCTTTGAAGTCATATTGCATGGTACCCATTCCACGGGTCTCAACTCTCCAGGTTTAAGGTAGTCTTCCTTCAGCTAAATCATGCATGTGGAACCCAGAGTATGATCAACCATGTGATCGGGACACGTGTTCAAATATGTCTCAGTTTTCGTACCCTGGTACTCGGGTTCAACATTCCAGACGCTTTACCAACACTCTCCCGACTTGGAGAGTCAGTCCCTTTAACCTCCTGTTTGGCCCAGTTTGCAATTTCTGCGGAAGATGAACAGGAATAGCGAGAACCAATGAGAGACTAGCTGGAGGTGTCTGGACGGGCAAATTTAACTCTCATTTCCCACCAGGAAGAGGAATTAACCAAAGGCTCAGCGTGCCGTGCCGGAACCAGATTAGGGCCTGAAGCCATCCTGCGGTGTTGCAGCCAGCTCAAAAGAAAGCGAGTTGAAGAAAGGAGCTCAGGGACACTGTAATTCACAAACCTGCAGAGTTATAAATGACAGCTATCGTCCAAAAATATACTGAAGTAAGGCTGCCAAGAGGACTTGAAAGCGGGGCAGAATTGCAGGAAACCGATTTCAGGAGGTAGACTGGAATTGCATTGAAAGCATAGGAAAAGAGGCAGAACATCCACAATGATGCACTTGGCCAAAAAGGGCGTATGCGTTTTTTCCTGAATATATTCAGGAAAAAACGCATACGCCCTTTTTGGCCAACCAAGCAAGCTTGCAAAGAAATCTGCACTACAATGAAGTCTCACTTCCCCCCGGTCAAAAGGGCCATCTGAAAAAAGTGTAAAATCCAGAAAGGCAGGACAGGCCATGGAGAACTGGGAGCCTTCTTATGCTAATGGGCGGGATGTAAATTGCCAACAGACACTCGGGAGAAGTGTATGGTGTTTCCTGAAACATGTAAAAAACAAAGCAACAGAGCCTAGGGCACTTCCACTTATGGTCCTATAGCTTAGGGAAATTAAAATCAAAAAGACACAGCCACCCCAAAGTTTGGGACGCCTCTGTTTACAAGAACCTCGTTTACAGTACAAGTTCAACATCGCAGAAAGTGAAAAATGGATAAAGAAGTTGTGGTATTTACTTACAAAGCAATATCACTCAGCAATGAAATCTATGTCATCAGGCCCTTAGCAGCACAATGAGTTGATACAGGTATGATGATTCTAACTGAAATAAGTCACACAGAAATAGAAACATCATAAGATATCAGTAATACACGGAATGTAAACTTGGCTACACAGGAACTGAATTACAGAACAGAACAGGGTCTCAAATTTAGAAAACCAACTTATGCTTGCTTAAGGGTAAAGGTGAGTTGGGGTGCTGCATAAAACCAGAGATTGAAATGAGCACAGATAAAGTTCCTTAAGCCAAATATGGAATAGACAAGAGCTACCCCTTGCTCAACAAAATGAACTCAACACCCCATATTAAACGCCTAAGAATGTACCTGACTAGTAAGTATCTTAAAACCTAGGGATTGCTATGTCTCCGAAAGAGAATCAAGCGTGTGTACAGGGGCATAAATGCAGCAGTGATAGGATTGGAGAGGTTCGGTGAGCAAATGAAGACCCTTTGAAGTCATATTGCATGGTACCCATTCCACGGGTCTCAACTCTCCAGGTTTAAGGTAGTCTTCCTTCAGCTAAATCATGCATGTGGAACCCAGAGTATGATCAACCATGTGATCGGGACACGTGTTCAAATATGTCTCAGTTTTCGTCCCCTGATACTCGGGTGCAACATTCCAGACACTTTACAAACACTCTCCCGACTTGGACAGTCAGCGCCTTTAACCTCCTGTTTGGCCCAGTTTGCAATTTCTGTGGAAGATGAACAGGAATAGGGAGAACCAATGAGAGACTAGCTGGAGGTGTCTGGACGGGCAAATTTAACTCTCATTTCCCACCAGGAAGGGGACATAACCAAAGGCTCAGCGTGCCGTGCCGGAACCAGATTAGGGCCTAAAGCCATCCTGCGGTGTTGCGGCCAGCTCAAAACAAAGCGAGTTAAAGAAAGGAGCTCAGGGGCACTGTAATTCCAAAGCTGCAGAGTTATAAATGACAGCTATCGTCCAAAAATATACTGAAGTAAGGCTGCCAAGAGGACTTGAAAGCGGGGCAGAATTGCAGGAAACCGATTTCAGGAGGTAGACTGGAATTGCATTGAAAGCATAGGAAAAGAGGCAGAACGTCCACAATGATGCACTTGGCCATAAAGGGCGTATGCGTTTCTTCCTGAATATATTCAGGAAGAAACGCATACGCCCGTTTTGGCCAACCAAGCAAGCTTGCAAAGGAAATCTGCACTACAATGAAGTCTCACTTCCCCCCGGTCAAAAGGGCCATCTGAAAAAAGTGTAAAATCCAGAAAGGCAGGACAGGCCATGGAGAACTGGGAGCCTTGTTATGCTGATGGGCGGGATGTAAATTGCCAACAGACACTCGGGAGAAGTGTATGGTGTTTCCTGAAACATCTAAAAAACAAAGCAACAGAGCCTAGGGCACTTCCACTTATGGTCCTATAGCTTAGGGAAATTAAAATCAAAAAGACACAGCCACCCCAAAGTTTGGGACGCCTCTGTTTACAAGAACCTCGTTTACAGTACAAGTTCAACATCGCAGAAAGTGAAAAATGGATAAAGAAGTTGTGGTATTTACTTACAAAGCAATATCACTCAGCAATGAAATCTATGTCATCAGGCCCTTAGCAGCACAATGAGTGGATTCAGGTATGATGATTCTAACTGAAATAAGTCACACAGAAAAAGAAACATCATAAGATATCAGTAATACACGGAATGTAAACTTGGCTACACAGGAACTGAATTACAGAACAGAAGAGTGTCTCAAATTTAGAAAACCAACTTATGCTTGCTTAAGGGGAAAGGTGAGTTGGGGTGCTGCATAAAACCAGAGATTGAAATGAGCACAGATAAAGTTCCTTAAGCCAAATATGGAATAGACAAGAGCTACCCCTTGCTCAACGAAATGAACTCAACACCCCATATTAAACGCCTAAGAATGTACCTGACTAATAAGTATCTTAAAACCTAGGGATTGCTATGTCTCCGAAAGAGAATCAAGCGTGTGTACAGGGGCATAAATGCAGCAGTGATAGGATTGGAGAGGTTCGGTGAGCAAATGAAGACCCTTTGAAGTCATATTGCATGGTACCCATTCCACGGGTCTCAACTCTCCAGGTTTAAGGTAATCTTCCTTCAGCTAAATCATGCATGTGGAACCCAGAGTATGATCAACCATGTGATCGGGACACGTGTTCAAATATGTCTCAGTTTTCGTACCCTGGTACTCGGGTGCAACATTCCAGACGCTTTACTAACATTCTCCCCACTTGGAGAGTCAGTCCCTTTAACCTCCTGTTTGGCCCAATTTGCAATTTCTGCGGAAGATGAACAGGAATAGGGAGAACCAATGAGAGACTAGCTGGAGGTGTCTGGACGGGCAAATTTAACTCTCATTTCCCACCAGGAAGAGGAATTAACCAAAGGCTCAGTGTGCCGTGCCGGAACCAGATTAGGGCCTGAAGCCATCCTGCGGTATTGCGGCCAGGTCACAAGAAAGCGAGTTGAAGAAAGGAGTTCAGGGGCACTGTAATTCACAAACCTGCAGAGTTATCAATGACAGCTATCGTCCAAAAATATACTGAAGTAAGGCTGCCAAGAGGACTTGAAAGCGGGGCAGAATTGCAGGAAACCGATTTCAGGAGGTAGACTGGAATTGCATTGAAAGCATAGGAAAAGAGGCAGAACGTCCACAATGATGCACTTGGCCATAAAGGGCGTATGCGTTTCTTCCTGAATATATTCAGGAAGAAACGCATACGCCCGTTTTGGCCAACCAAGCAAGCTTGCAAAGGAAATCTGCACTACAATGAAGTCTCACTTCCCCCCGGTCAAAAGGGCCATCTGAAAAAAGTGTAAAATCCAGAAAGGCAGGACAGGCCATGGAGAACTGGGAGCCTTGTTATGCTGATGGGCGGGATGTAAATTGCCAACAGACACTCGGGAGAAGTGTATGGTGTTTCCTGAAACATCTAAAAAACAAAGCAACAGAGCCTAGGGCACTTCCACTTATGGTCCTATAGCTTAGGGAAATTAAAATCAAAAAGACACAGCCACCCCAAAGTTTGGGACGCCTCTGTTTACAAGAACCTCGTTTACAGTACAAGTTCAACATCGCAGAAAGTGAAAAATGGATAAAGAAGTTGTGGTATTTACTTACAAAGCAATATCACTCAGCAATGAAATCTATGTCATCAGGCCCTTAGCAGCACAATGAGTGGATTCAGGTATGATGATTCTAACTGAAATAAGTCACACAGAAAAAGAAACATCATAAGATATCAGTAATACACGGAATGTAAACTTGGCTACACAGGAACTGAATTACAGAACAGAACAGGGTCTCAAATTTAGAAAACCAACTTATGCTTGCTTAAGGGTAAAGGTGAGTTGGGGTGCTGCATAAAACCAGAGATTGAAATGAGCACAGATAAAGTTCCTTAAGCCAAATATGGAATAGACAAGAGCTACTCCTTGCTCAACGAAATGGACTCAACACCGCATATTAAACGCCTAAGCATGTACCTGACTAGTAAGTATCTTAAAACCTATGGATTGCTATGTCTCCGAAAGAGAATCAAGCGTGTGTACAGGGGCATAAACGCAGCAGTGATAGGATTGGAGAGGTTCGGTGAGCAAATGAAGACCCTTTGAAGTCATATTGCATGGTACCCATTCCACGGGTCTCAACTCTCCAGGTTTAAGGTAGTCTTCCTTCAGCTAAATCATGCATGTGGAACCCAGAGTATGATCAACCATGTGATCGGGACACGTGTTCAAATATGTCTCAGTTTTCCTCCCCTGGTACTCGGGTGCAACATTCCAGACACTTTACAAACACTCTCCCGACTTGGAGAGTCAGTCCCTTTAACCTCCTGTTTGGCCCAGTTTGCAATTTCTGTGGAAGATGAACAGGAATAGGGAGAACCAATGAGAGACTAGCTGGAGGTGTCTGGACGGGCAAATTTAACTCTCATTTCCCACCAGGAAGGGGACATAACCAAAGGCTCAGCGTGCCGTGCCGGAACCAGATTAGGGCCTGAAGCCATCCTGCGGTGTTGCGGCCAGCTCAAAAGAAAGCGAGTTAAAGAAAGGAGCTCAGGGGCACTGTAATTCCAAAGCTGCAGAGTTATAAATGACAGCTATCGTCCAAAAATATACTGAAGTAAGGCTGCCAAGAGGACTTGAAAGCGGGGAAGAATTGCAGGAAACCGATTTCAGGAGGTAGACTGGAATTGCATTGAAAGCATAGGAAAAGAGGCAGAACGTCCACAATGATGCACTTGGCCAAAAAGGGCGTATGCGTTTTTTCCTGAATATATTCAGGAAAAAACGCATACGCCCTTTTTGGCCAACCAAGCAAGCTTGCAAAGGAAATCTGCACTACAATGAAGTCTCACTTCCCCCCGGTCAAAAGGGCCATCTGAAAAAAGTGTAAAACCCAGAAAGGCAGGACAGGCCATGGAGAACTGGGAGCCTTGTTATGCTGATGGGCGGGATGTAAGTTGCCAACAGACACTGGGGAGAAGTATATGGTATTTCCTGAAACATCTAAAAAACAAAGCAACAGAGCCTAGGGCACTTCCACTTATGGTCCTATAGTTTAGGGAAATTAAAATCAAAAAGACACAGCCACCCCAAAGTTTGGGACGCCTCTGTTTACAAGAACCTCGTTTACCGTACAAGTTCAATATCACAGAAAGTGAAAAATGGATAAAGAACTTGTGGTACTTACGTACAATGCAGTATCACTCAGCAATGAAATCTATGTCATCAGGCCCGTAGCAGCATAATGAGTGGATTCAGGTACGATGATTCTAACTGAAATAAGTCACACAGAAAAAGAAACATCATAAGATATCAGTAATACACGGAATGTAAACTTGGCTACACAGGAACTGAATTCCAAAACAGAACAGGGTCTCAAATTTAGAAAACCAACTTATGCTTGCTTAAGGGTAAAGGTGAGTTGGGGTGCTGCATAAAACCAGAGATTGAAATGAGCACAGATAAAGTTCCTTAAGCCAAATATGGAATAGACAAGAGCTACTCCTTGCTCAACGAAATGGACTCAACACCTCATATTAAACGCCTAAGAATGTACCTGACTAGTAAGTATCTTAAAACCTATGGATTGCTATGTCTCCAAAAGAGAATCAAGCGTGTGTACAGGGGCATAAACGCAGCAGTGATAGGATTGGAGAGGTTCGGTGAGCAAATGAAGACCCTTTGAAGTCATATTGCATGGTACCCATTCCACGGGTCTCAAACCTCCAGGTTTAAGGTATTCTTCCTTCAGCTAAAACATGCATGTGGAACCCAGAGTATGATCAACCGTGTGATCGGGAGACGTGTTCAAATATGTCTCAGTTTTCGTACCCTGGTACTCGGGTGCAACATTCCAGACGCTTTACTAACACTCTCCCCACTTGGAGAGTCAGTGCCTTTAACCTCCTGTTTGGCCCAGTTTGCAATTACTGCGGAAGATGAACAGGAATAGCGAGAACCAATGAGAGACTAGCTGGAGGTGTCTGAACGGGCAAATTTAACTCTCATTACCCACCAGGAAGAGGAATTAACGAAAGGCTCAGCGTGCCGTGCCGGAACCAGATTAGGGCCTGAAGCCATCCTGCGGTGTTGCGGCCAGCTCAAAAGAAAACGAGTTCAAGAAAGGAGCTCAGGGTCACTGTAATTCACAATCCTGCAGAGTTATAAATGACAGCTATCGTCCAAACATATACTGAAGTAAGGCTGCCAAGAGGACTTGAAAGCGGGGCAGAATTGCACGAAACCGATTTCAGGAGGTAGACTGGAATTGCATTGAAAGCATAGGAAAAGAGGCAGAACGTCCACAATGATGCACTTGGCCAAAAAGGGCGTATGCGTTTTTTCCTGAATATATTCAGGAAAAAACGCATACGCCCTTTTTGGCCAACCAAGCAAGCTTGCAAAGGAAATCTGCACTACAATGAAGTCTCACTTCCCCCCGGTCAAAAGGGCCATCTGAAAAAAGTGTAAAATCCAGAAAGGCAGGACAGGCCATGGAGAACTGGGAGCCTTGTTATGCTGATGGGCGGGATGTAAATTGCCAACAGCCACTCGGGAGAAGTGTATGGTGTTTCCTGAAACATGTAAAAAACAAAGCAACAGAGCCTAGGGCACTTCCACTTATGGTCCTATAGCTTAGGGAAATTAAAATCAAAAAGACACAGCCACCTCAAAATTTGGGACGCCTCTGTTTACAAGAACCTCGTTTATGGTACAAGTTCAATATCGCAGAAAGTGAAAAATGGATAAAGGAGTTGTGGTATTTACTTACAAAGCAATATCACTCAGCAATGAAATCTATGTCATCAGGCCCTTAGCAGCACAATGAGTGGATTCAGGTATGATGATTCTAACTGAAATAAGTCACACAGAAAAAGAAACATCATAAGATATCAGTAATACACGGAATGTAAACTTGGCTACACAGGAACTGAATTACAGAACAGAACAGGGTCTCAAATTTAGAAAACCAACTTATGCTTGCTTAAGGGGAAAGGTGAGTTGGGGTGCTGCATAAAACCAGAGATTGAAATGAGCACAGATAAACTTCCTTAAGCCAAATATGGAATAGACAAGAGCTACTCCTTGCTCAACGAAATGGACTCAACACCCCATATTAAACGCCTAAGAATGTACCTGACTAGTAAGTATCTTAAAACCTGTGGATTGCTATGTCTCCAAACGAGAATCAAGCGTGTGTACAGGGGCATAAACGCAGCAGTGATAGGATTGGAGAGGTTCGGTGAGCAAATGAAGACCCTTTGAAGTCATATTGCATGGTACCCATTACACGGGTCTCAACTCTCCAGGTTTAAGGTATTCTTCCTTCAGCTAAAACATGCATGTGGAACCCAGAGTATGATCAACCGTGTGAACGGGAGACGTGTTCAAATATGTCTCAGTTTTCCTCCCCTGGTACTCGGGTGCAACATTCCAGACGCTTTACTAACACTCTCCCCACTTGGAGAGTCAGTCACTTTAACCTCCTGTTTGGCCCAGTTTGCAATTTCTGCGGAAGATGAACAGGAATAGCGAGAACCAATGAGAGACTAGCTGGAGGTGTCTGGACAGGCAAATTTAACTCTCATTTCCCACCAGGAAGAGGAATTAACCAAAGGCTCAGTGTGCCGTGCCGGAACAAGTTTAGGGCCTGAAGCCATCCTGCGGTATTGCGGCCAGGTCACAAGAAAGCGAGTTGAAGAAAGGAGTTCAGGGGCACTGTAATTCACAAACCTGCAGAGTTATCAATGACAGCTATCGTCCAAAAATATACTGAAGTAAGGCTGCCAAGAGGACTTGAAAGCGGGACAGAATTGCAGGAAACTGATTTCAGGAGGTAGATTGGAATTGCATTGAAAGCATAGGAAAAGAAGCAGAACGTCCACAATGATGCACTTGGCCATAAAGGGCGTATGCGTTTTTTCCTGAATATATTCAGGAAGAAACGCATACGCCCGTTTTGGCCAACCAAGCAAACTTGCAAAGGAAATCTGCACTACAATGAAGTCTCACTTCCCCCTGGTCAAAAGGGCCATCTGAAAAAAGTGTAAAATCCAGAAAGGCAGGACAGGCCATGGAGAACTGGGAGCCTTGTTATGCTGATGGGCGGGATGTAAATTGCCAACAGACACTCGGGAGAAGTGTATGGTGTTTCCTGAAACATCTAAAAAACAAAGCAACAGAGCCTAGGGCACTTCCACTTATGGTCCTATAGCTTAGGGAAATTAAAATCAAAAAGACACAGCCACCCCAAAGTTTGGGACGCCTCTGTTTACAAGAACCTCGTTTACAGTACAAGTTCAACATCGCAGAAAGTGAAAAATGTATAAAGAAGTTGTGGTATTTACTTACAAAGCAATATCACTCAGCAATGAAATCTATGTCATCAGGCCCTTAGCAGCACAATGAGTGGATTCAGGTACGATGATTCTAACTGAAATAAGTCACACAGAAAAAGAAACATCATAAGATATCACTAATACACAGAATGTAAACTTGGCTACACAGGAACTGAATTCCAAAACAGAACAGGGTCTCAAATTTAGAAAACCAACTTATGCTTGCTTAAGGGTAAAGGTGAGTTGGGGTGCTGCATAAAACCAGAGATTGAAATGAGCACAGATAAAGTTCCTTAAGCCAAATATGGAATAGACAAGAGCTACTCCTTGCTCAACGAAATGGACTCAACACCGCATATTAAACGCCTAAGAATGTACCTGACTAGTAAGTATCTTAAAACCTATGGATTGCTATGTCTCCAAAAGAGAATCAAGCATGTGTACAGGGGCATAAACGCAGCAGTGATAGGATTTGAGAGGTTCGGTGAGCAAATGAAGACCCTTTGAAGTCATATTGCATAGTACCCATTCCACGGGTTTCAACTACCCAGGTTTAAGGTATTCTTCCTTCAGCTAAAACATGCATGTGGAACCTAGAGTACGATCAACCATGTGATCGGGAAACGTGTTCAAATATGTCTCAGTTTTCGTACCCTGGTACTCGGGTGCAACATTCCAGATGCTTTATTAACACCCTCCCTACTTGGAGAGTCAGTCCCTTTAACCTCCTGTTTGGCCCAGTTTGCAATTTCTTTGGAAGATGAACAGGAATAGCGAGAACCAATGAGAGACTAGCTGGAGGTGTCTGGACGGGCAAATTTAACTCTCATTTCCCACCAGGAAGAGGAATTAACCAAAGGCTCAGCGTGCCGTGCCGGAACAAGATTAGGGCCTGAAGCCATCATGCGGTGTTGCGGCCAGGTCACAAGAAAGCGAGTTGAAGAAAGGAGCTCAGGGGCACTGTAATTCACAAACCTGCAGAGTTATAAATGACAGCTATCGTCCAAAAATATACTGAAGTAAGGCTGCCAAGAGGACTTGAAAGCGGGGCAGAATTGCAGGAAACCGATTTCAGGAGGTAGACTGGAATTGCATTGAAAGCATAGGAAAAGAGGCAGAACGTCCACAATGATGCACTTGGCCAAAAAGGGCGTATGCGTTTTTTCCTGAATATATTCAGGAAAAAACGCATACGCCCTTTTTGGCCAACCAAGCAAGCTTGCAAAGGAAATCTGCACTACAATGAAGTCTCACTTCCCCCCGGTAAAAAGGGCCATCTGAAAAAAGTGTAAAATCCAGAAAGGCAGGACAGGCCATGGAGAACTGTGAGCCTTGTTATGCTGATGGGCGGGATGTAAATTGCCAACAGCCACTCGGGAGAAGTGTATGGTGTTTCCTGAAACATCTAAAAAACAAAGCAACAGAGCCTAGGGCACTTCCACTTATGGTCCTATAGCTTAGGGAAATTAAAATCAAAAAGACACAGCCACCCCAAAGTTTGGGACGCCTCTGTTTACAAGAACCTCATTTACCGTACAAGTTCAATATCACAGAAAGTGAAAAATGGATAAAGAAGTTGTGGTACTTACGTACAATGCAGTATCACTCAACAATGAAATCTATGTCATCAGGCCCGTAGCAGCATAATGAGTGGATTCAGGTACGATGATTCTAACTGAAATAAGTCACACAGAAAAAGAAACATCATAAGATATCACTAATACACAGAATGTAAACTTGGCTACACAGGAACTGAATTCCAAAACAGAACAGGGTCTCAAATTTAGAAAACCAACTTATGCTTGCTTAAGCGGAAAGGTGAGTTGGGGTGCTGCATAAAACCAGAGATTGAAATGAGCACAGATAAAGTTCCTTAAGCCAAATATGGAATAGACAAGAGCTACTCCTTGCTCAACGAAATGGACTCAACACCCCATATTAAATGCCTAAGAATGTACCTGACTAGTAAGTATCTTAAAACCTATGGATTGCTATGTCTCCAAAAGAGAATCAAGCGTCTGTACAGGGGGATAAACACAGCAGTGATAGGATTGGAGAAGTTCGGTGAGCAAATGAAGACCCTTTGAAGTCATATTGCATGGTACCCATTCCACGGGTCTCAACTCTCCAGGTTTAAGGTATTCTTCCTTCAGCTAAAACATGCATGTGGAACCCAGAGTATGATCAACCGTGTGAACGGGAGACGTGTTCAAATATGTCTCAGTTTTCCTCCCCTGGTACTCGGGTGCAACATTCCAGATGCTTTACTAACACCCTCCCGACTTGGAGAGTCAGTCCCTTTAACCTCCTGTTTGGCCCAGTTTGCAATTTCTGCGGAAGATGAACAGGAATAGCGAGAACCAATGAGAGACTAGCTGGAGGTGTCTGGACGGGCAAATTTAACTCTCATTTCCCACCAGGAAGAGGAATTAACCAAAGGCTCAGCTTGCCGTGCCGGAACCAGATTAGGGCCTGAAGCCATCCTGCGGTGTTGCGGCCAGTTCAAAAGAAAGCGAGTTGAAGAAAGGAGCTCAGGGGCACTGTAATTCACAAACCTGCAGAGTTATAAATGACAGCTATCGTCCAAAAATATACTGAAGTAAGGCTGCCAAGAGGACTTGAAAGCGGGGCAGAATTGCAGGAAACCGATTTCAGGAGGTAGACTGGAATTGCATTGAAAGCATAGGAAAAGAGGCAGAACGTCCACAATGATGCACTTGGCCAAAAAGGGCGTATGCGTTTTTTCCTGAATATATTCAGGAAAAAACGCATACGCTCTTTTTGGCCAACCAAGCAAGCTTGCAAAGGAAATCTGCACTACAATGAAGTCTCACTTCCCCCCCGGTCAAAAGGGCCATCTGAAAAAAGTGTAAAATCCAGAAAGGCAGGACAGGCCATGGAGAACTGGGAGCCTTGTTATGCTGATGGGCGGGATGTAAATTGCCAACAGCCACTCGGGAAAAGTGTATGGTGTTTCCTCAAACATCTAAAAAACAAAGCAACAGAGCCTAGGGCACTTCCACTTATGGTCCTATAGCTTAGGGAAATTAAAATCAAAAAGACACAGCCACCCCAAAGTTTGGGACGCCTCTGTTTACAAGAACCTCGTTTACAGTACAAGTTCAACATCGCAGAAAGTGAAAAATGGATAAAGAAGTTGTGGTATTTACTTACAAAGCAATATCACTCAGCAATGAAATCTATGTCATCAGGCCCTTAGCAGCACAATGAGTGGATTCAGGTATGATGATTCTAACTGAAATAAGTCACACAGAAAAAGAAACATCATAAGATATCAGTAATACACGGAATGTAAACTTGGCTACACAGGAACTGAATTACAGAACAGAACAGGGTCTCAAATTTAGAAAACCAACTTATGCTTGCTTAAGGGTAAAGGTGAGTTGGGGTGCTGCATAAAACCAGAGATTGAAATGAGCACAGATAAAGTTCCTTAAGCCAAATATGGAATAGACAAGAGCTACTCCTTGCTCAACGAAATGGACTCAACACCGCATATTAAACGCCTAAGAATGTACCTGACTAGTAAGTATCTTAAAACCTATGGATTGCTATGTCTCCGAAAGAGAATCAAGCATGTGTACAGGGGCATAAACGCAGCAGTGATAGGATTGGAGAGGTTCGGTGAGCAAATGAAGACCCTTTGAAGTCATATTGCATAGTACCCATTCCACGGGTCTCAACTCTCCAGGTTTAAGGTATTCTTCCTTCAGCTAAAACATGCATGTGGAACCCAGAGTATGATCAACCGTGTGAACGGGAGACGTGTTCAAATATGTCTCAGTTTTCCTCCCCTGGTACTCGGGTGCAACATTCCAGACGGTTTACTAACACCCTCCCGACTTGGAGAGTCAGTCCCTTTAACCTCCTGTTTGGCCCAGTTTGCAATTTCTGCGGAAGATGAACAGGAATAGCGAGAACCAATGAGAGACTAGCTGGAGGTGTCTGGACGGGCAAATTTAACTCTCATTTCCCACCAGGAAGTGGAATTAACCAAAGGCTCAGCGTGCCGTGCCGGAACCAGATTAGGGCCTGAAGCCATCCTGCGGTGTTGCGGCCAGGTCACAAGAAAGCGAGTTGAAGAAAGGAGCTCAGGGGCACTGTAATTCACAAACCTGCAGAGTTATAAATGACAGCTATCGTCCAAAAATATACTGAAGTAAGGCTGCCAAGAGGACTTGAAAGCGGGGCAGAATTGCAGGAAACCGATTTCAGGAGGTAGACTGGAATTGCATTGAAAGCATAGGAAAAGAGGCAGAACGTCCACAATGATGCACTTGGCCAAAAAGGGCGTATGCGTTTTTTCCTGAATATATTCAGGAAAAAACGCATACGCCCTTTTTGGCCAACCAAGCAAGCTTGCAAAGGAAATCTGCACTACAATGAAGTCTCACTTCCCCCCGGTCAAAAGGGCCATCTGAAAAAAGTGTAAAATCCAGAAAGGCAGGACAGGCCATGGAGAACTGGGAGCCTTTTTATGCTGATGGGAGGGATGTAAATTGCCAACAGCCACTCGGGAGAAGTGTATGGTGTTTCCTGAAACATCTAAAAAACAAAGCAACAGAGCCTAGGGCACTTCCACTTATGGTCCTATAGCTTAGGGAAATTAAAATCAAAAAGACACAGCCACCCCAAAGTTTGGGACGCCTCTGTTTACAAGAACCTCATTTACCGTACAAGTTCAATATCACAGAAAGTGAAAAATGGATAAAGAAGTTGTGGTACTTACGTACAATGCAGTATCACTCAACAATGAAATCTATGTCATCAGGCCCGTAGCAGCATAATGAGTGGATTCAGGTATGATGATTCTAACTGAAATAAGTCACACAGAAAAAGAAACATCATAAGATATCACTAATACACAGAATGTAAACTTGGCTACACAGGAACTGAATTCCGAAACAGAACAGGGTCTCAAATTTAGAAAACCAACTTATGCTTGCTTAAGCGGAAAGGTGAGTTGGGGTGCTGCATAAAACCAGAGATTGAAATGAGCACAGATAAAGTTCCTTAAGCCAAATATGGAATAGACAAGAGCTACTCCTTGCTCAACGAAATGGACTCAACACCCCATATTAAACGCCTAAGAATGTACCTGACTAGTAAGTATCTTAAAACCTATGGATTGCTATGTCTCCAAAAGAGAATCAAGCATGTGTACAGGGGCATAAAGGCAGCAGTGATAGGATTGGAGAGGTTCGGTGAGCAAATGAAGACCCTTTGAAGTCATATTGCATGGTACCCATTCCACGGGTCTCAACTCTCCAGGTTTAAGGTATTCTTCCTTCAGCTAAAACATGCATGTGGAACCCAGAGTATGATCAACCGTGTGAACGGGAGACGTGTTCAAATATGTCTCAGTTTTCCTCCCCTGGTACTCGGGTGCAACATTCCAGATGCTTTACTAACACCCTCCCGACTTGGAGAGTCAGTCCCTTTAACCTCCTGTTTGGTCCAGTTTGCAATTTCTGCGGAAGATGAACAGGAATAGCGAGAACCAATGAGAGACTAGCTGGAGGTGTCTGGACGGGCAAATTTAACTCTCATTTCCCACCAGGAAGAGGAATTAACCAAAGGCTCAGCGTGCCGTGCCGGAACCAGATTAGGGCCTGAAGCCATCCTGCGGTGTTGCGGCCAGCTCAAAAGAAAGCGAGTTGAAGAAAGGAGCTCAGGGGCACTGTAATTCACAAACCTGCAGAGTTATAAATGACAGCTATCGTCCAAAAATATACTGAAGTAAGGCTGCCAAGAGGACTTGAAAGCGGGGCAGAATTGCAGGAAACCGATTTCAGGAGGCAGACTGGAATTGCATTGAAAGCATAGGAAAAGAGGCAGAACGTCCACAATGATGCACTTGGCCAAAAAGGGCGTATGCGTTTTTTCCTGAATATATTCAGGAAAAAACGCATACGCCCTTTTTGGCCAACCAAGCAAGCTTGCAAAGGAAATCTGCACTACAATGTAGTCTCACTTCCCCCCGGTCAAAAGGGCCATCTGAAAAAAGTGTAAAATCCAGAAAGGCAGGACAGGCCATGGAGAACTGGGAGCCTTGTTATGCTGATGGGCGGGATGTAAATTGCCAACAGACACTCGGGAGAAGTGTATGGTGTTTCCTGAAACATCTAAAAAACAAAGCAACAGAGCCTAGGGCACTTCCACTTATGGTCCTATAGCTTAGGGAAATTAAAATCAAAAAGACACAGCCACCCCAAAGTTTGGGACGCCTCTGTTTACAAGAACCTCGTTTACAGTACAAGTTCAACATCGCAGAAAGTGAAAAATGGATAAAGAAGTTGTGGTATTTACTTACAAAGCAATATCACTCAGCAATGAAATCTATGTCATCAGGCCCTTAGCAGCACAATGAGTGGATTCAGGTATGATGATTCTAACTGAAATAAGTCACACAGAAAAAGAAACATCATAAGATATCAGTAATACACGGAATGTAAACTTGGCTACACAGGAACTGAATTACAGAACAGAACAGGGTCTCAAATTTAGAAAACCAACTTATGCTTGCTTAAGGGGAAAGGTGAGTTGGGGTGCTGCATAAAACCAGAGATTGAAATGAGCACAGATAAAGTTCCTTAAGCCAAATATGGAATAGACAAGAGCTACTCCTTGCTCAACGAAATGGATTCAACACCCCATATTAAACGCCTAAGAATGTACCTGACTAGTAAGTATCTTAAAACCTATGGATTGCTATGTCTCCGAAAGAGAATCAAGCGTGTGTACAGGGGCATAAACGCAGCAGTGATAGGATTGGAGAGGTTCGGTGAGCAAATGAAGACCCTTTGAAGTCATATTGCATGGTACCCATTCCACGGGTTTCAACTACCCAGGTTTAAGGTATTCTTCCTTCAGCTAAAACATGCATGTGGAACCTAGAGTATGATCAACCATGTGATCGGGAGACGTGTTCAAATATGTCTCAGTTTTCGTACCCTGGTACTCGGGTGCAACATTCCAGACGCTTTACTAACACCCTCCCGACTTGGAGAGTCAGCGCCTTTAACCTCCTGTTTGGCCCAGTTTGCAATTTCTGCGGAAGATGAACAGGAATAGCGAGAACCAATGAGAGACTAGCTGGAGGTGTCTGGACGGGCAAATTTAACCCTCATTTCCCACCAGGAAGAGGAATTAACCAAAGGCTCAGCGTGCCGTGCCGGAACCAGTTTAGGGCCTGAAGCCATACTGCGGTGTTGCGGCCAGCTCAAAAAAACGAGTTGAAGAAAGGAGCTCAGGGGCACTGTAATTCACAAACCTGCAGAGTTATAAATGACAGCTATCGTCCAAATATATACTGAAGTAAGGCTGCCAAGAGGACTTGAAAGCGGGGCAGAATTGCAGGAAACCGATTTCAGGAGGTAGACTGGAATTGCATTGAAAGCATAGGAAAAGAGGCAGAACGTCCACAATGATGCACTTGGCCAAAAAGGGCGTATGTGTTTTTTCCTGAATATATTCAGGAAAAAACGCATACGCCCTTTTTGGCCAACCAAGCAAGCTTGCAAAGGAAATCTGCACTACAATGAAGTCTCACTTTCCCCCGGTCAAAAGGGCCATCTGAGAAAAGTGTAAAATCCAGAAAGGCAGGACAGGCCATGGAGAACTGGGAGCCTTGTTATGCTGATGGGCGGGATGTAAATTGCCAACAGACACTCGGGAGAAGTGTATGGTGTTTCCTGAAACATCTAAAAAACAAAGCAACAGAGCCTAGGGCACTTCCACTTATGGTCCTATAGCTTAGGGAAATTAAAATCAAAAAGACACAGCCACCCCAAAGTTTGGGACGCCTCTGTTTACAAGAACCTCGTTTACAGTACAAGTACAACATCGCAGAAAGTGAAAAATGGATAAAGAAGTTGTGGTATTTACTTACAAAGCAATATCACTCAGCAATGAAATCTATGTCATCAGGCCCTTAGCAGCACAATGAGTGGATTCAGGTATGATGATTCTAACTGAAATAAGTCACACAGAAAAAGAAACATCATAAGATATCAGTAATACACAGAATGTAAACTTGGCTACAACGGAACTGAATTACAGAACAGAACAGGGTCTCAAATTTAGAAAACCAACTTATGCTTGCTTAAGGGGAAAGGTGAGTTGGGGTGCTGCATAAAACCAGAGATTGAAATGAGCACAGATAAAGTTCCTTAAGCCAAATATGGAATAGACAATAGCTACTCCTTGCTCAACGAAATGGACTCAACACCCCATATTAAACGCCTAAGAATGTACCTGACTAGTAAGTATCTTAAAACCTAGGGATTGCTATGTCTCCGAAAGAGAATCAAGCGTGTGTACAGGGGCATAAATGCAGCAGTGATAGGATTGGAGAGGTTCGGTGAGCAAATGAAGACCCTCTGAAGTCATATTGCATGGTACCCATTCCACGGGTTTCAACTACCCAGGTTTAAGGTATTCTTCCTTCAGCTAAAACATGCATGTGGAAACTAGAGTATGATCAACCATGCGATCGGGAGACGTGTTCAAATATGTCTCAGTTTTCGTACCCTGGTACTCGGGTGCAACATTCCAGACGCTTTACTAACACCCTCCCGACTTGGAGAGCCAGTCCCTTTAACCTCCTGTTTGTCCCAGTTTGCAATTTCTGTGGAAGATGAACAGGAATAGCGAGAACCAATGAGAGACTAGCTGGAGGTGTCTGGACGGGCAAATTTAACTCTCATTTCCCACCAGAAAGAGGAATTAACCAAAGGCTCAGCGTGCCGTGCCGGAACAAGATTAGGGCCTGAAGCCATCCTGCGGTGTTGCGGCCAGGTCACAAGAAAGCGAGTTGAAGAAAGGAGCTCAGGGGCACTGTAATTCACAAACCTGCAGACTTATAAATGACAGCTATCGTCCAAAAATATACTGAAGTAAGGCTGCCAAGAGGACTTGAAAGCGGGGCAGAATTGCAGGAAACCGATTTCAGGAGGTAGACTGGAATTGCATTGAAAGCATAGGAAAAGAGGCAGAACGTCCACAATGATGCACTTGGCCAAAAAGGGCGTATGCGTTTTTTCCTGAATATATTCAGGAAAAAACGCATACGCCCTTTTTGGCCAACCAAGCAAGCTTGCAAAGGAAATCTGCACTACAATGAAGTCTCACTTCCCCCCGGTCAAAAGGGCCATCTGAAAAAAGTGTAATATCCAGAAAGGCAGGACAGGCCATGGAGAACTGGGAGCCTTGTTATGCTGATGGGCGGGATGTAAATTGCCAACAGACACTCGGGAGAAGTGTATGGTGTTTCCTGAAACAACTAAAAAACTAAGCAACAGAGCCTAGGGCACTTCCACTTATGGTCCTATAGCTTAGGGAAATTAAAATCAAAAAGACACAGCCACCCCAAAGTTTGGGACGCCTCTGTTTACAAGAACCTCGTTTACCGTACAAGTTCAATATCACAGAAAGTGAAAATTGGATACAGAACTTGTGGTACTTACGTACACTGCAGTATCACTCAGCAATGAAATCTATGTCATCAGGCCCGTAGCAGCATAATGAGTGGATTAAGGTACGATGATTCTAACTGAAATAAATCACACAGAAAAAGAAACATCATAAGAGATCAGTAATACACGGAATGTAAACTTGGCTACACAGGAACTGAATTACAGAACAGAACAGGGTCTCAAATTTAGAAAACCAACTTATGCTTGCTTAAGGGTAAAGGTGAGTTGGGGTGCTGCATAAAACCAGACATTGAAATGAGCACAGATAAAGTTCCTTAAGCCAAATATGGAATAGACAAGAGCTACTCCTTGCTCAACGAAATGGACTCAACACCCCATATTAAACGCCTAAGAATGTACCTGACTAGTAAGTATCTTAAAACCTATGGATTGCTATGTCTCCGAAAGAGAATCAAGCATGTGTACAGGGGCATAAACGCAGCAGTGATAGGATTGGAGAGGTTTAGTGAGCAAATGAAGACTCTTTGAAGTCATATTGCATCGTACCCATTACACGGGTCTCAACTCTCCAGGTTTAAGGTATTCTTCCTTCAGCTAAAACATGCATGTGGAACCCAGAGTAGGATCAACCGTGTGAACGGGAGACGTGTTCAAATATGTCTCAGTTTTCGTACCCTGGTACTCGGGTGCAACATTCCAGACGCTTTACTAACACTCTCCCGACTTGGAGAGTCAGTCCCTTTAACCTCCTGTTTGGCCCAGTTTGCAATTTCTGCGGAAGATGAACAGGAATAGCGAGAACCAATGAGAGACTAGCTGGAGGTGTCTGGACGGGCAAATTTACCTCTCATTTCCCACCAGGAAGAGGAAATAACCAAAGGCTCAGCGTGCCGTGCCGGAACAAGATTAGGGCCTGAAGCCATCCTGCGGTGTTGCGGCCAGCTCAAAAGAAAGCGAGTTGAAGAAAGGAGCTCAGGGGCACTGTAATTCACAAACCTGCAGACTTATAAATGACAGCTATCGTCCAAAAATATACTGAAGTAAGGCTGCCAAGAGGACTTGAATGCGGGGCAGAATTGCAGGAAACCGATTTCAGGAGGTAGACTGGAATTGCATTGAAAATATAGGAAAAGAGGCAGAACGTCCACAATGATGCACTTGGCCAAAAAGGGCATATGCGTTTTCTCCTGAATATATTCAGGAAAAGACGCATACGCACTTTTTGGCCAACCAAGCAAGCTTGCAAAGGAAATCTGCACTACAATGAAGTCTCACTTCCCCCCGGTCAAAAGGGCCATCTGAAAAAAGTGTAAAATCCAGAAAGGCAGGACAGGCCATGGAGAACTGGGAGCCTTGTTATGCTGGTGGGCGGGATGTAAATTGCCAACAGACACTCGGGAGAAGTGTATGGTGTTTCCTGAAACATCTAAAAAACAAAGCAACAGAGCCTAGGGCACTTCCACTTATGGTCCTATAGCTTAGGGAAATTAAAATCAAAAAGACACAACCACCCCAAAGTTTGGGACGCCTCTGTTTACAAGAACCTCGTTTACCGTACAAGTTCAATATCACAGAAAGTGAAAAATGGATAAAGAATTTGTGGTAGTTACGTATAATGCAGTATCACTCAGCAATGAAATCTATGTCATCAGGCCCGTAGCAGCATAATGAGTGGATTCAGGTACGATGATTCTAACTGAAACAAGTCACACAGAAAAAGAAACATCATAAGATATCACTAATACACGGAATGTAAACTTGGCTACACAGGAACTGAATTACAAAACAGAACACGGTCTCAAATTTAGAAAAGCAACTTATGCTTGCTTAAGGGGAAAGGTGAGTTGGGGTGCTGCATAAAACCAGAGATTGAAATGAGCACAGATAAAGTTCCTTAAGCCAAATATGGAGTAGACAAGAGCTACTCCTTGCTCAGTGAAACGGACTCAACACCCCATATTAGACGCCTAAGAATGTACCTGACTAGTAAGTACCTTAAATCCTAGGTATTGCTATGTCTCCAAAAGAGAATCAAGCGTGTGTACAGAGGTATAAACGCAGAAGTGATAGGATGGGAGAGGTTCGGTGAGCAAATAAAGACACTTTGAAGTCATATTGCATGGTACCCCTTCCACGGGTCTCAACTCTCCAGGTTTAAGGTATTCTTCCTTCAGCTAAAACATGCATGTGGAACCCAGAGTATGATCAACCGTGTGAACGGGAGACGTGTTCAAATATGTCTCAGTTTTCCTCCCCTGGTATTCGGGTGCAACATTCCAGACGCTTTACTAACACTCTCCCCCCTTGGAGAGTCAGCACCTTTAACCTCCTGTTTGGCCCACTTTGCAATTTCTGCGGAAGATGAACAGGAATAGGGAGAACCAATGAGAGACTAGCTAGAGGTGTCTGGAAGGGCAAATTTAACTCTCATTTCCCACCAGGAAGAGGAAATAACCAAAGGCTCAGCGTGCCGTGCCGGAACCAGATTAGGGCCTGAAGCCATCCTGCGGTGTTGCGGCCAGCTCAAAAGAAAGCGAGATGAAGAAAGGAGCTCAGGGGCACTGTAATTCACAAACCTGCAGACTTATAAATGACAGCTATCGTCCAAAAATATACTGAAGTAAGGCTGCCAAGAGGACTTGAAAGCGGGGCAGAATTGCAGGAAACCGATTTCAGGAGGTAGACTGGAATTGCATTGAAAGCATAGGAAAAGAGGCAGAACGTCCACAATGATACACTTGGCCAAAAAGTGCGTATGCGTTTTTTCCTGAATATATTCAGGAAAAAACGCATACGCCCTTTTTGGCCAACCAAGCAAGCTTGCAAAGGAAATCTGCACTACAATGAAGTCTCACTTCCCCCCGGTCAAAAGGGCCATCTGAAAAAAGTGTAATATCCAGAAAGGCAGGACAGGCCATGGAGAACTGGGAGCCTTGTTATGCTGATGGGCGGGATATAAATTGCCAACAGACACTCGGGAGAAGTGTATGGTGTTTCCTGAAACATCTAAAAAACAAAGCAACAGAGCCTAGGGCACTTCCACTTATGGTCCTATAGCTTAGGGAAATTAAAATCAAAAAGACACAGCCACCCCAAAGTTTGGGACGCCTCTGTTTACAAGAACCTCGTTTACCGTACAAGTTCAATATCACAGAAAGTGAAAAATGGATACAGAACTTGTGGTACTTACGTACAATGCAGTAACACTAAGCAATGAAATCTATGTCATCAGGCCCTTAGCAGCACAATGAGTGGATTCAGGTATGATGATTCTAACTGAAATAAGTCACACAGAAAAAGAAACATCATAAGATATCAGTAATACACGGAATGTAAACTTGGCTACACAGGAACTGAATTACAGAACAGAACAGGGTCTCAAATTTAGAAAACCAACTTATGCTTGCTTAAGGGGAAAGGTGAGTTGGGGTGCTGCATAAAACCAGAGATTGAAATGAGCACAGATAAAGTTCCTTAAGCCAAATACGGAATAGACAAGAGCTACTCCTTGCTCAACGAAATGGACTCAACACCCCATATTAAACGCCTAAGAATGTACCTGACTAGTAAGTATCTTAAAACCTATGGATTGCTATGTCTCCGAAAGAGAATCAAGCGTGTGTACAGGGGCATAAACGCAGCAGTGATAGGATTGGAGAGGTTCGGTGAGCAAATGAAGACCCTTTGAAGTCATATTGCATGGTACCCATTCCACGGGTTTCAACTACCCAGGTTTAAGGTATTCTTCCTTCAGCTAAAACATGCATGTGGAACCTAGAGTATGATCAACCATGTGATCGGGAGACGTGTTCAAATATGTCTCAGTTTTCGTACCCTGGTACTCGGGTGCAACATTCCAGACGCTTTACTAACACACTCCCGACTTGGAGAGTCAGCGCCTTTAACCTCCTGTTTGGCCCAGTTTGCAATTTCTGCGGAAGATGAACAGGAATAGCGAGAACCAATGAGAGACTAGCTGGAGGTGTCTGGACGGGCAAATTTAACCCTCATTTCCCACCAGGAAGAGGAATTAACCAAAGGCTCAGCGTGCCGTGCCAGAACCAGTTTAGGGCCTGAAGCCATCCTGCGGTGTTGCGGCCAGGTCACAAGAAAGCGAGTTGAAGAAAGGAGCTCAGGGGCACTGTAATTCACAAACCTGCAGACTTATAAATGACAGCTATCGTCCAAAAATATACTGAAGTAAGGCTGCCAAGAGGACTTGAAAGCGGGGCAGAATTGCAGGAAACCGATTTCAGGAGGTAGACTGGAATTGCATTGAAAGCATAGGAAAAGAGGCAGAACGTCCACAATGATGCACTTGGCCAAAAAGGGCGTATGCGTTTTTTCCTGAATATATTCAGGAAAAAACGCATACGCCCTTTTTGGCCAACCAAGCAAACTTGCAAAGGAAATCTGCACTACAATGAAGTCTCACTTCCCCCCGGTCAAAAGGGCCATCTGAAAAAAGTGTAATATCCAGAAAGGCAGGAAAGGCCATGGAGAACTGGGAGCCTTGTTATGCTGGTGGGCGGGATGTAAATTGCCAACAGACACTCGGGAGAAGTGTATGGTGTTTCCTGAAACATCTAAAAAACAAAGCAACAGAGCCTAGGGCACTTCCACTTATGGTCCTATAGCTTAGGGAAATTAAAATCAAAAAGACACAGCCACCCCAAAGTTTGGGACGCCTCTGTTTACAAGAACCTCGTTTACCGTACAAGTTCAATATCACAGAAAGTGAAAAATGGATAAAGAATTTGTGGTAGTTACGTACAATGCAGTATCACTAAGCAATGAAATCTATGTCATCAGGCCCGTAGCAGCATAATGAGTGGATTCAGGTACGATGATTCTAACTGAAACAAGTCACACAGAAAAAGAAACATCATAAGATATCAGTAATACACGGAATGTAAACTTGGCTACACAGGAACTGAATTACAAAACAGAACACGGTCTCAAATTTAGAAAAGCAACTTATGCTTGCTTAAGGGGAAAGGTGAGTTGGGGTGCTGCATAAAACCAGAGATTGAAATGAGCACAGATAAAGTTCCTTAAGCAAAATATGGAGTAGACAAGAGCTACTCCTTGCTCAATGAAACGGACTCAACACCCCATATTAGACGCCTAAGAATGTACCTGACTACTAAGTACCTTAAATCCTAGGTATTGCTATGTCTCCAAAAGAGAATCAAGCGTGTGTACAGGGGTATAAACGCAGAAGTGATAGGATGGGAGAGGTTCGGTGAGCAAATAAAGACACTTTGAAGTCATATTGCATGGTACCCCTTCCACGGGTCTCAACTCTCCAGGTTTAAGGTATTCTTCCTTCAGCTAAAACATGCATGTGGAATCCAGAGTATGATCAACCGTGTGAACGGGAGACGTGTTCAAATATGTCTCAGTTTTCCTCCCCTGGTATTCGGGTGCAACATTCCAGACGCTTTACTAACACTCTCCCCCCTTGGAGAGTCAGCGCCTTTAACCTCCTGTTTGGCCCAGTTTGCAATTTCTGCGGAAGATGAACAGGAATAGGGAGAACCAATGAGAGACTAGCTGGAGGTGTCTGGAAGGGCAAATTTAACTCTCATTTCCCACCAGGAAGAGGAATTAACCAAAGGCTCAGCGTGCCGTGCCGGAACCAGATTAGGGCCTGAAGCCATCCTGCGGTGTTGCGGCCAGCTCAAAAGAAAGCGAGTTGAAGAAAGGAGCTCAGGGGCACTGTAATTCACAAACCTGCAGACTTATAAATGACAGCTATCGTCCAAAAATATACTGAAGTAAGGCTGCCAAGAGGACTTGAAAGCGGGGCAGAATTGCAGGAAACCGATTTCAGGAGGTAGACTGGAATTGCATTGAAAGCATAGGAAAAGAGGCAGAACGTCCACAATGATACACTTGGCCAAAAAGGGCGTATGCGTTTTTTCCTGAATATATTCAGGAAAAAACGCATACGCCCTTTTTGGCCAACCAAGCAAGCTTGCAAAGGAAATCTGCACTACAATGAAGTCTCACTTCCCCCCGGTCAAAAGGGCCATCTGAAAAAAGTGTAAAATCCAGAAAGGCAGGACAGGCCATGGAGAACTGGGAGCCTTGTTATGCTGATGGGCGGGATGTAAATTGCCAACAGACACTCGGGAGAAGTGTATGGTGTTTCCTGAAACATCTAAAACACAAAGCAACAGAGCCTAGGGCACTTCCACTTATGGTCCTATAGCTTAGGGAAATTAAAATCAAAAAGACACAGCCACCCCAAAGTTTGGGACGCCTCTGTTTACAAGAACCTCGTTTACAGTACAAGTACAACATCGCAGAAAGTGAAAAATGGATAAAGAAGTTGTGGTATTTACTTACAAAGCAATATCACTCAGCAATGAAATCTATGTCATCAGGCCCTTAGCAGCACAATGAGTGGATTCAGGTATGATGATTCTAACTGAAATAAGTCACACAGAAAAAGAAACATCATAAGATATCACTAATACACGGAATGTAAACTTGGCTACACAGGAACTGAATTACAGAACAGAACAGGGTCTCAAATTTAGAAAACCAACTTATGCTTGCTTAAGGGTAAAGGTGAGTTGGGGTGCTGCATAAAACCAGAGATTGAAATGAGCACAGATAAAGTTCCTTAAGCCAAATATGGAATAGACAAGAGCTACTCCTTGCTCAACGAAATGGACTCAATACCGCATATTAAACGCCTAAGAATGTACCTGACTAGTAAGTATCTTAAAACCTATGGATTGCTATGTCTCCGAAAGAGAATCAAGCATGTGTACAGGGGCATAAACGCAGCAGTGATAGGATTGGAGAGGTTTAGTGAGCAAATGAAGACTCTTTGAAGTCATATTGCATCGTACCCATTACACGGGTCTCAACTCTCCAGGTTTAAGGTATTCTTCCTTCAGCTAAAACATGCATGTGGAACCCAGAGTAGGATCAACCGTGTGAACGGGAGACGTGTTCAAATATGTCTCAGTTTTCGTACCCTGGTACTCGGGTGCAACATTCCAGACGCTTTACTAACACTCTCCCGACTTGGAGAGTCAGTCCCTTTAACCTCCTGTTTGGCCCAGTTTGCAATTTCTGCGGAAGATGAACAGGAATAGCGAGAACCAATGAGAGACTAGCTGGAGGTGTCTGGACGGGCAAATTTACCTCTCATTTCCCACCAGGAAGAGGAAATAACCAAAGGCTCAGCGTGCCGTGCCGGAACAAGATTAGGGCCTGAAGCCATCCTGCGGTGTTGCGGCCAGCTCAAAAGAAAGCGAGTTGAAGAAAGGAGCTCAGGGGCACTGTAATTCACAAACCTGCAGACTTATAAATGACAGCTATTGTCCAAAAATATACTGAAGTAAGGCTGCCAAGAGGACTTGAATGCGGGGCAGAATTGCAGGAAACCGATTTCAGGAGGTAGACTGGAATTGCATTGAAAATATAGGAAAAGAGGCAGAACGTCCACAATGATGCACTTGGCCAAAAAGGGCATATGCGTTTTCTCCTGAATATATTCAGGAAAAGACGCATACGCACTTTTTGGCCAACCAAGCAAGCTTGCAAAGGAAATCTGCACTACAATGAAGTCTCACTTCCCCCCGGTCAAAAGGGCCATCTGAAAAAAGTGTAAAATCCAGAAAGGCAGGACAGGCCATGGAGAACTGGGAGCCTTGTTATGCTGGTGGGCGGGATGTAAATTGCCAACAGACACTCGGGAGAAGTGTATGGTGTTTCCTGAAACATCTAAAAAACAAAGCAACAGAGCCTAGGGCACTTCCACTTATGGTCCTATAGCTTAGGGAAATTAAAATCAAAAAGACACAACCACCCCAAAGTTTGGGACGCCTCTGTTTACAAGAACCTCGTTTACCGTACAAGTTCAATATCACAGAAAGTGAAAAATGGATAAAGAATTTGTGGTAGTTACGTATAATGCAGTATCACTCAGCAATGAAATCTATGTCATCAGGCCCGTAGCAGCATAATGAGTGGATTCAGGTACGATGATTCTAACTGAAACAAGTCACACAGAAAAAGAAACATCATAAGATATCACTAATACACGGAATGTAAACTTGGCTACACAGGAACTGAATTACAAAACAGAACACGGTCTCAAATTTAGAAAAGCAACTTATGCTTGCTTAAGGGGAAAGGTGAGTTGGGGTGCTGCATAAAACCAGAGATTGAAATGAGCACAGATAAAGTTCCTTAAGCCAAATATGGAGTAGACAAGAGCTACTCCTTGCTCAGTGAAACGGACTCAACACCCCATATTAGACGCCTAAGAATGTACCTGACTAGTAAGTACCTTAAATCCTAGGTATTGCTATGTCTCCAAAAGAGAATCAAGCGTGTGTACAGAGGTATAAACGCAGAAGTGATAGGATGGGAGAGGTTCGGTGAGCAAATAAAGACACTTTGAAGTCATATTGCATGGTACCCCTTCCACGGGTCTCAACTCTCCAGGTTTAAGGTATTCTTCCTTCAGCTAAAACATGCATGTGGAACCCAGAGTATGATCAACCGTGTGAACGGGAGACGTGTTCAAATATGTCTCAGTTTTCCTCCCCTGGTATTCGGGTGCAACATTCCAGACGCTTTACTAACACTCTCCCCCCTTGGAGAGTCAGCACCTTTAACCTCCTGTTTGGCCCACTTTGCAATTTCTGCGGAAGATGAACAGGAATAGGGAGAACCAATGAGAGACTAGCTAGAGGTGTCTGGAAGGGCAAATTTAACTCTCATTTCCCACCAGGAAGAGGAAATAACCAAAGGCTCAGCGTGCCGTGCCGGAACCAGATTAGGGCCTGAAGCCATCCTGCGGTGTTGCGGCGAGCTCAAAAGAAAGCGAGATGAAGAAAGGAGCTCAGGGGCACTGTAATTCACAAACCTGCAGACTTATAAATGACAGCTATCGTCCAAAAATATACTGAAGTAAGGCTGCCAAGAGGACTTGAAAGCGGGGCAGAATTGCAGGAAACCGATTTCAGGAGGTAGACTGGAATTGCATTGAAAGCATAGGAAAAGAGGCAGAACGTCCACAATGATACACTTGGCCAAAAAGTGCGTATGCGTTTTTTCCTGAATATATTCAGGAAAAAACGCATACGCCCTTTTTGGCCAACCAAGCAAGCTTGCAAAGGAAATCTGCACTACAATGAAGTCTCACTTCCCCCCGGTCAAAAGGGCCATCTGAAAAAAGTGTAATATCCAGAAAGGCAGGACAGGCCATGGAGAACTGGGAGCCTTGTTATGCTGATGGGCGGGATATAAATTGCCAACAGACACTCGGGAGAAGTGTATGGTGTTTCCTGAAACATCTAAAAAACAAAGCAACAGAGCCTAGGGCACTTCCACTTATGGTCCTATAGCTTAGGGAAATTAAAATCAAAAAGACACAGCCACCCCAAAGTTTGGGACGCCTCTGTTTACAAGAACCTCGTTTACCGTACAAGTTCAATATCACAGAAAGTGAAAAATGGATACAGAACTTGTGGTACTTACGTACAATGCAGTAACACTAAGCAATGAAATCTATGTCATCAGGCCCTTAGCAGCACAATGAGTGGATTCAGGTATGATGATTCTAACTGAAATAAGTCACACAGAAAAAGAAACATCATAAGATATCAGTAATACACGGAATGTAAACTTGGCTACACAGGAACTGAATTACAGAACAGAACAGGGTCTCAAATTTAGAAAACCAACTTATGCTTGCTTAAGGGTAAAGGTGAGTTGGGGTGCTGCATAAAACCAGA
The DNA here is from genome assembly GCF_039906515.1 of Pseudorca crassidens. Lineage (NCBI taxonomy): Eukaryota > Metazoa > Chordata > Mammalia > Artiodactyla > Delphinidae > Pseudorca > Pseudorca crassidens. The sequence continues at coordinate 158,326 of NW_027136313.1, read as the reverse complement.
GATTGAAATGAGCACAGATAAAGTTCCTTAAGCCAAATACGGAATAGACAAGAGCTACTCCTTGCTCAACGAAATGGACTCAACACCGCATATTAAACGCCTAAGAATGTACCTGACTAGTAAGTATCTTAAAACCTATGGATTGCTATGTCTCCGAAAGAGAATCAAGCATGTGTACAGGGGCATAAACTCAGCAGTGATAGGATTGGAGAGGTTCGGTGAGCAAATGAAGACCCTTTGAAGTCATATTGCATGGTACCCATTCCATGGGTTTCAAGTACCCAGGTTTAAGGTATTCTTCCTTCAGCTAAAACATGCATGTGGAACCTAGAGTATGATCAACCATGTGATCGGGAAACGTGTTCAAATATGTCTCAGTTTTCGTACCCTGGTACTCGGGTGCAACATTCCAGACGCGTTACTAACACCCTCCCGACTTGGAGAGTCAGCGCCTTTAACCTCCTGTTTGGCCCAGTTTGCAATTTCTGCGGAAGATGAACAGGAATAGCGAGAACCAATGAGAGACTAGCTGGAGGTGTCTGGACCGGCAAATTTAACTCTCATTTCCCACCAGGAAGAGGAAATAACCAAAGGCTCAGCGTGCCGTGCCGGAACCAGATTAGGGCCTGAAGCCATCCTGCGGTGCTGCCGCCAGCTCAAAAGAAAGCGAGTTGAAGAAAGGAACTCAGGGGCACTGTAATTCACAAACCTGCAGACTTATAAATGACAGCTATCGTCCAAAAATATACTGAAGTAAGGCTGCCAAGAGGACTTGAAAGCGGGGCAGAATTGCAGGAAACCGATTTCAGGAGGTAGACTGGAATTGCATTGAAAACATAGGAAAAGAGGCAGAACGTCCACAATGATGCACTTGGCCAAAACGGGCGTATGCGTTTTTTCCTGAATATATTCAGGAAAAAACACATACGCACTTTTTGGCCAACCAAGCAAACTTGCAAGGGAAATCTGCACTACAATGAAGTCTCACTTCCCCCCGGTCAAAAGGGCCATCTGAAAAAAGTGTAAAATCCAGAAAGGCAGGACAGGCCATGGAGAACTGGGAGCCTTGTTATGCTGATGGGCGGGATGTAAATTGCCAACAGCCACTCGGGAGAAGTGTATGGTGTTTCCTGAAACATCTAAAAAACAAAGCAACAGAGCCTAGGGCATTTCCACTTATGGTTCTATAGATTAGGGAAATTAAAATCAAAAAGACACAGCCACCCCAAAGTTTGGGACGCCTCTGTTTACAAGAACCTCGTTTACAGTACAAGTTCAACACCGCAGAAAGTGAAAAATGGATAAAGAAGTTGTGGTATTTACTTACAAAGCAATATCACTCAGCAATGAAATCTATGTCATCAGGCCCTTAGCAGCACAATGAGTGGATTCAGGTATGATGATTCTAACTGAAATAAGTCACACAGAAAAAGAATCATCATAAGATATCAGTAATACACGGAATGTAAACTTGGCTACACAGGAACTGAATTACAGAACAGAACAGGGTCTCAAATTTAGAAAACCAACTTATGCTTGCTTAAGGGTAAAGGTGAGTTGGGGTGCTGCATAAAACCAGAGATTGAAATGAGCACAGATAAATTTCCTTAAGCCAAATATGGAATAGAAAAGAGCTACTCCTTGCTCAACGAAATGGACTCAACACCCCATATTAAACGCCTAAGAATGTACCTTACTAGTAAGTATCTTAAAACCTATGGATTGCTATGTCTCCAAAAGAGAATCAAGCATGTGTACAGGGGCATAAACGCAGCAGTGATAGGATTGGAGAGGTTCGGTGAGCAAATGAAGACCCTTTGAAGTCATATTGCATGGTACCCATTCCACGGGTTTCAATTTCCCAGGTTTAAGGTATTCTTCCTTCAGCTAAAACATGCATGTGGAACCTAGAGTATGATCAACCATGTGATCGGGAAATGTGTTCAAATATGTCTCAGTTTTCGTACCCTGGTACTCGGGTGCAACATTCCAGATGCTTTACTAACACTCTCCCAACTTGGAGAGTCAGTCCCTTTAACCTCCTGTTTGGCCCAGTTTGCAATTTCTGTGGAAGATGAACAGGAATAGCGAGAACCAATGAGAGACTAGCTGGAGGTGTCTGGACGGGCAAATTTAACTCTCATTTCCCACCAGGAAGAGGAATTAACCAAAGGCTCATCGTGCCCTGCCGAAACCAGATTAGGGCCTGAAGCCATCCTGCGGTGTTGCGGCCAGGTCACAAGAAAGCGAGTTGAAGAAAGGAGCTCAGGGGCACTGTAATTCACAAACCTGCAGAGTTATAAATGACAGCTATCGTCCAAAAATATACTGAAGTAAGGCTGCCAAGAGGACTTGAAACCGGGGCAGAATTGCAGGAAACCGATTTCAGGAGGTAGACTGGAATTGCATTGAAAGCATAGGAAAAGAGGCAGAACGTCCACAATGATGCACTTGGCCAAAAAGGGCGTATGCGTTTTTTCCTGAATATATTCAGGAAAAAACGCATACGCCCTTTTTGGCCAACCAAGCAAGCTTGCAAAGGAAATCTGCACTACAATGAAGTCTCACTTCCCCCCGGTCAAAAGGGCCATCTGAAAAAAGTGTAAAATCCAGAAAGGCAGGACAGGCCATGGAGAACTGGGAGCCTTGTTATGCTGATGGGCGGGATGTAAATTGCCAACAGCCACTCGGGAGAAGTGTATGGTGTTTCCTGAAACATCTAAAAAACAAAGCAACAGAGCCTAGGGCACTCCCACTTATGGTCCTATAGCTTAGGGAAATTAAAATCAAAAAGACACAGCCACCCCAAAGTTTGGGACGCCTCTGTTTACAAGAACCTCATGTACCGTACAAGTTCAACATCGCAGAAAGTGAAAAATGGATAAAGAATTTGTGGTATTTACTTACAAAGCAATATCACTCAGCAATGAAATCTATGTCATCAGGCCCTTAGCAGCACAATGAGTGGATTCAGGTATGATGATTCTAACTGAAATAAGTCACACAGAAAAAGAAACATCATAAGATATCAGTAATACACGGAATGTAAACTTGGCTACACAGGAACAGAACAGGGTCTCAAATTTAGAAAACCAACTTATGCTTGCTTAAGGGTAAAGGTGAGTTGGGGTGCTGCATAAAACCAGAGATCGAAATGAGCACAGATAAAGTTCCTTAAGCCAAATATGGAATAGACAAGAGCTACTCCTTGCTCAGCGAAATGGACTCAACACCCCATATTAAACGCCTAAGAATGTACCTGACTAGTAAGTATCTTAAAACCTATGGATTGCTATGTCTCCGAAAGAGAATCAAGCGTGTGTACAGGGGCATAAACGCAGCAGTAATAGGATTGGAGAGGTTCGGTGAGCAAATGAAGACCCTTTGAAGTCATATTGCATGGTACCCATTCCACGGGTCTCAACTCTCCAGGTTTAAGGTATTCTTCCTTCAGCTAAAACATGCATGTGGAACCCAGAGTATGATCAACCGTGTGAACGGGAGACGTGTTCAAATATGTCTCAGTTTTCCTCCCCTGGTACTCGGGTGCAACATTCCAGACGCTTTACTAACACTCTCCCCACATGGAGAGTCAGCGCCTTTAACCTCCTGTTTGGCCCAGTTTGCAATTTCTGCGGAAGATGAACAGGAATAGCGAGAACCAATGAGAGACTAGCTGGAGGTGTCTGGACGGGCAAATTTAACTCTCATTTCCCACCAGGAAGAGGAAATAACCAAAGGCTCATCGTGCCGTGACGGAACCAGATTAGGGCCTGAAGCCATCCTGCGGTGTTGCGGCCAGCTCAAAAGAAAGCGAGTTGAAGAAAGGAGCTCAGGGGCACTGTAATTCACAAACCTGCAGAGTTATAAATGACAGCTATCGTCCAACAATATACTAAAGTAAGGCTGCCAAGAGGACTTGAAAGCGGGGCAGAATTGCAGGAAACCGATTTCAGGAGGTAGACTGGAATTGCATTGAAAGCATAGGAAAAGAGGCAGAACGTCCACAATGATGCACTTGGCCAAAAAGGACGTATGCGTTTTTTCCTGAATATATTCAGGAAAAAACGCATACGTCCTTTTTGGCCAACTAAGCAAACTTGCAAAGGAAATCTGCACTACAATGAAGTCTCACTTCCCCCCGGTCAAAAGGGCCATCTGAAAAAAGTGTAAAATCCAGAAAGGCAGGACAGGCCATGGAGAACTGGGAGCCTTGTTATGCTGATGGGAGGGATGTAAATTGCCAACAGACACTCGGGAGAAGTGTATGGTGTTTCCTGAAACATCTAAAAAACAAAGCAACAGAGCCTAGGGCACTTCCACTTATGGTCCTATAGCTTAGGGAAATTAAAATCAAAAAGACACAGCCACCCCAAAATTTGGGACGCCTCTGTTTACAAGAACCTCGTTTACAGTACAAGTTCAATATCACAGAAAGTGAAAAATGGATAAAGAACTTGTGGTAATTACGTACAATGCAGTATCACTCAGCAATGAAATCTATGTCATCAGGCCCGTAGCAGCATAATGAGTGGATTCAGGTACGATGATTCTAACTGAAATAAGTCACACAGAAAAAGAAACATCATAAGATATCACTAATACACGGAATGTAAACTTGGCTACACAGGAACTGAATTCCAAAACAGAACAGTGTCTCAAATTTAGAAAACCAACTTATGCTTGCTTAAGGGGAAAGGTGAGTTGGGGTGCTGCATAAAACCAGAGATTGAAATGAGCACAGATAAAGTTCCTTAAGCCAAATATGGAATAGACAAGAGCTACTCCTTGCTCAACGAAATGGACTCAACACCCCATATTAAACGCCTAAGAATGTACCTGACTAGTAAGTATCTTAAAACCTATGGATTGCTATGTCTCCGAAAGAGAATCAAGCATGTGTACAGGGGCATAAACGCAGCAGTGATAGGATTGGAGAGGTTCGGTGAGCAAATGAAGACCCTTTGAAGTCATATTGCATGGTACCCATTCCACGGGTTTCAACTACCCAGGTTTAAGGTATTCTACCTTCAGCTAAAACATGCATGTGGAAACTAGAGTATGATCAACCATGTGATCGGGAAACGTGTTCAAATATGTCTCAGTTTTCGTACTCTGGTACTCGGGTGCAACATTCCAGACGCTTTACTAACACCCTCCCGACTTGGAGAGTCAGTCCCTTTAACCTCCTGTTTGGCCCAGTTTGCAATTTCTGTGGAAGATGAACAGGAATAGCGAGAACCAATGAGAGACTAGCTGGAGGTGTCTGGACGGGCAAATTTAACTCTCATTTCCCACCAGGAAGAGGAATTAACCAAAGGCTCAGCTTGCCGTGCCGGAACCAGATTAGGGCCTGAAGCCATCCTGCGGTGTTGCGGCCAGCTCAACAGAAAGCGAGTTGAAGAAAGGAGCTCAGGGGCACTGTAATTCACAATCCTGCAGAGTTATAAATGACAGCTATCGTCCAAAAATATACTGAAGTAAGGCTGCCAAGAGGACTTGAAAGCGGGGCAGAATTGCAGGAAACCGATTTCAGGAGGTAGACTGGAATTGCATTGAAAGCATAGGAAAAGAGGCAGAACGTCCACAATGATGCACTTGGCCAAAAAGGGTGTATGCGTTTTTTCCTGAATATATTCAGGAAAAAAACGCATACGCCCTTTTTGGCCAACCAAGCAAGCTTGCAAAGGAAATCTGCACTACAATGAAGTCTCACTTCCCCCCGGTCAAAAGGGCCATCTGAAAAAAGTGTAAAATCCAGAAAGGCAGGACAGGCCATGGAGAACTGGGAGCCTTGTTATGCTGATGGGAGGGATGTAAATTGCCAACAGACACTCGGGAGAAGTGTATGGTGTTTCCTGAAACATCTAAAAAACAAAGCAACAGAGCCTAGGGCACTTCCACTTATGGTCCTATAGATTAGGGAAATTAAAATCAAAAAGACACAGCCACCCCAAAGTTTGGGACGCCTCTGTTTACAAGAACCTCATTTACCGTACAAGCTCAATATCACAGAAAGTGAAAAATGGATAAAGAACTTGTGGTACTTACGTACAATGCAGTATCACTCAGCAATGAAATCTATGTCATCAGGCCCGTAGAAGCATAATGAGTGGATTCAGGGACGATGATTCTAACTGAAATAAGTCACACAGAAAAAGAAACATCATAAGATATCACTAATACACGGAATGTAAACTTGGCTACACAGGAACTGAATTCCAAAACAGAACAGGGTCTCAAATTTAGAAAACCAACTTATGCTTGCTTAAGGGGAAAGGTGAGTTGGGGTGCTGCATAAAACCAGAGATTGAAATGAGCACAGATAAAGTTCCTTAAGCCAAATATGGAAGAGACAAGAGCTACTCCTTGCTCAACGAAATGGACTCAACACCCCATATAAAACGCCTAAGAATGTACCTGACTAGTAAGTATCTTAAAACCTATGGATTGCTAGGTCTCCAAAAGAGAATCAAGCATGTGTACAGGGGCATAAACGCAGCAGTGATAGGATTGGAGAGGTTCGGTGAGCAAATGAAGACCCTTTGAAGTCATATTGCATGGTACCCATTCCACGGGTCTCAACTCTCCAGGTTTAAGGTATTCTTCCTTCAGCTAAAACATACATGTGGAACACAGAGTATGATCAACCGTGTGAACGGGAGACGTGTTCAAATATGTCTCAGTTTTGGTCCCCTGGTACTCGGGTGCAACATTCCAGACGCTTTACTAACACTCTCCCCACTTGGAGAGTCAGCGCCTTTAACCTCCTGTTTGGCCCAGTTTGCAATTTCTGCAGAAGATGAACAGGAATAGGGAGTACCAATGAGAGACTAGCTGGAGGTGTCTGGACGGGCAAATTTAACTCTCATTTCCCACCAGGAAGAGGAAATAACCAAAGGCTCAGCGTGCCGTGCCGGAACAAGATTAGGGCCTGAAGCCATCCTGCGGTGTTGCGGCCAGCTCAAAAGAAAGCGAGTTGAAGAAAGGAGCTCAGGGGCACTGTAACTCACAAACCTGCAGAGTTATAAATGACAGCTATCGTCCAAAGATATACTGAAGTAAGGCTGCCAAGAGGACTTGAAAGCGGGGCAGAATTGCAGGAAACCGATTTCAGGAGGTAGACTGGAATTGCATTGAAAGCATAGGAAAAGAGGCAGAACGTCCACAATGATGCACTTGGCCAAAAAGGGCGTATGCGTTTTTTCCTGAATATATTCAGGAATAAACGCATACGCCCTTTTTGGCCAACCAAGCAAGCTTGCAAAGGAAATCTGCAGTACAATGAAGTCTCACTTCCCCCCGGTCAAAAGGGCCATCTGAAAAAAGTGTAAAATCCAGAAAGGCAGGACAGGCCATGGAGAACTGGGAGCCTTGTTATGCTGATGGGAGGGATGTAAATTGCCAACAGACACTCGGGAGAAGTGTATGGTGTTTCCTGAAACATCTAAAAAACAAAGCAACAGAGCCTAGGGCACTTCCACTTATGGTCCTATAGATTAGGGAAATTAAAATCAAAAAGACACAGCCACCCCAAAGTTTGGGACGCCTCTGTTTACAAGAACCTCATTTACCGTACAAGCTCAATATCACAGAAAGTGAAAAATGGATAAAGAACTTGTGGTACTTACGTACAATGCAGTATCACTCAGCAATGAAATCTATGTCATCAGGCCCGTAGAAGCATAATGAGTGGATTCAGGGACGATGATTCTAACTGAAATAAGTCACACAGAAAAAGAAACATCATAAGATATCACTAATACACGGAATGTAAACTTGGCTACACAGGAACTGAATTCCAAAACAGAACAGGGTCTCAAATTTAGAAAACCAACTTATGCTTGCTTAAGGGGAAAGGTGAGTTGGGGTGCTGCATAAAACCAGAGATTGAAATGAGCACAGATAAAGTTCCTTAAGCCAAATATGGAAGAGACAAGAGCTACTCCTTGCTCAACGAAATGGACTCAACACCCCATATAAAACGCCTAAGAATGTACCTGACTAGTAAGTATCTTAAAACCTATGGATTGCTAGGTCTCCAAAAGAGAATCAAGCATGTGTACAGGGGCATAAACGCAGCAGTGATAGGATTGGAGAGGTTCGGTGAGCAAATGAAGACCCTTTGAAGTCATATTGCATGGTACCCATTCCACGGGTCTCAACTCTCCAGGTTTAAGGTATTCTTCCTTCAGCTAAAACATACATGTGGAACCCAGAGTATGATCAACCGTGTGAACGGGAGACGTGTTCAAATATGTCTCTGTTTTGGTCCCCTGGTACTCGGGTGCAACATTCCAGACGCTTTACTAACACTCTCCCCACTTGGAGAGTCAGCGCCTTTAACCTCCTGTTTGGCCCAGTTTGCAATTTCTGCAGAAGATGAACAGGAATAGGGAGTACCAATGAGAGACTAGCTGGAGGTGTCTGGACGGGCAAATTTAACTCTCATTTCCCACCAGGAAGAGGAAATAACCAAAGGCTCAGCGTGCCGTGCCGGAACAAGATTAGGGCCTGAAGCCATCCTGCGGTGTTGCGGCCAGCTCAAAAGAAAGCGAGTTGAAGAAAGGAGCTCAGGGGCACTGTAACTCACAAACCTGCAGAGTTATAAATGACAGCTATCGTCCAAAAATATACTGAAGTAAGGCTGCCAAGAGGACTTGAAACCGGGGCAGAATTGCAGGAAACCGATTTCAGGAGGTAGACTGGAATTGCATTGAAAGCATAGGAAAAGAGGCAGAACGTCCACAATGATGCACTTGGCCAAAAAGGGCGTATGCGTTTTTTCCTGAATATATTCAGGAAAAAACGCATACGCCCTTTTTGGCCAACCAAGCAAGCTTGCAAAGGAAATCTGCACTACAATGAAGTCTCACTTCCCCCCGGTCAAAAGGGCCATCTGAAAAAAGTGTAAAATCCAGAAAGGCAGGACAGGCCATGGAGAACTGGGAGCATTGTTATGCTGATGGGCGGGATGTAAATTGCCAACAGACACTCGGGAGAAGTGTATGGTGTTTCCTGAAACATCTAAAAAACAAAGCAACAGAGCCTAGGGCACTCCCACTTATGGTCCTATAGCTTAGGGAAATTAAAATCAAAAAGACACAGCCACCCCAAAGTTTGGGACGCCTCTGTTTACAAGAACCTCATGTACCGTACAAGTTCAACATCGCAGAAAGTGAAAAATGGATAAAGAAGTTGTGGTATTTACTTACAAAGCAATATCACTCAGCAATGAAATCTATGTCATCAGGCCCTTAGCAGCACAATGAGTGGATTCAGGTATGATGATTCTAACTGAAATAAGTCACACAGAAAAAGAAACATCATAAGATATCAGTAATACACGGAATGTAAACTTGGCTACACAGGAACAGAACAGGGTCTCAAATTTAGAAAACCAACTTATGCTTGCTTAAGGGTAAAGGTGAGTTGGGGTGCTGCATAAAACCAGAGATCGAAATGAGCACAGATAAAGTTCCTTAAGCCAAATATGGAATAGACAAGAGCTACTCCTTGCTCAGCGAAATGGACTCAACACCCCATATTAAACGCCTAAGAATGTACCTGACTAGTAAGTATCTTAAAACCTATGGATTGCTATGTCTCCGAAAGAGAATCAAGCGTGTGTACAGGGGCATAAACGCAGCAGTAATAGGATTGGAGAGGTTCGGTGAGCAAATGAAGACCCTTTGAAGTCATATTGCATGGTACCCATTCCACGGGTCTCAACTCTCCAGGTTTAAGGTATTCTTCCTTCAGCTAAAACATGCATGTGGAACCCAGAGTATGATCAACCGTGTGAACGGGAGACGTGTTCAAATATGTCTCAGTTTTCCTCCCCTGGTACTCGGGTGCAACATTCCAGACGCTTTACTAACACCCTCCCAACTTGGAGAGTCAGTCCCTTTAACCTCCTGTTTGGCCCAGTTTGCAATTTCTGCGGAAGATGAACAGGAATAGCGAGAACCAATGAGAGACTAGCTGGAGGTGTCTGGACGGGCAAATTTAACTCTCATTTCCCACCAGGAAGAGGAAATAACCAAAGGCTCATCGTGCCGTGACGGAACCAGATTAGGGCCTGAAGCCATCCTGCGGTGTTGCGGCCAGCTCAAAAGAAAGCGAGTTGAAGAAAGGAGCTCAGGGGCACTGTAATTCACAAACCTGCAGAGTTATAAATGACAGCTATCGTCCAACAATATACTAAAGTAAGGCTGCCAAGAGGACTTGAAAGCGGGGCAGAATTGCAGGAAACCGATTTCAGGAGGTAGACTGGAATTGCATTGAAAGCATAGGAAAAGAGGCAGAACGTCCACAATGATGCACTTGGCCAAAAAGGACGTATGCGTTTTTTCCTGAATATATTCAGGAAAAAACGCATACGTCCTTTTTGGCCAACTAAGCAAACTTGCAAAGGAAATCTGCACTACAATGAAGTCTCACTTCCCCCCGGTCAAAAGGGCCATCTGAAAAAAGTGTAAAATCCAGAAAGGCAGGACAGGCCATGGAGACCTGGGAGCCTTGTTATGCTGATGGGCGGGATGTAAATTGCCAACAGACACTCGGGAGAAGTGTATGGTGTTTCCTGAAACATCTAAAAAACAAAGCAACAGAGCCTAGGGCACTTCCACTTATGGTCCTATAGCTTAGGGAAATTAAAATCAAAAAGACACAGCCACCCCAAAATTTGGGACGCCTCTGTTTACAAGAACCTCGTTTACAGTACAAGTTCAATATCACAGAAAGTGAAAAATGGATAAAGAACTTGTGGTACTTACGTACAATGCAGTATCACTCAGCAATGAAATCTATGTCATCAGGCCCGTAGCAGCATAATGAGTGGATTCAGGTACGATGATTCTAACTGAAATAAGTCACACAGAAAAAGAAACATCATAAGATATCACTAATACACGGAATGTAAACTTGGCTACACAGGAACTGAATTTCAAAACAGAACAGTGTCTCAAATTTAGAAAACCAACTTATGCTTGCTTAAGGGGAAAGGTGAGTTGGGGTGCTGCATAAAACCAGAGATTGAAATGAGCACAGATAAAGTTCCTTAAGCCAAATATGGAATAGACAAGAGCTACTCCTTGCTCAACGAAATGGACTCAACACCCCATATTAAACGCCTAAGAATGTACCTGACTAGTAAGTATCTTAAAACCTATGGATTGCTATGTCTCCGAAAGAGAATCAAGCATGTGTACAGGGGCATAAACGCAGCAGTGATAGGATTGGAGAGGTTCGGTGAGCAAATGAAGACCCTTTGAAGTCATATTGCATGGTACCCATTCCACGGGTTTCAACTACCCAGGTTTAAGGTATTCTACCTTCAGCTAAAACATGCATGTGGAAACTAGAGTATGATCAACCATGTGATCGGGAAACGTGTTCAAATATGTCTCAGTTTTCGTACTCTGGTACTCGGGTACAACATTCCAGACGCTTTACTAACACCCTCCCGACTTGGAGAGTCAGTCCCTTTAACCTCCTGTTTGGCCCAGTTTGCAATTTCTGTGGAAGATGAACAGGAATAGCGAGAACCAATGAGAGACTAGCTGGAGGTGTCTGGACGGGCAAATTTAACTCTCATTTCCCACCAGGAAGAGGAATTAACCAAAGGCTCAGCTTGCCGTGCCGGAACCAGATTAGGGCCTGAAGCCATCCTGCGGTGTTGCGGCCAGCTCAACAGAAAGCGAGTTGAAGAAAGGAGCTCAGGGGCACTGTAATTCACAATCCTGCAGAGTTATAAATGACAGCTATCGTCCAAAAATATACTGAAGTAAGGCTGCCAAGAGGACTTGAAAGCGGGGCAGAATTGCAGGAAACCGATTTCAGGAGGTAGACTGGAATTGCATTGAAAGCATAGGAAAAGAGGCAGAACGTCCACAATGATGCACTTGGCCAAAAAGGGCGTATGCGTTTTTTCCTGAATATATTCAGGAATAAACGCATACGCCCTTTTTGGCCAACCAAGCAAGCTTGCAAAGGAAATCTGCAGTACAATGAAGTCTCACTTCCCCCCGGTCAAAAGGGCCATCTGAAAAAAGTGTAAAATCCAGAAAGGCAGGACAGGCCATGGAGAACTGGGAGCCTTTTTATGCTGATGGGAGGGATGTAAATTGCCAACAGCCACTCGGGAGAAGTGTATGGTGTTTCCTGAAACATCTAAAAAACAAAGCAACAGAGCCTAGGGCACTTCCACTTATGGTCCTATAGCTTAGGGAAATTAAAATCAAAAAGACACAGCCACCCCAAAGTTTGGGACGCCTCTGTTTACAAGAACCTCATTTACCGTACAAGTTCAATATCACAGAAAGTGAAAAATGGATAAAGAAGTTGTGGTACTTACGTACAATGCAGTATCACTCAACAATGAAATCTATGTCATCAGGCCCGTAGCAGCATAATGAGTGGATTCAGGTACGATGATTCTAACTGAAATAAGTCACACAGAAAAAGAAACATCATAAGATATCACTAATACACAGAATGTAAACTTGGCTTCACAGGAACTGAATTCCAAAACAGTACAGGGTCTCAAATTTAGAAAACCAACTTATGCTTGCTTAAGGGGAAAGGTGAGTTGGGGTGCTGCATAAAACCAGAGATTGAAATGAGCACAGATAAAGTTCCTTAAGCCAAATATGGAATAGACAAGAGCTACTCCTTGCTCAACGAAATGGACTCAACACCGCATATTAAACGCCTAAGAATGTACCTGACTAGTAAGTATCTTAAAACCTATGGATTGCTATGTCTCCAAAAGAGAATCAAGCGTCTGTACAGGGGGATAAACGCAGCAGTGATAGGATTGGAGAAGTTCGGTGAGCAAATGAAGACCCTTTGAAGTCATATTGCATGGTACCCATTACACGGGTCTCAACTCTCCAGGTTTAAGGTATTCTTCCTTCAGCTAAAACATGCATGTGGAACCCAGAGTATGATCAACCGTGTGAACGGGAGACGTGTTCAAATATGTCTCAGTTTTCCTCCCCTGGTACTCGGGTGCAACATTCCAGACGCTTTACTAACACCCTCCCGACTTGGAGAGTCAGTCCCTTTAACCTCCTGTTTGGCCCAGTTTGCAATTTCTGCGGAAGATGAACAGGAATAGCGAGAACCAATGAGAGACTAGCTGGAGGTGTCTGGACGGGCAAATTTAACTCTCATTTCCCACCAGGAAGAGGAATTAACCAAAGGCTCAGCGTGCCGTGCCGGAACCAGATTAGGGCCTGAAGCCATCCTGCGGTGCTGCGGCCAGCTCAAAAGAAAGCGAGTTGAAGAAAGGAGCTCAGGGGCAATGTAACTCACAAACCTGCAGAGTTATAAATGACAGCTATCGTCCAAAGATATACTGAAGTAAGGCTGCCAAGAGGACTTGAAAGCGGGGCAGAATTGCAGGAAACCGATTTCAGGAGGTAGACTGGAATTGCATTGAAAGCATAGGAAAAGAGGCAGAACGTCCACAATGATGCACTTGGCCAAAAAGGGCGTATGCGTTTTTTCCTGAATATATTGAGGAAAAAACGCATACGCCCTTTTTGGCCAACCAAGCAAGCTTGCAAAGGAAATCTGCACTACAATGAAGTCTCACTTCCCCCCGGTCAAAAGGGCCATCTGAAAAAAGTGTAAAATCCAGAAAGGCAGGACAGGCCATGGAGAACTGGGAGCCTTTTTATGCTGATGGGCGGGATGTAAATTGCCAACAGACACTCGGGAGAAGTGTATGGTGTTTCCTGAAACATCTAAAAAACAAAGCAACAGAGCCTAGGGCACTTCCACTTATGGTCCTATAGCTTAGAGAAATTAAAATCAAAAAGACACAGCCACCCGAAAGTTTGGGACGCCTCTGTTTACAAGAACCTCGTTTACCGTACAAGTTCAATATCACAGAAAGTGAAAAATGGATAAAGAAGTTGTGGTACTTACGTACAATGCAGTATCACTCAACAATGAAATCTATGTCATCAGGCCCGTAGCAGCATAATGAGTGGATTCAGGTACGATGATTCTAACTGAAATAAGTCACACAGAAAAAGAAACATCATAAGATATCACTAATACACAGAATGTAAACTTGGCTACACAGGAACTGAATTCCAAAACAGAACAGGGTCTCAAATTTAGAAAACCAACTTATGCTTGCTTAAGGGTAAAGGTGAGTTGGGGTGCTGCATAAAACCAGAGATTGAAATGAGCACAGATAAATTTCCTTAAGCCAAATATGGAATAGAAAAGAGCTACTCCTTGCTCAACGAAATGGACTCAACACCCCATATTAAACGCCTAAGAATGTACCTTACTAGTAAGTATCTTAAAACCTATGGATTGCTATGTCTCCAAAAGAGAATCAAGCATGTGTACAGGGGCATAAACGCAGCAGTGATAGGATTGGAGAGGTTCGGTGAGCAAATGAAGACCCTTTGAAGTCATATTGCATGGTACCCATTCCACGGGTTTCAATTTCCCAGGTTTAAGGTATTCTTCCTTCAGCTAAAACATGCATGTGGAACCTAGAGTATGATCAACCATGTGATCGGGAAACGTGTTCAAATATGTCTCAGTTTTCGTACCCTGGTACTCGGGTGCAACATTCCAGATGCTTTACTAACACTCTCCCAACTTGGAGAGTCAGTCCCTTTAACCTCCTGTTTGGCCCAGTTTGCAATTTCTGTGGAAGATGAACAGGAATAGCGAGAACCAATGAGAGACTAGCTGGAGGTGTCTGGACGGGCAAATTTAACTCTCATTTCCCACCAGGAAGAGGAATTAACCAAAGGCTCATCGTGCCCTGCCGAAACCAGATTAGGGCCTGAAGCCATCCTGCGGTGTTGCGGCCAGGTCACAAGAAAGCGAGTTGAAGAAAGGAGCTCAGGGGCACTGTAATTCACAAACCTGCAGAGTTATAAATGACAGCTATCGTCCAAAAATATACTGAAGTAAGGCTGCCAAGAGGACTTGAAACCGGGGCAGAATTGCAGGAAACCGATTTCAGGAGGTAGACTGGAATTGCATTGAAAGCATAGGAAAAGAGGCAGAACGTCCACAATGATGCACTTGGCCAAAAAGGGCGTATGCGTTTTTTCCTGAATATATTCAGGAAAAAACGCATACGCCCTTTTTGGCCAACCAAGCAAGCTTGCAAAGGAAATCTGCACTACAATGAAGTCTCACTTCCCCCCGGTCAAAAGGGCCATCTGAAAAAAGTGTAAAATCCAGAAAGGCAGGACAGGCCATGGAGAACTGGGAGCATTGTTATGCTGATGGGCGGGATGTAAATTGCCAACAGACACTCGGGAGAAGTGTATGGTGTTTCCTGAAACATCTAAAAAACAAAGCAACAGAGCCTAGGGCACTCCCACTTATGGTCCTATAGCTTAGGGAAATTAAAATCAAAAAGACACAGCCACCCCAAAGTTTGGGACGCCTCTGTTTACAAGAACCTCATGTACCGTACAAGTTCAACATCGCAGAAAGTGAAAAATGGATAAAGAAGTTGTGGTATTTACTTACAAAGCAATATCACTCAGCAATGAAATCTATGTCATCAGGCCCTTAGCAGCACAATGAGTGGATTCAGGTATGATGATTCTAACTGAAATAAGTCACACAGAAAAAGAAACATCATAAGATATCAGTAATACACGGAATGTAAACTTGGCTACACAGGAACAGAACAGGGTCTCAAATTTAGAAAACCAACTTATGCTTGCTTAAGGGTAAAGGTGAGTTGGGGTGCTGCATAAAACCAGAGATCGAAATGAGCACAGATAAAGTTCCTTAAGCCAAATATGGAATAGACAAGAGCTACTCCTTGCTCAGCGAAATGGACTCAACACCCCATATTAAACGCCTAAGAATGTACCTGACTAGTAAGTATCTTAAAACCTATGGATTGCTATGTCTCCGAAAGAGAATCAAGCGTGTGTACAGGGGCATAAACGCAGCAGTAATAGGATTGGAGAGGTTCGGTGAGCAAATGAAGACCCTTTGAAGTCATATTGCATGGTACCCATTCCACGGGTCTCAACTCTCCAGGTTTAAGGTATTCTTCCTTCAGCTAAAACATGCATGTGGAACCCAGAGTATGATCAACCGTGTGAACGGGAGACGTGTTCAAATATGTCTCAGTTTTCCTCCCCTGGTACTCGGGTGCAACATTCCAGACGCTTTACTAACACCCTCCCAACTTGGAGAGTCAGTCCCTTTAACCTCCTGTTTGGCCCAGTTTGCAATTTCTGCGGAAGATGAACAGGAATAGCGAGAACCAATGAGAGACTAGCTGGAGGTGTCTGGACGGGCAAATTTAACTCTCATTTCCCACCAGGAAGAGGAAATAACCAAAGGCTCATCGTGCCGTGACGGAACCAGATTAGGGCCTGAAGCCATCCTGCGGTGTTGCGGCCAGCTCAAAAGAAAGCGAGTTGAAGAAAGGAGCTCAGGGGCACTGTAATTCACAAACCTGCAGAGTTATAAATGACAGCTATCGTCCAACAATATACTAAAGTAAGGCTGCCAAGAGGACTTGAAAGCGGGGCAGAATTGCAGGAAACCGATTTCAGGAGGTAGACTGGAATTGCATTGAAAGCATAGGAAAAGAGGCAGAACGTCCACAATGATGCACTTGGCCAAAAAGGACGTATGCGTTTTTTCCTGAATATATTCAGGAAAAAACGCATACGTCCTTTTTGGCCAACTAAGCAAACTTGCAAAGGAAATCTGCACTACAATGAAGTCTCACTTCCCCCCGGTCAAAAGGGCCATCTGAAAAAAGTGTAAAATCCAGAAAGGCAGGACAGGCCATGGAGACCTGGGAGCCTTGTTATGCTGATGGGCGGGATGTAAATTGCCAACAGACACTCGGGAGAAGTGTATGGTGTTTCCTGAAACATCTAAAAAACAAAGCAACAGAGCCTAGGGCACTTCCACTTATGGTCCTATAGCTTAGGGAAATTAAAATCAAAAAGACACAGCCACCCCAAAATTTGGGACGCCTCTGTTTACAAGAACCTCGTTTACAGTACAAGTTCAATATCACAGAAAGTGAAAAATGTATAAAGAACTTGTGGTACTTACGTACAATGCAGTATCACTCAGCAATGAAATCTATGTCATCAGGCCCGTAGCAGCATAATGAGTGGATTCAGGTACGATGATTCTAACTGAAATAAGTCACACAGAAAAAGAAACATCATAAGATATCACTAATACACGGAATGTAAACTTGGCTACACAGGAACTGAATTTCAAAACAGAACAGTGTCTCAAATTTAGAAAACCAACTTATGCTTGCTTAAGGGGAAAGGTGAGTTGGGGTGCTGCATAAAACCAGAGATTGAAATGAGCACAGATAAAGTTCCTTAAGCCAAATATGGAATAGACAAGAGCTACTCCTTGCTCAACGAAATGGACTCAACACCCCATATTAAACGCCTAAGAATGTACCTGACTAGTAAGTATCTTAAAACCTATGGATTGCTATGTCTCCGAAAGAGAATCAAGCATGTGTACAGGGGCATAAACGCAGCAGTGATAGGATTGGAGAGGTTCGGTGAGCAAATGAAGACCCTTTGAAGTCATATTGCATGGTACCCATTCCACGGGTTTCAACTACCCAGGTTTAAGGTATTCTACCTTCAGCTAAAACATGCATGTGGAAACTAGAGTATGATCAACCATGTGATCGGGAAACGTGTTCAAATATGTCTCAGTTTTCGTACTCTGGTACTCGGGTACAACATTCCAGACGCTTTACTAACACCCTCCCGACTTGGAGAGTCAGTCCCTTTAACCTCCTGTTTGGCCCAGTTTGCAATTTCTGTGGAAGATGAACAGGAATAGCGAGAACCAATGAGAGACTAGCTGGAGGTGTCTGGACGGGCAAATTTAACTCTCATTTCCCACCAGGAAGAGGAATTAACCAAAGGCTCAGCTTGCCGTGCCGGAACCAGATTAGGGCCTGAAGCCATCCTGCGGTGTTGCGGCCAGCTCAACAGAAAGCGAGTTGAAGAAAGGAGCTCAGGGGCACTGTAATTCACAATCCTGCAGAGTTATAAATGACAGCTATCGTCCAAAAATATACTGAAGTAAGGCTGCCAAGAGGACTTGAAAGCGGGGCAGAATTGCAGGAAACCGATTTCAGGAGGTAGACTGGAATTGCATTGAAAGCATAGGAAAAGAGGCAGAACGTCCACAATGATGCACTTGGCCAAAAAGGGCGTATGCGTTTTTTCCTGAATATATTCAGGAATAAACGCATACGCCCTTTTTGGCCAACCAAGCAAGCTTGCAAAGGAAATCTGCAGTACAATGAAGTCTCACTTCCCCCCGGTCAAAAGGGCCATCTGAAAAAAGTGTAAAATCCAGAAAGGCAGGACAGGCCATGGAGAACTGGGAGCCTTTTTATGCTGATGGGAGGGATGTAAATTGCCAACAGCCACTCGGGAGAAGTGTATGGTGTTTCCTGAAACATCTAAAAAACAAAGCAACAGAGCCTAGGGCACTTCCACTTATGGTCCTATAGCTTAGGGAAATTAAAATCAAAAAGACACAGCCACCCCAAAGTTTGGGACGCCTCTGTTTACAAGAACCTCATTTACCGTACAAGCTCAATATCACAGAAAGTGAAAAATGGATAAAGAACTTGTGGTACTTACGTACAATGCAGTATCACTCAGCAATGAAATCTATGTCATCAGGCCCGTAGAAGCATAATGAGTGGATTCAGGGACGATGATTCTAACTGAAATAAGTCACACAGAAAAAGAAACATCATAAGATATCACTAATACACGGAATGTAAACTTGGCTACACAGGAACTGAATTCCAAAACAGAACAGGGTCTCAAATTTAGAAAACCAACTTATTCTTGCTTAAGGGGAAAGGTGAGTTGGGGTGCTGCATAAAACCAGAGATTGAAATGAGCACAGATAAAGTTCCTTAAGCCAAATATGGAATAGACAAGAGCTACTCCTTGCTCAACGAAATGGACTCAACACCCCATATAAAACGCCTAAGAATGTACCTGACTAGTAAGTATCTTAAAACCTATGGATTGCTAGGTCTCCAAAAGAGAATCAAGCGTGTGTACAGGGGCATAAACGCAGCAGTGATAGGATTGGAGAGGTTCGGTGAGCAAATGAAGACCCTTTGAAATCATATTGCATGGTACCCATTCCACGGGTCTCAACTCTCCAGGTTTAAGGTATTCTTCCTTCAGCTAAAACATACATGTGGAACCCAGAGTATGATCAACTGTGTGAACGGGAGACGTGTTCAAATATGTCTCAGTTTTGGTCCCCTGGTACTCGGGTGCAACATTCCAGACGCTTTACTAACACTCTCCCCACTTGGAGAGTCAGCGCCTTTAACCTCCTGTTTGGCCCAGTTTGCAATTTCTGCAGAAGATGAACAGGAATAGGGAGAACCAATGAGAGACTAGCTGGAGGTGTCTGGACGGGCAAATTTAACTCTCATTTCCCACCAGGAAGAGGAAATAACCAAAGGCTCAGCGTGCCGTGCCGGAACAAGATTAGGGCCTGAAGCCATCCTGCGGTGTTGCGGCCAGCTCAAAAGAAAGCGAGTTGAAGAAAGGAGCTCAGGGGCACTGTAACTCACAAACCTGCAGAGTTATAAATGACAGCTATCGTCCAAAGATATACTGAAGTAAGGCTGCCAAGAGGACTTGAAAGTGGGGCAGAATTGCAGGAAACCGATTTCAGGAGGTAGACTGGAATTGCATTGAAAGCATAGGAAAAGAGGCAGAACGTCCACAATGATGCACTTGGCCAAAAAGGGCGTATGCGTTTTTTCCTGAATATATTCAGGAATAAACGCATACGCCCTTTTTGGCCAACCAAGCAAGCTTGCAAAGGAAATCTGCACTACAATGAAGTCTCACTTCCCCCCGGTCAAAAGGGCCATCTGAAAAAAGTGTAAAATCCAGAAAGGCAGGACAGGCCATGGAGAACTGGGAGCCTTTTTATGCTGATGGGAGGGATGTAAATTGCCAACAGCCACTCGGGAGAAGTGTATGGTGTTTCCTGAAACATCTAAAAAACAAAGCAACAGAGCCTAGGGCACTTCCACTTATGGTCCTATAGCTTAGGGAAATTAAAATCAAAAAGACACAGCCACCCCAAAGTTTGGGACGCCTCTGTTTAGAAGAACCTCATTTACCGTACAAGTTCAATATCACAGAAAGTGAAAAATGGATAAAGAAGTTGTGGTACTTACGTACAATGCAGTATCACTCAACAATGAAATCTATGTCATCAGGCCCGTAGCAGCATAATGAGTGGATTCAGGTACGATGATTCTAACTGAAATAAGTCACACAGGAAAAGAAACATCATAAGATATCACTAATACACAGAATGTAAACTTGGCTACACAGGAACTGAATTCCAAAACAGAACAGGGTCTCAAATTTAGAAAACCAACTTATGCTTGCTTAAGGGGAAAGGTGAGTTGGGGTGCTGCATAAAACCAGAGATTGAAATGAGCACAGATAAAGTTCCTTAAGCCAAATATGGAATAGACAAGAGCTACTCCTTGCTCAACGAAATGGACTCAACACCGCATATTAAACGCCTAAGAATGTACCTGACTAGTAAGTATCTTAAAACCTATGGATTGCTATGTCTCCAAAAGAGAATCAAGCGTCTGTACAGGGGGATAAACGCAGCAGTGATAGGATTGGAGAAGTTCGGTGAGCAAATGAAGACCCTTTGAAGTCATATTGCATGGTACCCATTACACGGGTCTCAACTCTCCAGGTTTAAGGTATTCTTCCTTCAGCTAAAACATGCATGTGGAACCCAGAGTATGATCAACCGTGTGAACGGGAGACGTGTTCAAATATGTCTCAGTTTTCCTCCCCTGGTACTCGGGTGCAACATTCCAGACGCTTTACTAACACCCTCCCGACTTGGAGAGTCAGTCCCTTTAACCTCCTGTTTGGCCCAGTTTGCAATTTCTGCGGAAGATGAACAGGAATAGCGAGAACCAATGAGAGACTAGCTGGAGGTGTCTGGACGGGCAAATTTAACTCTCATTTCCCACCAGGAAGAGGAATTAACCAAAGGCTCAGCGTGCCGTGCCGGAACCAGATTAGGGCCTGAAGCCATCCTGCGGTGTTGCGGCCAGCTCAAAAGAAAGCGAGTTGAAGAAAGGAGCTCAGGGGCACTGTAACTCACAAACCTGCAGAGTTATAAATGACAGCTATCGTCCAAAGATATACTGAAGTAAGGCTGCCAAGAGGACTTGAAAGCGGGGCAGAATTGCAGGAAACCGATTTCAGGAGGTAGACTGGAATTGCATTGAAAGCATAGGAAAAGAGGCAGAACGTCCACAATGATGCACTTGGCCAAAAAGGGCGTATGCGTTTTTTCCTGAATATATTGAGGAAAAAACGCATACGCCCTTTTTGGCCAACCAAGCAAGCTTGCAAAGGAAATCTGCACTACAATGAAGTCTCACTTCCCCCCGGTCAAAAGGGCCATCTGAAAAAAGTGTAAAATCCAGAAAGGCAGGACAGGCCATGGAGAACTGGGAGCCTTTTTATGCTGATGGGAGGGATGTAAATTGCCAACAGACACTCGGGAGAAGTGTATGGTGTTTCCTGAAACATCTAAAAAACAAAGCAACAGAGCCTAGGGCACTTCCACTTATGGTCCTATAGCTTAGGGAAATTAAAATCAAAAAGACACAGCCACCCCAAAGTTTGGGACGCCTCTGTTTACAAGAACCTCGTTTACAGTACAAGTTCAACATCGCAGAAAGTGAAAAATGGATAAAGAAGTTGTGGTATTTACTTACAAAGCAATATCACTCAGCAATGAAATCTATGTCATCAGGCCCTTAGCAGCACAATGAGTGGATTCAGGTATGATGATTCTAACTGAAATAAGTCACACAGAAAAAGAAACATCATAAGATATCAGTAATACACGGAATGTAAACTTGGCTACACAGGAACTGAATTACAGAACAGAACAGGGTCTCAAATTTAGAAAACCAACTTATGCTTGCTTAAGGGTAAAGGTGAGTTGGGGTGCTGCATAAAACCAGAGATTGAAATGAGCACAGATAAAGTTCCTTAAGCCAAATATGGAATAGACAAGAGCTACTCCTTGCTCAACGAAATGGACTCAACACCGCATATTAAACGCCTAAGAATGTACCTGACTAGTAAGTATCTTAAAACCTATGGATTGCTATGTCTCCGAAAGAGAATCAAGCATGTGTACAGGGGCATAAACGCAGCAGTGATAGGATTGGAGAGGTTCGGTGAGCAAATGAAGACCCTTTGAAGTCATATTGCATGGTACCCATTCCACGGGTTTCAACTACCCAGGTTTAAGGTATTCTACCTTCAGCTAAAACATGCATGTGGAAACTAGAGTATGATCAACCATGTGATCGGGAAACGTGTTCAAATATGTCTCAGTTTTCGTCCCCTGGTACTCGGGTGCAACATTCCAGACGCTTTACTAACACCCTCCCAACTTGGAGAGTCAGTCCCTTTAACCTCCTGTTTGGCGCAGTTTGCAATTTCTGTGGAAGATGAACAGGAATAGCGAGAACCAATGAGAGACTAGCTGGAGGTGTCTGGACGGGCAAATTTAACTCTCATTTCCCACCAGGAAGAGGAATTAACCAAAGGCTCAGCTTGCCGTGCCGGAACCAGATTAGGGCCTGAAGCCATCCTGCGGTGTTGCGGCCAGCTCAAAAGAAAGCGAGTTGAAGAAAGGAGCTCAGGGGCACTGTAATTCACAAACCTGCAGAGTTATAAATGACAGCTATCGTCCAAAAATATACTGAAGTAAGGCTGCCAAGAGGACTTGAAAGCGGGGCAGAATTGCAGGAAACCGATTTCAGGAGGTAGACTGGAATTGCATTGAAAGCATAGGGAAAGAGGCAAAACGTCCACAATGATGCACTTGGCCAAAAAGGGCGTATGCGTTTTTTCCTGAATATATTCAGGAAAAAACGCATACGCCCTTTTTGGCCAACCAAGCAAGCTTGCAAAGGAAATCTGCACTACAATGAAGTCTCACTTCCCCCCGGTCAAAAGGGCCATCTGAAAAAAGTGTAAAATCCAGAAAGGCAGGACAGGCCATGGAGAATTGGGAGCCTTGTTATGCTGATGGGCGGGATGTAAATTGCCAACAGACACTCGGGAGAAGTGTATGGTGTTTCCTGAAACATCTAAAAAACAAAGCAACAGAGCCTAGGGCACTTCCACTTATGGTCCTATAGCTTAGGGAAATTAAAATCAAAAAGACACAGCCACCCGAAAGTTTGGGACGCCTCTGTTTACAAGAACCTCGTTTACCGTACAAGTTCAATATCACAGAAAGTGAAAAATGGATAAAGAAGTTGTGGTACTTACGTACAATGCAGTATCACTCAACAATGAAATCTATGTCATCAGGCCCGTAGCAGCATAATGAGTGGATTCAGGTACGATGATTCTAACTGAAATAAGTCACACAGAAAAAGAAACATCATAAGATATCACTAATACACAGAATGTAAACTTGGCTACACAGGAACTGAATTCCAAAACAGAACAGGGTCTCAAATTTAGAAAACCAACTTATGCTTGCTTAAGGGTAAAGGTGAGTTGGGGTGCTGCATAAAACCAGAGATTGAAATGAGCACAGATAAAGTTCCTTAAGCCAAATATGGAATAGATAAGAGCTACTCCTTGCTCAACGAAATGGACTCAACACCCCATATTAAATGCCTAAGAATGTACCTGACTAGTAAGTATCTTAAAACCTATGGATTGCTATGTCTCCAAAAGAGAATCAAGCATGTGTACAGGGGCATAAACGCAGCAGTGATAGGATTGGAGAGGTTCAGTGAGCAAATGAAGACCCTTTGAAGTCATATTGCATGGTACCCATTCCACGGGTTTCAACTACCCAGGTTTAAGGTATTCTACCTTCAGCTAAAACATGCATGTGGAAACTAGAGTATGATCAACCATGTGATCGGGAAACGTGTTCAAATATGTCTCAGTTTTCGTACCCTGGTACTCGGGTGCAACATTCCAGACGCTTTACTAACACCCTCCCGACTTGGAGAGTCAGTCCCTTTAACCTCCTGTTTGGCCCAGTTTGCAATTTCTGTGGAAGATGAACAGGAATAGCGAGAACCAATGAGAGACTAGCTGGAGGTGTCTGGACGGGCAAATTTAACTCTCATTTCCCACCAGGAAGAGGAATTAACCAAAGGCTCAGCGTGCCATGCCGGAACCAGATTAGGGCCTGAAGCCATCCTGCGGTGTTGCGGCCAGCTCAAAAGAAAGCGAGTTGAAGAAAGGAGCTCAGGGGCACTGTAATTCACAAACCTGCAGAGTTATAAATGACAGCTATCGTCCAAAAATATACTGAAGTAAGGCTGCCAAGAGGACTTGAAAGCGGGGCAGAATTGCAGGAAACCGATTTCAGGAGGTAGACTGGAATTGCATTGAAAACATAGGAAAAGAGGCAGAACGTCCACAATGATGCACTTGGCCAAAAAGGGCGTATGCGTTTTTTCCTGAATATATTCAGGAAAAAACGCATACGCCCTTTTTGGCCAACCAAGCAAGCTTGCAAAGGAAATCTGCACTACAATGAAGTCTCACTTCCCCCCGGTCAAAAGGGCCATCTGAAAAAAGTGTAAAATCCAGAAAGGCAGGACAGGCCATGGAGAACTGGGAGCCTTGTTATGCTGATGGGCGGGATGTAAATTGCCAACAGACACTCGGGAGAAGTGTATGGTGTTTCCTGAAACATCTAAAAAACAAAGCAACAGAGCCTAGGGCACTTCCACTTATGGTCCTATAGCTTAGGGAAATTAAAATCAAAAAGACACAGCCACCCAAATGTTTGGGACGGCTCTGTTTACAAGAACCTCGTTTACGGTACAAGTTCAATATCGCAGAAAGTGAAAAATGGATAAAGAAGTTGTGGTACTTATGTACAATGCAAAATCACTCAGCCATGAAATCTATGTCATCAGGCCCGTAGCAGCATAATGTGTGGATTCAGGTATGATGATTCTAACTGAAATAAGTCACACAGAAAAAGAAACATCATAAGATATCACTAATACACGGAATGTGAACTTGGCTACACATGAACTGAATTACAAAACAGAACAGGGTCTCAAGTTTAGAAAACCAACTTATGCTTGCTTAAGGGGGAAAGTGAGTTGGGGTGCTGCATAAAACCAGAGTTTGAAATTAGCACAGATACCATTCAATAAGCCAAATATGTAATAGACAAGACCTACCCCTTGCTCAACAAAATGGACTCAACAATGAGGTATCACCTCACACCTGATAGAATGGGCATCATGAGAAAATCTACAAACAAAAATGCTGGAAAGGGTGTGGAGAAAAGGAACCCTCTTCCACTATTGTTGGGAATATAAATTGATACAGTCACTACGGAGAACAATATGGAGTTTCTTAAGAAACTAACAGTAGAATTACCATATGATACAGCAATCCCAGTACTGGACATATACCCAGACAAAACCATAAATCAAAACGAGACATTCACCGCAATGTTCATTGCATCACTATTTACAATATCGAGGTAATGGAAGCAACCTAAATGCCCACAGACAGACGAATGCATAAAGCTGTGGTACATATATAAAATGGAATATTACTAAGCCATGAAAAGGAATGAAATTGGGTCATTTGTAGAGACGTCGATGGATCTAGAGACTGTCATACAGAGTGAAGAAAGTCAGAAAGAGAAAAACAAATCTTGTATATTCATGCATATATGTGGAACCTAGAAAAACTGTACAGATTAACCATTTTGCAAGGCATAAATAGAGCAACAGATGTAGACAACAAATGTATGGACAACAAGGGGGGAAAGCTGTTGGGGGGGTGGTGGTGGGAGGAGTTGAGAGACTGGGATTGGCATGTATACATTTATATGTATAAAATAGATAACCAATAAGAACCTGCTGTATAAAAATATAAAATAAAATTCAAAATTAAAAAGAAATAAAATTTAAAAAATAAAACAGAAAAAACAATTATTCCCTTCACATACATGTATTTATATGAATAAATTATTTCCATGCTTATATCTGTAAATACAAAAAAGAGGAATAAAATCTACCTTGAAGCAAAAACGAAAAAGAGAAAAAAAACACAGAACCCACCAGTTCCACAGAAGAAAACCGTATCAGGGCACTTGCTCCAGTTGTAAACAATTCTGAAGTTGGCCAGTGGTGGGGAATCGTCTCCCATTCAGCCAGCAGCCCCCACGCAACAAGCGTCCTCATTGCAAAGCTGGGGCACCGTGCCGAGGCATCTGTGAGTAAACGTGAGCTGAGCCCCAGGCCAGTTGCTGCTGAACTATTCCCACCCGTCCCAGGTAAAACACCTGAATATATACAAGGACTTGAAAGCCTAGAGGAAGGGCCATAGAGCCACACGAGTGACAGCATGCCGGCCGACTTGGTGCCTGCAGGCCAGCCAGGATGGTCCTGGCCCTGGGTGCTCTTCTGGAAGATTTCCATTTCCCTGACTGAGATACCCGTCCTGTCCCTGCCCCCACTGCTTTTTTCCTTCCTCACCTCTGCCCAGGGAGAAATTCCAGCAGCAGGTATGGGTGACACATCCTCTTCTTTAGCAGGTGGCAGCCTGGCAACTGCTGCAGAAAGTCCAGCAGAGCCCCACTCACACTGGGCCACCCACAAAGCCGTGGCCTCTCACTCCCTCCCACCAGCCCAGCCCCGAGACTGCTGACAGGGCAGAGAAAATGGCGTCAGGCACGGCTGCAGGGGCTCTTGCTGCCTGGAGTGGTATTTATATTGATCTCAACCCAGGCACACCTGGGGAGGGCTGGCCCGCACGGTAAGGCTGCCCAGGTCAGCCAATCATCACCCCTCAGGGGCTCACAGTTGCAGAAAATGGAACTTGCTGAACCGGCCAGGTCCAAGGAACAGGTGTGGGCTCCTGAGAGTCAGGATAGACAAGGGGCTGCAGCTTTGGCTTGTTTTCTAATCATTTTATCTGGCCCATGAGTGGGAGACAACTTCAAGAAAACCCTCTCCTTATGAGAGGAACCCAGGAGTCAGGGAGAGGAGGGGTGGGTGGTGGTTGGAGACAGAGGCCTGGTGCCCCGGGTGCAGTGGAAGTCTCTGGAAGACCAGGTGGAGGGAGGCTGCACAGAGTGATGCCCAGGGTCACAGACCTGTCGCAGCTGCTGTTTGTTAGTTCAAGTCCTGCTCTGAGGTGCTCTGTGTCAGCTCTGAGCGACAGGTGAGCTGGGGGTGCTCTGCAATGAGGGCTATGTGCACGGTTCCTGTGTGCCCAGCCCTGCCACGGTACCTGCAAGGGTAGCTCTGTATCCTGGGAAGGGCCTGACCACGAGAGCCCCGTGGGCTGGGGTGGGGGTGGGGTACCTGCCCAGGTGAGCTCCATATTCTGGGATTGGTCTGACCACGAGAGCCCCATGGGCTGCTGGGGACCTGGTAAAGGATGTCAGGACAGTCAGTGAAGCCACCGAGGATATACCTCCAGTTGCTCCTAATTCCTACACCCTGCTGGTCATTCTACCAACCACCAGGACATGGTATTCTGTATTAGTCTTCAATGATGCCTTCTTTTGTATTCCATTAGTCCCAGAGTCACAAGAAATTTTGGCTTGTGAGTGGCAGGACTCAACATACAACTAAAACAATACTTCCGGGCCGTCTTGCCCCAAGGGTGCAAAAATTCCCACACCATCTTTGGGGAAAGCTTAGCTAAAGACCTAAAAGTTCTACCTCTGGAAAAGGAAACCCTCCTTCAGTACGCAGACGACATTCTGATCGCCAGCCCTACTAAGGAGGCCTCTGAACTACCAAGCCAATAAAGGATAGAAGTTGTCCAAGAAAAAGCTCAAATATCACAGACTGCAGTGACCTGCCTGGGCTTCATTCTCACAGAAGGTCGGAGAAGCCCATCCCAGGAAAGGGAAGAAACCATTTGCAGCCTTACCCCTTTCTAAAACTAGAAGACAGCTTAGGGGTTCCTGGGGAGGCCAGGGTTTGCTGCTTCTGGATCCCTAACTACAGTCTACTAGCTGGGCCTCTATATGAAACACTGAAAGGAAAAGATGATGATCCTTTTGAATAGAATCCAGAAGTGGCCTTTCAAGAATGGAAAGAGCAGTCAATTCAGACCCTTGCCCTGGAACTCCCTAATTTAGCTAAACCCTTTGACCTTTACATTCCCGGTGAAAGGTGAATCGCCATTGGAGAATTAGTGCAAAAACTGGGACCACTTGAAATGGAACAATGCAAGAATGCCATCCAGGTAGGATAAACTACGGTCACCAAGGGGCTTGGCCCACTGCCGCATCTGGCCAAGATACTGGCGGTATCTAAAAACCTGGAAATCAGCAGCCCAAAAGGCCACCTCCCTCCTAAGGGAAAAGGACCCCACGTGGTGATCCTAACCACCAACCATGCCCTGAAGTTGCAGGGTTCGCTCCGTGGGCACACCGACCTCGAGTGAGGAGGCCCTCCAACTCCAACATCCAGAGAGATAACCGGGGGCAACAGGGCACCATGATGATTCGTGTGAACATCACTTGACCTGGAGTTTCTCTCATAAAACAACAAGAGTGTGTCCCAAAAGAGCAGACTACTGCTTGCAGGACTTACTGTACCCAGAGGGGAGCTAATAATCTTGGCGGGGGAACCGTATATCACACTGTCACCATAGAAAAGCCTACAGACACCGTGATGATGGTGGCCAATAAGACCGGCTGGACTCCTGTTTACTTCAAAAGGCTGTTGACTCAGTGGTCATCATGGTCCTTGATCACCACTGACCCTGGACTGTCTGGGAGTTGAGCGGGCAGGGCTCTGACACCTGGTGCTGTTTGTACGTTAATTCAGGGGCCTAATTGAAGAAAGCGCAGACTACTGGTCAGAGCATCTAGGCTGGCAGAAACAGTCAGCCTAAGGTGGCCGAACAAATGTGGGGCGGGGTGAAACCGGCCCCCACAGCGTCTCTGCACATCTCTTTCCTGGACCCTTAAAGGTCATTAGAATCTATAACACTTCCAATGCTGGTGCTCAGGTGGACGAGCAGGGAGGCAGGGGACCTGGGGACAATCAACATCACCTGGAGGCTGCTGGAGAGAAGCTCTGACCCTCGCCCCCGGGTATTAGGGCTCCCAACTCAGCACTCAGCAGTTACAGAAGAAGTGTCTGCACCCTCAGCACTCCAAGAATGAGGAACGGGACAAAAGGCAGAGGAGGGGTTTGTCCCCAGCAAAGCCCATTAAAAATCCCTGGGAGATAAAAATAGAATCTGGGCAATAAAGTCAAGTCTAACCTTTTTTATCCTTTGTGCTTTGTCTAATTTCACGTGCTCCTAGGGTCCCGCATGCAGAGGTTCCACACCTGGCACTTCAGACCAGATTTCCTAGTGCAGAATGGCTGGGTCGACACCTCAGCTCCTGGGGCCCAGTGCAGACTCCGCGATATAGAGCCTGAGCTGCAGCCAACCTGGCCCTCGAGAGCTCCGCCCCCTCCCCCCCACTGACTCTGACAGGATCTCTACACAGCAGCCCAGCCCACAGCCCACGGGGTAGTGCATGCTCTCACCTCTCCATTCTCTGATCAAAATATAAAGTTTCCTTTGCTTGTGAACCAAACTCAGTCTCGATCTGTTGGCCCCAATGACACTGGGCAGGGGGACACTTGTTGGGGTCCACTCTGGAGGATCAGTAACAGAAATTGAGACTATTGTAACCTCAATGAACAGATGTGTGAGCCAAACTGTAGTTAACATAGAACAGTGTATAAGGCTCGGGTAAAATAAGATGTTTCTAACACTTCCATTTGATATTTCCATCACTTTATTATAAGCAAGTTCAGTGAAAAGGTTTGTCTTATTTGTCAGGTCAATATTAGAGAAACGAAGTGATTTCTTTCCAAGGATGTACATCTAATAATCTTGGTTAAAGCTTCAATCTTGTTTTAAATGCTTTTCCATTGAAAATGATACCTCTCTTTCAGCTCCCCCATTTCTGAGAAGTATAAAATCTTATAATTTATTATTACCAAAGGAGAAAGGTGGGAGGAGGGATAAATTAACAGTTTGGGATTAACACATACACACTGCTATGTATAAAATAGATCATCAACAAGGAACTACTGTATAGCACAGGGAACTACACTCAACATTTTGCAATAACCTATAAGGGGAAATAATCTGAAAAAGAATAGATATTTTTATTGACATCATCTATCAATGACAGTTAAAGTGTAATCTAAGGGAAGCTGGTGGTGAGTGCTTCTGACCCTGAAGACTTCAATCATCTAAAGTTTGGACTCTGCCTACTTCCCAAGGCCCTTAATGAACATATGTGTAGCCGTAGCTTAAAAAATTCCCCAGTTTGGGTTTCAGGGAGACACTGATTTTGAAAAAGCCCTGGTGTTCTCCTTACATGAATGGGACTCTTCCTACTGCTAAAACATGTCTGTCACACCCAGAGGATGGTATACCGTCTGATCGGGAAGAGTTTGGAAAAGGCATCTCATCTCCTCATCTCCTGGTGCTCGGGTTCACCCCTCCAGAGTCTTTATTAACAGTCTCCCCACTTGGAGATGTCAGCACTGTCAACATCCTGTTGCGTACAGTTTGGAATTTGTCCAGAGGATGAAGCGGAAGGATGAGGAACAATGAGAGACAAGTCCTAGGTGTTCAGACAGGGACATGTCACTCTAATTTCCAATCAGGAAGACGAATTGACCAAAGGCTAGGGTTGCCCATGGAAACAGTATAGGGCTTGAGGAAATCCCGCTGCTTTGTGGCCAGTTCCCATAAACACAAGTTGAACAATGGAACTCAGGGGCAGTAAAATTCACAAAACTGCAGAGTTGAAAATATCCATCACTGAAAAATGTCTTGAGGAAAGTCAGAGAAAAGGACTTGTAAGCAAGGGAGAATGGCAGGAAAGGGATTTGAGGAGGTAGAAAGGACTCGCCATTAAGCACAAGAAAAGGAGCTGAACATTGCCAACATTGCAGTTGGCCAAAAAGGGTGTATGCGTTTTTTTCTGTATATATTCAAGAAAAGGGCATACACTTTTTTAGCCAACCAAACAGGTGGGCACTGGAAGTCAATACTACAAAAGATATCACTTCGCATCAGTCAGAAGAGCCATCCTCATAAAGCGTAAACAACAGAAATGCAGGACAGGGCAAGGAGAAGAGGGAGCCCTGTGAGACTTATAGTGGAAATGTATATTGCCAACGGCCATTCTGGAGAAGTGTATTGTGTTTACTAAAACATCTAAAAAATGAGCTACAGAGCATAGGGCACTTGCACTCATGGGCGTATATCTTGAGAAAAACAAAAATCGAGAGGACACAGGCACCCCAATGTTTACCCCCTCTCTGTTTAAAAGATCCTCAACTAGGATATAACTTAAATGTCTCTGGAGGGAAAAAATGGGTAGAGATGTGGTACTTAGGTAGAGTGGAATATTATTCAGCCTGGAAATCAATGAAATATGGCCAGTTGTAACAACTCTGGAGGAGTTACGTATGATCTTTCTAAGTGACATAATTCAAAAAGAAAAAGACACATATCATAAGATATCACTTAAAGGTGGAATCCAAAATGGCTACACATGAAATAAATTACAAAACAAAAACATAGTCAAATATGTAGAAAACACGCATAAGGCTGCTAAACGGGAAAGGTGGGGAGGGGTGAGGCATCACCCAGGAGGTTGAAATTAGCAAAGATACCATTCCAAATACCAAACTGATAATCAACAAGGCCTACACGGTAGCTAAAAGAACTGCACTCAGCACACTCAAGTCACCGGAAAAGAATATATACGACTGGTAAGAATCTGAAAAAGAATTTACTGATGTCTCTCTGTACGTGAATCAAGTGGATGTACAGCAGCAAGAAACAGAGCTTTGAAAATCAGCTGTAACCAATATAGTAATAAATTGAAAAAAATAAACGACAGAGAGACAGAGAAAACCTCTTACAACTTTTCCTCAGGGCCGGTGATGCAACATGGATTGAACACATCTAGACCCACAGCAGGATGAGACATAAGGCTGGAAACTGTTTGTGCTAAGAGAAATGTGAGGTTGGGTGAGGAAATGCACACCCTTTAAAGTAATACTACCTGGTACCCATTCAATGGGTCCCAAATATGCAGGTTCAAGGGATCTTCCTACAGCTAAAACATGCATGGAAAACCCAGAGGACTGTACACCATGTGATCGGGAGATGTGTCTAAAATGCAGCTCATTTATCCTCTCCTGGTGCTCCTGTTCACCATTCCAGCCACGTTACTTAGAATCTCCCCACTTGGAGAATCAGCACATTTCAACTTCTGTTTCACACATTTTGCAAATTGTGAGGAGGATGAACGGGGAACCAATGAGAGAATAGTTGTAGGGGTTTGGACGGGCACATATCACTCTAATTTCCCATTAAGAATAAGAATTGAAAAAAGGCTCAGCCCGCCTCGCCCGAGCCAAAATAGGGCCTGAAGCAATCCTGCGGGTTTGAGGCCAGCTCACAAAAGAGCAACTTAAAAAATGGAGCTCAGGGTCACTGCAATTCACAAACCTGCAGAGTTATAAATGAAAACTAACGTCCAAAAATATGTTGAGGTAAGGCAAAGAAGAGGATCTGAATGCAAGACAGAATTGCAAGAAACAGATTTCAAGAGATAGATTGGACTCATCTTTAAAGCACATGAAAAGCGGCAGAATTTCGACAATGATGCAGTTGGCCCAAAAGGGCGTATGCGTTTTTTCCTGATTATATCCAGGAAAAAACGCATACGCACTTTATGGGCAACGAAGCAAGCAAGCAATGCAAATGTGCACAACAAAGAAGTCTCATTTCCCACTGGTCAAAAGGGCCATCCTAAAAAATTGTAAAAACCAGAAATGCAGGACAGGCCATGGAGAACAGGGAGCCTTTATACGCTGATGGGCAGTGTGTGAACTGCCGAGAGCCACTCTGGAGAAGTGTATGGTGGTTCCTAAATCATCTAAAAAACAGAGCTACAGAGCATAGGACACTTCCAATCATGGGAGTATATCTAGGGAAGTCTAAAAATCAACAAGACACAAGCACACCACAGTTTAGGGCTACTCTGTTTACAAGAACCTCAACTTCAGTATACCTTAAATATCCCAGGAAAGAGAGCAATGGATAAAGAAGATGTGGTACTTATGTACAATGGAATATTTCTTCACCATGAAATCAATGTAATAAGGCTAGTAGAAGGATAAAGAGTGGATTTAGGTCCGATAATACTACTTGAAATAAGTCAAACAGAAAAGAAACATATCATAAGATATCACTTATAGAGGGAGGGTAAATATGGCTGCACAAGAAATGAATTACAGAACAGAACAGTGTCTCACATTTAGAAAACACACTTATTTCAGCTTAAGGGGAAAGGAGAGGTGGGGTGATGCATAAAACCAGAGTTTGAAATTAGCACAGATACCGTTCAATAAACCAAATAGATATTAGACAAGATCTACACCTTGCTCAATGAACTGGCCTCAACACACCCTATACACCGCAGAGAAATATATCTGAGTAATAAGAATCTTAAAACCCATGTATTGATATATCTCCATAAGGGAATCAAGTGTGTGCAGAGTGGGACAAACACAGCAGTGAAAATGAGCTAAACCCCATTATAGAAATAAATTTTAAAAACAAAATGCAGAAACAATGAAAGAGAGAAAAATTCTTACAAAATTCGCTCAGGGGCTGTGATGCAACCTGGATTGACCACATATAAACCCACAGCTGGATAAGACATAAGGCTGGACACTTGGGGCTGAGAGGATTGATGAGCTTTGGTGAGCAACTGCCAAAAGTTTAATGCAATACTTCATGCTACTCATTCCAAGGGTCCCAACACTCCAGGTTGAAGGGAATCTTCCTACAGCTAAACCATGCTTGGGAAACCCAGCGACTGGTATACCATATGATCGGGAAAGGTTTCTAAAACGCACCTCATTCTTCCTCTCCTGGGGCTCCGGATCGACATTCCAGCCGCTTTACCAAAAATATCCCCACATGGAGAGTCAATGTCTTTAAGTTCTGGTATCGCACAGTCTGCAGTTAGTGCGGAGGATGAATGGGAATAGGGGGAACCAGTGAGAAACTAGCTGTAGCGGTTTCAATGGGCACATGTCACTCTAAATTCACATCAGTAAGAAGAATAAACCAAAGACACAGCAAGGTGCCCCAGAAGAAGAATAGGGCCTGAAGGAATCCTGTGGTTATGAGGCAAGATCACAAAAATAAGAGCTGAAAAATGGAGCTAAGGGCCACTGCAATTCAAAAACCTGCAGAGTTATAAAGGCCAACTATTTTCAAAAAATATATTGAGGTAAGGCTATGAAGAGGCATTGAAAGCAAGGCAGAATTGCAGGAAAACGATTTCAGGAGGTAGACTGGAATTGCATTTAAAGCATAGGAAAAGAGGCAGAACGTCCACAATGATTCACTTGGCCAAAAAGGGCGTATGCCTTTTTTCCTGAATTTATTCAGGAAAAAAGGCATACGCCCTTTTTGGCCAACCAAGCAAGCTTGCAAAGGAAATCTGCACTACAATGAAGTCTCACTTCCCCCCGGTCAAAAGGGCCATCTGAAAAAAGTGTAAAATCCAGAAAGGCAGGACAGGCCATGGAGAACTGGGAGCCTTGTTATGCTGATGGGCGGGATGAAAATTGCCAACAGACACTCGGGAGAAGTGTATGGTGTTTCCTGAAACATCTAAAAAACAAAGCAACAGAGCCTAGGGCACTTCCACTTATGGTCCTATAGCTTAGGGAAGTTTAAATCTAAAACACACAGCCACCCCAAAATTTGGGACGCCTCTGTTTACAAGAACCTCGTTTACAGTACAAGTTCAACATCGCAGAAAGTGAAAAATGGATAAAGAAGTTGTGGTATTTACTTACAAAGCAATATCACTCAGCAATGAAATCTATGTCATCAGGCCCTTAGCAGCACAATGAGTGGATTCAGGTATGATGATTCTAACTGAAATAAGTCACACAGAAAAAGAAACATCATAAGATATCAGTAATACACGGAATGTAAACTTGGCTACACAGGAACTGAATTACAGAACAGAACAGGGTCTCAAATTTAGAAAACCAACTTATGCTTGCTTAAGGGTAAAGGTGAGTTGGGGTGCTGCATAAAACCAGAGATTGAAATGAGCACACATAAAGTTCCTTAAGCCAAATATGGAATAGACAAGAGCTACTCCTTGCTCAACGAAATGGACTCAACACCGCATATTAAACGCCTAAGAATGTACCTGACTAGTAAGTATCTTAAAACCTATGGATTGCTATGTCTCCGAAAGAGAATCAAGCATGTGTACAGGGGCATAAACGCAGCAGTGATAGGATTGGAGAGGTTCGGTGAGCAAATGAAGACCCTTTGAAGTCATATTGCATAGTACCCATTCCACGGGTTTCAACTACCCAGGTTTAAGGTATTCTTCCTTCAGCTAAAACATGCATGTGGAACCCAAAGTATTATCAACCATGTGATCGGGAAACGTGTTCAAATATGTCTCAGTTTTCGTACCCTGGTACTCGGGTGCAACATTCCAGACGCTTTACTAACACCCTCCCGACTTGGAGAGTCAGTCCCTTTAACCTCCTGTTTGGCCCAGTTTGCAATTTCTGTGGAAGATGAACAGGAATAGCGAGAACCAATGAGAGACTAGCTGGAGGTGTCTGGACGGGCAAATTTAACTCTCATTTCCCACCAGGAAGAGGAATTAACCAAAGGCTCAGCGTGCCGTGCCGGAACCAGATTAGGGCCTGAAGCCATCCTGCGGTGTTGCGGCCAGCTCAAAAGAAAGCGAGTTGAAGAAAGGAGCTCAGGGGCACTGTAATTCACAGACCTGCAGAGTTATAAATGACAGCTATCGTCCAAAAATATACTGAAGTAAGGCTGCCAAGAGGACTTGAAAGCGGGGCAGAATTGCAGGAAACCGATTTCAGGAGGTAGACTGGAATTGCATTGAAAGCATAGGAAAAGAGGCAGAACGTCCACAATGATGCACTTGGCCAAAAAGGGCGTATGCGTTTTTTCCTGAATATATTCAGGAAAAAACGCATACGCCATTTTTGGCCAACCAAGCAAGCTTGCAAAGGAAATCTGCACTACAATGAAGTCTCACTTCTCCCCGGTCAAAAGGGCCATCTGAAAAAAGTGTAAAATCCAGAAAGGCAGGACAGGCCATGGAGACCTGGGAGCCTTGTTATGCTGATGGGCGGGATGTAAATTGCCAACAGACACTCGGGAGAAGTGTATGGTGTTTCCTGAAACATCTAAAAAACAAAGCAACAGAGCCTAGGGCACTTCCACTTATGGTCCTATAGCTTAGGGAAATTAAAATCAAAAAGACACAGCCACCCCAAAGTTTGGGACGCCTCTGTTTACAAGAACCTCGTTTACCGTACAAGTTCAATATCACAGAAAGTGAAAAATGGATAAAGAAGTTGTGGTACTTATGTACAATGCAGTATCACTCAACAATGAAATCTATGTCATCAGGCCCGTAGCAGCATAATGAGTGGATTCAGGTACGATGATTCTAACTGAAATAAGTCACACAGAAAAAGAAACATCATAAGATATCACTAATACACAGAATGTAAACTTGGCTACACAGGAACTGAATTCCAAAACAGAACAGGGTCTCAAATTTAGAAAACCAACTTATGCTTACTTAAGGGGAAAGGTGAGTTGGGGTGCTGCATAAAACCAGAGATTGAAATGAGCACAGATAAAGTTCCTTAAGCCAAATATGGAATAGACAAGAGCTACTCCTTCCTCAAAGAAATGGACTCAACACCCCATATTAAACGCCTAAGAATGTACCTGACTAGTAAGTATCTTAAAACCTATGGATTGCTATGTCTCCGAAAGAGAATCAAGCATGTGTACAGGGGCATAAACGCAGCAGTGATAGGATTGGAGAGGTTCGGTGAGCAAATGAAGACCCTTTGAAGTCATATTGCATGGTACCCATTCCACGGGTTTCAACTACCCAGGTTTAAGGTATTCTACCTTCAGCTAAAACATGCATGTGGAAACTAGAGTATGATCAACCATGTGATCGGGAAACGTGTTCAAATATGTCTCAGTTTTCGTACCCTGGTACTCGGGTGCAACATTCCAGACGCTTTACTAACATCCTCCCGACTTGGAGAGTCAGTCCCTTTAACCTCCTGTTTGACCCAGTTTGCAATTTCTGTGGAAGATGAACAGGAATAGCGAGAAGCAATGAGAGACTAGCTGGAGGTGTCTGGACGGGCAAATTTAACTCTCATTTCCCACCAGGAAGAGGAATTAACCAAAGGCTCAGCTTGCCGTGCCGGAACCAGATTAGGGCCTGAAGCCATCCTGCGGTGTTGCGGCCAGGTCACAAGAAAGCGAGTTGAAGAAAGGAGCTCAGGGGCACTGTAATTCACAAACCTGCAGAGTTATAAATGACAGCTATCGTCCAAAAATATACTGAAGTAAGGCTGCCAAGAGGACTTGAAAGCGGGGCAGAATTGCAGGAAACCGATTTCAGGAGGTAGACTGGAATTGCATTGAAAGCATAGGAAAAGAGGCAGAACGTCCACAATGATGCACTTGGCCAAAAAGGGCGTATGCGTTTTTTCCTGAATATATTCAGGAAAAAACGCATACGCCCTTTTTGGCCAACCAAGCAAGCTTGCAAAGGAAATCTGCACTACAATGAAGTCTCACTTCCCCCCAGTCAAAAGGGCCATCTGAAAAAAGTGTAAAATCCAGAAAGGCAGGACAGGCCATGGAGAACTGGGAGCCTTGTTATGCTGATGGGCGGGATGTAAATTGCCAACAGACACTCGGGAGAAGTATATGGTGTTTCCTGAAACATCTAAAAAACAAAGCAACAGAGCCTAGGGCAATTCCACTTATGGTCCTATAGCTTAGGGAAATTAAAATCAAAAAGACACAGCCACCCCAAAGTTTGGGACGCCTCTGTTTAC
The DNA here is from genome assembly GCF_039906515.1 of Pseudorca crassidens. Taxonomy (NCBI): domain Eukaryota; kingdom Metazoa; phylum Chordata; class Mammalia; order Artiodactyla; family Delphinidae; genus Pseudorca; species Pseudorca crassidens. The sequence continues at coordinate 120,237 of NW_027136313.1, read as the reverse complement.
AAGAACCTCATTTACCGTACAAGTTCAATATCACAGAAAGTGAAAAATGGATAAAGAAGTTGTGGTACTTACGTACAATGCAGTATCACTCAACAATGAAATCTATGTCATCAGGCCCGTAGCAGCATAATGAGTGGATTCAGGTACGATGATTCTAACTGAAATAAGTCACACAGAAAAAGAAACATCATAAGATATCACTAATACACAGAATGTAAACTTGGCTACACAGGAACTGAATTCCAAAACAGAACAGGGTCTCAAATTTAGAAAACCAACTTATGCTTGCTTAAGGGGAAAGGTGAGTTGGGGTGCTGCATAAAACCAGAGATTGAAATGAGCACAGATAAAGTTCCTTAAGCCAAATATGGAATAGACAAGAGCTACTCCTTGCTCAACGAAATGGACTCAACACCCCATATTAAATGCCTAAGAATGTACCTGACTAGTAAGTATCTTAAAACCTATGGATTGCTATGTCTCCAAAAGAGAATCAAGCGTCTGTACAGGGGGATAAACGCAGCAGTGATAGGATTGGAGAAGTTCGGTGAGCAAATGAAGACCCTTTGAAGTCATATTGCATGGTACCCATTCCACGGGTCTCAACTCTCCAGGTTTCAGGGATTCTTCCTTCAGCTAAAACATGCATGTGGAACCCAGAGTATGATCAACCGTGTGAACGGGAGACGTGTTCAAATATGTCTCAGTTTTCCTCCCCTGGTACTCGGGTGCAACATTCCAGACGCTTTACTAACACCCTCCCGACTTGGAGAGTCAGTCCCTTTAACCTCCTGTTTGGCCCAGTTTGCAATTTCTGCGGAAGATGAACAGGAATAGCGAGAACCAATGAGAGACTACCTGGAGGGGTCTGGACGGGCAAATTTAACTCTCATTTCCCACCAGGAAGAGGAATTAACCAAAGGCTCAGCTTACCGTGCCGGAACCAGATTAGGGCCTGAAGCCATCCTGCGGTGTTGCGGCCAGCTCAAAAGAAAGCGAGTTGAAGAAAGGAGCTCAGGGGCACTGTAATTCACAAACCTGCAGAATTATAAATGACAGCTATCGTCCAAAAATATACTGAAGTAAGGCTGCCAAGAGGACTTGAAAGCGGGGCAGAATTGCAGGAAACCGATTTCAGGAGGTAGACTGGAATTGCATTGAAAGCATAGGAAAAGAGGCAGAACGTCCACAATGACGCACTTGGCCAAAAAGGGCGTATGCGTTTTTTCCTGAATATATTCAGGAAAAAACGCATACGCCCTTTTTGGCCAACCAAGCAAGCTTGCAAAGGAAATCTGCACTACAATGAAGTCTCACTTCCCCCCGGTCAAAAGGGCCATCTGAAAAAAGTGTAAAATCCAGAAAGGCAGGACAGGCCATGGAGAACTGGGAGCCTTGTTATGCTGATGGGTGGCATGTAAATTGCCAACAGACACTCGGGAGAAGTGTATGGTGTTTCCTGAAACATCTAAAAAACAAAGCAACAGAGCCTAGGGCACTTCCACTTATGGTCCTATAGCTTAGGGAAATTAAAATCAAAAAGACACAGCCACCCCAAAGTTTGGGACGCCTCTGTTTACAAGAACCTCGTTTACAGTACAAGTTCAACATCGCAGAAAGTGAAAAATGGATAAAGAAGTTGTGGTATTTACTTACAAAGCAATATCACTCAGCAATGAAATCTATGTCATCAGGCCCTTAGCAGCACAATGAGTGGATTCAGGTATGATGATTCTAACTGAAATAAGTCACACAGAAAAAGAAACATCATAAGATATCAGTAATACACGGAATGTAAACTTGGCTACACAGGAACTGAATTACAGAACAGAACAGGGTCTCAAATTTAGAAAACCAACTTATGCTTGCTTAAGGGTAAAGGAGAGTTGGGGTGCTGCAAAAAACCAGAGATTGAAATGAGCACAGATAAAGTTCCTTAAGCCAAATATGGAATAGACAAGAGCTACTCCTTGCTCAACGAAATGGACTCAACACCGCATATTAAACGCCTAAGAATGTACCTGACTAGTAAGTATCTTAAAACCTATGGATTGCTATGTCTCCGAAAGAGAATCAAGCATGTGTAAAGGGGCATAAACGCAGCAGTGATAGGATTGGAGAGGTTTGGTGAGCAAATGAAGACCCTTTGAAGTCATATTGCATGGTACCCATTCCACGGGTCTCAACTCTCCAGGTTTCAGGGATTCTTCCTTCAGCTAAAACATGCATGTGGAAACTAGAGTATGATGAACCATGTGATCGGGAAACGTGTTCAAATATGTCTCAGTTTTCGTCCCCTGGTACTCGGGTGCAACATTCCAGACGCTTTACTAACACCCTCCCAACTTGGAGAGTCAGTCCCTTTAACCTCCTGTTTGGCCCAGTTTGCAATTTCTGTGGAAGATGAACAGGAATAGCGAGAACCAATGAGAGACTAGCTGGAGGTGTCTGGACGGGCAAATTTAACTCTCATTTCCCACCAGGAAGAGGAATTAACCAAAGGCTCAGCTTGCCGTGCCGGAACCAGATTAGGGCCTGAAGCCATCCTGCGGTGTTGCGGCCAGCTCAAAAGAAAGCGAGTTGAAGAAAGGAGCTCAGGGGCACTGTAATTCACAAACCTGCAGAGTTATAAATGACAGCTATCGTCCAAAAATATACTGAAGTAAGGCTGCCAAGAGGACTTGAAAGCGGGGCAGAATTGCAGGAAACCGATTTCAGGAGGTAGACTGGAATTGCATTGAAAGCATAGGAAAAGAGGCAGAACGTCCACAATGATGCACTTGGCCAAAAAGGGCGTATGCGTTTTTTCCTGAATATATTCAGGAAAAAACGCATACGCCCTTTTTGGCCAACCAAGCAAACTTGCAAAGGAAATCTGCACTACAATGAAGTCTCACTTCCCCCCGGTCAAAAGGGCCATCTGAAAAAAGTGTAATATCCAGAAAGGCAGGAAAGGCCATGGAGAACTGGGAGCCTTGTTATGCTGATGGGCGGGATGTAAATTGCCAACAGACACTCGGGAGAAGTGTATGGTGTTTCCTGAAACATTTAAAAAACAAAGCAACAGAGCCTAGGGCACTTCCACTTATGGTCCTATAGCTTAGGGAAATTAAAATCAAAAAGACACAGCCACCCCAAAGTTTGGGAGGCCTCTGTTTACAAGAACCTCGTTTACCGTACAAGTTCAATATCACAGAAAGTGAAAAATGGATAAAGAATTTGTGGTAGTTACGTACAATGCAGTATCACTCAGCAATGAAATCTATGTCATCAGGCCCGTAGCAGCATAATGAGTGGATTCAGGTACGATGATTCTAACTGAAACAAGTCACACAGAAAAAGAAACATCATAAGATATCACTAATACACGGAATGTAAACTTGGCTACACAGGAACTGAATTACAAAACAGAACACGGTCTCAAATTTAGAAAAGCAACTTATGCTTGCTTAAGGGGAAAGGTGAGTTGGGGTGCTGCATAAAACCAGAGATTGAAATGAGCACAGATAAAGTTCCTTAAGCCAAATATGGTGTAGACAAGAGCTACTCCTTGCTCAATGAAACGGACTCAACACCCCATATTAGACGCCTAAGAATGTACCTGACTAGTAAGTACCTTAAATCCTAGGTATTGCTATGTCTCCAAAAGAGAATCAAGCGTGTGTACAGGGGTATAAACGCAGAAGTGATAGGATGGGAGAGGTTCGGTGAGCAAATAAAGACACTTTGAAGTCATATTGCATGGTACCCCTTCCACGGGTCTCAACTCTCCAGGTTTAAGGTATTCTTCCTTCAGCTAAAACATGCATGTGGAACCCAGAGTATGATCAACCATGTGAACGGGAGACGTGTTCAAATATGTCTCAGTTTTCCTCCCCTGGTATTCGGGTGCAACATTCCAGACGCTTTACTAACACTCTCCCCCCTTGGAGAGTCAGCGCCTTTAACCTCCTGTTTGGCCCAGTTTGCAATTTCTGCGGAAGATGAACAGGAATAGGGAGAACCAATGAGAGACTAGCTGGAGGTGTCTGGAAGGGCAAATTTAACTCTCATTTCCCACCAGGAAGAGGAAATAACCAAAGGCTCAGCGTGCCGTGCCGGAACCAGATTAGGGCCTGAAGCCATCCTGCGGTGTTGCGGCCAGCTCAAAAGAAAGCGAGATGAAGAAAGGAGCTCAGGGGCACTGTAATTCACAAAGCTGCAGACTTATAAATGACAGCTATCGTCCAAAAATATACTGAAGTAAGGCTGCCAAGAGGACTTGAAAGCGGGGCAGAATTGCAGGAAACCGATTTCAGGAGGTAGACTGGAATTGCATTGAAAGCATAGGAAAAGAGGCAGAACGTCCACAATGATGCACTTGGCCAAAAAGGGCGTATGCGTTTTTTCCTGAATATATTCAGGAAAAAACGCATACGCCCTTTTTGGCCAACCAAGCAAGCTTGCAAAGGAAATCTGCACTACAATGAAGTCTCACTTCCCCGCAGTCAAAAGGGCCATCTGAAAAAAGTGTAAAATCCAGAAAGGCAGGACAGGCCATGGAGAACTGGGAGCCTTGTTATGCTGATGGGCGGGATGTAAATTGCCAACAGACACTCGGGAGAAGTGTATGGTGTTTCCTGAAACATCTAAAACACAAAGCAACAGAGCCTAGGGCACTTCCACTTATGGTCCTATAGCTTAGGGAAATTAAAATCAAAAAGACACAGCCACCCCAAAGTTTGGGACGCCTCTGTTTACAAGAACCTCGTTTACAGTACAAGTACAACATCGCAGAAAGTGAAAAATGGATAAAGAAGTTGTGGTATTTACTTACAAAGCAATATCACTCAGCAATGAAATCTATGTCATCAGGCCCTTAGCAGCACAATGAGTGGATTCAGGTATGATGATTCTAACTGAAATAAGTCACACAGAAAAAGAAACATCATAAGATATCAGTAATACACGGAATGTAAACTTGGCTACACAGGAACTGAATTACAGAACAGAACAGGGTCTCAAATTTAGAAAACCAACTTATGCTTGCTTAAGGGGAAAGGTGAGTTGGGGTGCTGCATAAAACCAGAGATTGAAATGAGCACAGATAAAGTTCCTTAAGCCAAATATGGAATAGAAAAGAGCTATTCCTTTCTCAACGAAATGGACTCAATACCGCATATTAAACGCCTAAGAATGTACCTGACTAGTAAGTATCTTAAAACCTATGGATTGCTATGTCTCCGAAAGAGAATCAAGCGTGTGTACAGGGGCATAAACGCAGCAGTGATAGGATTGGAGAGGTTTAGTGAGCAAATGAAGACCCTTTGAAGTCATACTGCATCGTACCCATTACACGGGTCTCAACTCTCCAGGTTTAAGGTATTCTTCCTTCAGCTAAAACATGCATGTGGAACCCAGAGTAGGATCAACCGTGTGAACGGGAGACGTGTTCAAATATGTCTCAGTTTTCGTACCCTGGTACTCGGGTGCAACATTCCAGACGCTTTACTAACACTCTCCCGACTTGGAGAGTCAGTCCCTTTAACCTCCTGTTTGGTCCAGTTTGCAATTTCTGTGGAAGATGAACAGGAATAGCGAGAACCAATGAGAGACTAGCTGGAGGTGTCTGGACGGGCAAATTTAACTCTCATTTCCCACCAGGAAGAGGAAATAACCAAAGGCTCAGCGTGCCGTGCCGGAACAAGATTAGGGCCTGAAGCCATCCTGCGGTGTTGCGGCCAGCTCAAAAGAAAGCGAGTTGAAGAAAGGAGCTGAGGGGCACTGTAATTCACAAACCTGCAGACTAATAAATGAAAGCTATCGTCCAAAAATATACTGAAGTAAGGCTGCCAAGAGGACTTGAATGCGGGGCAGAATTGCAGGAAACCGATTTCAGGAGGTAGACTGGAATTGCATTGAAAATATAGGAAAAGAGGCAGAACGTCCACAATGATGCACTTGGCCAAAAAGGGCGTATGCGTTTTTTCCTGAATATATTCAGGAAAAGACGCATACGCACTTTTTGGCCAACCAAGCAAGCTTGCAAAGGAAATCTGCACTACAATGAAGTCTCACTTCCCCCCGGTCAAAAGGGCCATCTGAAAAAAGTGTAATATCCAGAAAGGCAGGACAGGCCATGGAGAACTGGGAGCCTTGTTATGCTGATGGGCGGGATGTAAATTGCCAACAGACACTCGGGAGAAGTGTATGGTGTTTCCTGAAACATCTAAAAAACAAAGCAACAGAGCCTAGGGCACTTCCACTTATGGTCCTATAGCTTAGGGAAATTAAAATCAAAAAGACACAGCCACCCCAAAGTTTGGGACGCCTCTGTTTACAAGAACCTCGTTTACAGTACAAGTTCAACATCGCAGAAAGTGAAAAATGGATAAAGAAGTTGTGGTATTTACTTACAAAGCAATATCACTCAGCAATGAAATCTATGTCATCAGGCCCTTAGCAGCACAACGAGTTAATTCAGGTATGATGATTCTAACTGAAATAAGTCACACAGAAAAAGAAACATCATAAGATATCAGTAATACACGGAATGTAAACTTGGCTACACAGGAACTGAATTACAGAACAGAACAGGGTCTCAAATTTAGAAAACCAACTTATGCTTGCTTAAGGGTAAAGGTGAGTTGGGGTGCTGCATAAAACCAGAGATTGAAATGAGCACAGATAAAGTTCCTTAAGCCAAATATGGAATAGACAAGAGCTACTCCTTGCTCAACGAAATGGACTCAACACCGCATATTAAACGCCTAAGAATGTACCTGACTAGTAAGTATCTTAAAACCTATGGATTGCTATGTCTCCGAAAGAGAATCAAGCATGTGTACAGGGGCATAAAGGCAGCAGTGATAGGATTGGAGAGGTTCGTGAGCAAATGAAGACCCTTTGAAGTCATATTGCATGGTACCCATTCCACGGGTCTCAACTCTCAGGTTTAAGGTATTCTTCCTTCAGCTAAAACATGCATGTGGAACCCAGAGTATGATCAACCATGTGAACGGGAGACGTGTTCAAATATGTCTCAGTTTTGGTCCCCTGGTACTCGGGTGCAACATTCCTGACGCTTTCCTAACACTCTCCCCACTTGGAGAGTCAGCGCCTTTAACCTCCTGTTTGGCCCAGTTTGCAATTTCTGCGGAAGATGAACAGGAATAGGGAGAACCAATGAGAGACTAGCTGGAGGTGTCTCGACGGGCAAATTTAACTCTCATTTCCCACCAGGAAGAGGAAATAACCAAAGGCTCAGCGTGCCGTGCCGGAACAAGATTAGGGCCTGAAGCCATCCTGCGGTGTTGCTGCCAGCTCAAAAGAAAGCGAGTTGAAGAAAGGAGCTCAGGGGCACTGTAATTCACAAACCTGCAGAGTTATAAATGACAGCTATCGTCTAAAAATATACTGAAGTAAGGCTGCCAAGAGGACTTGAAAGCGGGGCAGAATTGCAGGAAACCGATTTCAGGAGGTAGACTGGAATTGCATTGAAAGCATAGGAAAAGAGGCAGAACGTCCACAATGATGCACTTGGCCAAAAAGGGCGTATGCGTTTTTTCCTGAATATATTCAGGAATAAACGCATACGCCCTTTTTGGCCAACCAAGCAAGCTTGCAAAGGAAATCTGCAGTACAATGAAGTCTCACTTCCCCCCGGTCAAAAGGGCCATCTGAAAAAAGTGTAAAATCCAGAAAGGCAGGACAGGCCATGGAGAACTGGGAGCCTTTTTATGCTGATGGGAGGGATGTAAATTGCCAACAGCCACTCGGGAGAAGTGTATGGTGTTTCCTGAAACATCTAAAAAACAAAGCAACAGAGCCTAGGGCACTTCCACTTATGGTCCTATAGCTTAGGGAAATTAAAATCAAAAAGACACAGCCACCCCAAAGTTTGGGACGCCTCTGTTTACAAGAACCTCATTTACCGTACAAGTTCAATATCACAGAAAGTGAAAAATGGATAAAGAAGTTGTGGTACTTACGTACAATGCAGTATCACTCAACAATGAAATCTATGTCATCAGGCCCGTAGCAGCATAATGAGTGGATTCAGGTACGATGATTCTAACTGAAATAAGTCACACAGAAAAAGAAACATCATAAGATATCACTAATACACAGAATGTAAACTTGGCTACACAGGAACTGAATTCCAAAACAGAACAGGGTCTCAAATTTAGAAAACCAACTTATGCTTGCTTAAGGGGAAAGGTGAGTTGGGGTGCTGCATAAAACCAGAGATTGAAATGAGCACAGATAAAGTTCCTTAAGCCAAATATGGAATAGACAAGAGCTACTCCTTGCTCAACGAAATGGACTCAACACCCCATATTAAATGCCTAAGAATGTACCTGACTAGTAAGTATCTTAAAACCTATGGATTGCTATGTCTCCAAAAGAGAATCAAGCGTCTGTACAGGGGGATAAACGCAGCAGTGATAGGATTGGAGAAGTTCGGTGAGCAAATGAAGACCCTTTGAAGTCATATTGCATGGTACCCATTACACGGGTCTCAACTCTCCAGGTTTAAGGTATTCTTCCTTCAGCTAAAACATGCATGTGGAACCCAGAGTATGATCAACCGTGTGAACGGGAGACGTGTTCAAATATGTCTCAGTTTTCCTCCCCTGGTACTCGGGTGCAACATTCCAGACGCTTTACTAACACCCTCCCGACTTGGAGAGTCAGTCCCTTTAACCTCCTGTTTGGCCCAGTTTGCAATTTCTGCGGAAGATGAACAGGAATAGCGAGAACCAATGAGAGACTAGCTGGAGGTGTCTGGACGGGCAAATTTAACTCTCATTTCCCACCAGGAAGAGGAATTAACCAAAGGCTCAGCTTACCGTGCCGGAACCAGATTAGGGCCTGAAGCCATCCTGCGGTGTTGCGGCCAGCTCAAAAGAAAGCGAGTTGAAGAAAGGAGCTCAGGGGCACTGTAATTCACAAACCTGCAGAATTATAAATGACAGCTATCGTCCAAAAATATACTGAAGTAAGGCTGCCAAGAGGACTTGAAAGCGGGGCAGAATTGCAGGAAACCGATTTCAGGAGGTAGACTGGAATTGCATTGAAAGCATAGGAAAAGAGGCAGAACGTCCACAATGATGCACTTGGCCAAAAAGGGCGTATGCGTTTTTTCCTGAATATATTCAGGAAAAAACGCATACGCCCTTTTTGGCCAACCAAGCAAGCTTGCAAAGGAAATCTGCACTACAATGAAGTCTCACTTCCCCCCGGTCAAAAGGGCCATCTGAAAAAAGTGTAAAATCCAGAAAGGCAGGACAGGCCATGGAGAACTGGGAGCCTTGTTATGCTGATGGGCGGGATGTAAATTGCCAACAGACACTCGGGAGAAGTGTATGGTGTTTCCTGAAACATCTAAAAAACAAAGCAACAGAGCCTAGGGCACTTCCACTTATGGTCCTATAGCTTAGGGAAATTAAAATCAAAAAGACACAGCCACCCCAAAGTTTGGGACGCCTCTGTTTACAAGAACCTCGTTTACAGTACAAGTTCAACATCGCAGAAAGTGAAAAATGGATAAAGAAGTTGTGGTATTTACTTACAAAGCAATATCACTCAGCAATGAAATCTATGTCATCAGGCCCTTAGCAGCACAATGAGTGGATTCAGGTATGATGATTCTAACTGAAATAAGTCACACAGAAAAAGAAACATCATAAGATATCAGTAATACACGGAATGTAAACTTGGCTACACAGGAACTGAATTACAGAACAGAACAGGGTCTCAAATTTAGAAAACCAACTTATGCTTGCTTAAGGGTAAAGGAGAGTTGGGGTGCTGCAAAAAACCAGAGATTGAAATGAGCACAGATAAAGTTCCTTAAGCCAAATATGGAATAGACAAGAGCTACTCCTTGCTCAACGAAATGGACTCAACACCGCATATTAAACGCCTAAGAATGTACCTGACTAGTAAGTATCTTAAAACCTATGGATTGCTATGTCTCCGAAAGAGAATCAAGCATGTGTACAGGGGCATAAACGCAGCAGTGATAGGATTGGAGAGGTTCGGTGAGCAAATGAAGACCCTTTGAAGTCATATTGCATGGTACCCATTCCACGGGTCTCAACTCTCCAGGTTTCAGGGATTCTTCCTTCAGCTAAAACATGCATGTGGAAACTAGAGTATGATGAACCATGTGATCGGGAAACGTGTTCAAATATGTCTCAGTTTTCGTCCCCTGGTACTCGGGTGCAACATTCCAGACGCTTTACTAACACCCTCCCAACTTGGAGAGTCAGTCCCTTTAACCTCCTGTTTGGCCCAGTTTGCAATTTCTGTGGAAGATGAACAGGAATAGCGAGAACCAATGAGGGACTAGCTGGAGGTGTCTGGACGGGCAAATTTAACTCTCATTTCCCACCAGGAAGAGGAATTAACCAAAGGCTCAGCGTGCCGTGCCGGAACCAGATTAGGGCCTGAAGCCATCCTGCGGTGTTGCGGCCAGCTCAAAAGAAAGCGAGTTGAAGAAAGGAGCTCAGGGGCACTGTAATTCACAAACCTGCAGAGTTATAAATGACAGCTATCGTCCAAAAATATACTGAAGTAAGGCTGCCAAGAGGACTTGAAAGCGGGGCAGAATTGCAGGAAACCGATTTCAGGAGGTAGACTGGAATTGCATTGAAAGCATAGGAAAAGAGGCAGAACGTCCACAATGATGCACTTGGCCAAAAAGGGCGTATGCGTTTTTTCCTGAATATATTCAGGAAAAAACGCATACGCCCTTTTTGGCCAACCAAGCAAACTTGCAAAGGAAATCTGCACTACAATGAAGTCTCACTTCCCCCCGGTCAAAAGGGCCATCTGAAAAAAGTGTAATATCCAGAAAGGCAGGAAAGGCCATGGAGAACTGGGAGCCTTGTTATGCTGATGGGCGGGATGTAAATTGCCAACAGACACTCGGGAGAAGTGTATGGTGTTTCCTGAAACATTTAAAAAACAAAGCAACAGAGCCTAGGGCACTTCCACTTATGGTCCTATAGCTTAGGGAAATTAAAATCAAAAAGACACAGCCACCCCAAAGTTTGGGAGGCCTCTGTTTACAAGAACCTCGTTTACCGTACAAGTTCAATATCACAGAAAGTGAAAAATGGATAAAGAATTTGTGGTAGTTACGTACAATGCAGTATCACTCAGCAATGAAATCTATGTCATCAGGCCCGTAGCAGCATAATGAGTGGATTCAGGTACGATGATTCTAACTGAAACAAGTCACACAGAAAAAGAAACATCATAAGATATCACTAATACACGGAATGTAAACTTGGCTACACAGGAACTGAATTACAAAACAGAACACGGTCCCAAATTTAGAAAAGCAACTTATGCTTGCTTAAGGAGAAAGGTGAGTTGGGGTGCTGCATAAAACCAGAGATTGAAATGAGCACAGATAAAGTTCCTTAAGCCAAATATGGTGTAGACAAGAGCTACTCCTTGCTCAATGAAACGGACTCAACACCCCATATTAGACGCCTAAGAATGTACCTGACTAGTAAGTACCTTAAATCCTAGGTATTGCTATGTCTCCAAAAGAGAATCAAGCGTGTGTACAGGGGTATAAACGCAGAAGTGATAGGATGGGAGAGGTTCGGTGAGCAAATAAAGACACTTTGAAGTCATATTGCATGGTACCCCTTCCACGGGTCTCAACTCTCCAGGTTTAAGGTATTCTTCCTTCAGCTAAAACATGCATGTGGAACCCAGAGTATGATCAACCATGTGAACGGGAGACGTGTTCAAATATGTCTCAGTTTTCCTCCCCTGGTATTCGGGTGCAACATTCCAGACGCTTTACTAACACTCTCCCCCCTTGGAGAGTCAGCGCCTTTAACCTCCTGTTTGGCCCAGTTTGCAATTTCTGCGGAAGATGAACAGGAATAGGGAGAACCAATGAGAGACTAGCTGGAGGTGTCTGGAAGGGCAAATTTAACTCTCATTTCCCACCAGAAAGAGGAAATAACCAAAGGCTCAGCGTGCCGTGCCGGAACCAGATTAGGGCCTGAAGCCATCCTGCGGTGTTGCGGCCAGCTCAAAAGAAAGCGAGATGAAGAAAGGAGCTCAGGGGCACTGTAATTCACAAAGCTGCAGACTTATAAATGACAGCTATCGTCCAAAAATATACTGAAGTAAGGCTGCCAAGAGGACTTGAAAGCGGGGCAGAATTGCAGGAAACCGATTTCAGGAGGTAGACTGGAATTGCATTGAAAGCATAGGAAAAGAGGCAGAACGTCCACAATGATGCACTTGGCCAAAAAGGGCGTATGCGTTTTTTCCTGAATATATTCAGGAAAAAACGCATACGCCCTTTTTGGCCAACCAAGCAAGCTTGCAAAGGAAATCTGCACTACAATGAAGTCTCACTTCCCCGCAGTCAAAAGGGCCATCTGAAAAAAGTGTAAAATCCAGAAAGGCAGGACAGGCCATGGAGAACTGGGAGCCTTGTTATGCTGATGGGCGGGATGTAAATTGCCAACAGACACTCGGGAGAAGTGTATGGTGTTTCCTGAAACATCTAAAACACAAAGCAACAGAGCCTAGGGCACTTCCACTTATGGTCCTATAGCTTAGGGAAATTAAAATCAAAAAGACACAGCCACCCCAAAGTTTGGGACGCCTCTGTTTACAAGAACCTCATTTACAGTACAAGTAAAACATCGCAGAAAGTGAAAAATGGATAAAGAAGTTGTGGTATTTACTTACAAAGCAATATCACTCAGCAATGAAATCTATGTCATCAGGCCCTTAGCAGCACAATGAGTGGATTCAGGTATGATGATTCTAACTGAAATAAGTCACACAGAAAAAGAAACATCATAAGATATCACTAATACACGGAATGTAAACTTGGCTACACAGGAACTGAATTACAGAACAGAACAGGGTCTCAAAAATAGAAAACCAACTTATGCTTGCTTAAGGGGAAAGGTGAGTTGGGGTGCTGCATAAAACCAGAGATTGAAATGAGCACAGATAAAGTTCCTTAAGCCAAATATGGAATAGAAAAGAGCTATTCCTTTCTCAACGAAATGGACTCAATACCGCATATTAAACGCCTAAGAATGTACCTGACTAGTAAGTATCTTAAAACCTATGGATTGCTATGTCTCCGAAAGAGAATCAAGCGTGTGTACAGGGGCATAAACGCAGCAGTGATAGGATTGGAGAGGTTTAGTGAGCAAATGAAGACCCTTTGAAGTCATACTGCATCGTACCCATTACACGGGTCTCAACTCTCCAGGTTTAAGGTATTCTTCCTTCAGCTAAAACATGCATGTGGAACCCAGAGTAGGATCAACCGTGTGAACGGGAGACGTGTTCAAATATGTCTCAGTTTTCGTACCCTGGTACTCGGGTGCAACATTCCAGACGCTTTACTAACACTCTCCCGACTTGGAGAGTCAGTCCCTTTAACCTCCTGTTTGGTCCAGTTTGCAATTTCTGTGGAAGATGAACAGGAATAGCGAGAACCAATGAGAGACTAGCTGGAGGTGTCTGGACGGGCAAATTTAACTCTCATTTCCCACCAGGAAGAGGAAATAACCAAAGGCTCAGCGTGCCGTGCCGGAACAAGATTAGGGCCTGAAGCCATCCTGCGGTGTTGCGGCCAGCTCAAAAGAAAGCGAGTTGAAGAAAGGAGCTCAGGGGCACTGTAATTCACAAACCTGCAGACTAATAAATGAAAGCTATCGTCCAAAAATATACTGAAGTAAGGCTGCCAAGAGGACTTGAATGCGGGGCAGAATTGCAGGAAACCGATTTCAGGAGGTAGACTGGAATTGCATTGAAAATATAGGAAAAGAGGCAGAACGTCCACAATGATGCACTTGGCCAAAAAGGGCGTATGCGTTTTTTCCTGAATATATTCAGGAAAAGACGCATACGCACTTTTTGGCCAACCAAGCAAGCTTGCAAAGGAAATCTGCACTACAATGAAGTCTCACTTCCCCCCGGTCAAAAGGGCCATCTGAAAAAAGTGTAATATCCAGAAAGGCAGGACAGGCCATGGAGAACTGGGAGCCTTGTTATGCTGATGGGCGGGATGTAAATTGCCAACAGACACTCGGGAGAAGTGTATGGTGTTTCCTGAAACATCTAAAAAACAAAGCAACAGAGCCTAGGGCACTTCCACTTATGGTCCTATAGCTTAGGGAAATTAAAATCAAAAAGACACAGCCACCCCAAAGTTTGGGACGCCTCTGTTTACAAGAACCTCTTTTACAGTACAAGTTCAACATCGCAGAAAGTGAAAAATGGATAAAGAAGTTGTGGTATTTACTTACAAAGCAATATCACTCAGCAATGAAATCTATGTCATCAGGCCCTTAGCAGCACAACGAGTTAATTCAGGTATGATGATTCTAACTGAAATAAGTCACACAGAAAAAGAAACATCATAAGATATCAGTAATACACGGAATGTAAACTTGGCTACACAGGAACTGAATTACAGAACAGAACAGGGTCTCAAATTTAGAAAACCAACTTATGCTTGCTTAAGGGTAAAGGTGAGTTGGGGTGCTGCATAAAACCAGAGATTGAAATGAGCACAGATAAAGTTCCTTAAGCCAAATATGGAATAGACAAGAGCTACTCCTTGCTCAACGAAATGGACTCAACACCGCATATTAAACGCCTAAGAATGTACCTGACTAGTAAGTATCTTAAAACCTATGGATTGCTATGTCTCCGAAAGAGAATCAAGCATGTGTACAGGGGCATAAAGGCAGCAGTGATAGGATTGGAGAGGTTCGTGAGCAAATGAAGACCCTTTGAAGTCATATTGCATGGTACCCATTCCACGGGTCTCAACTCTCCAGGTTTAAGGTATTCTTCCTTCAGCTAAAACATGCATGTGGAACCCAGAGTATGATCAACCATGTGAACGGGAGACGTGTTCAAATATGTCTCAGTTTTGGTCCCCTGGTACTCGGGTGCAACATTCCTGACGCTTTCCTAACACTCTCCCCACTTGGAGAGTCAGCGCCTTTAACCTCCTGTTTGGCCCAGTTTGCAATTTCTGCGGAAGATGAACAGGAATAGGGAGAACCAATGAGAGACTAGCTGGAGGTGTCTCGACGGGCAAATTTAACTCTCATTTCCCACCAGGAAGAGGAAATAACCAAAGGCTCAGCGTGCCGTGCCGGAACAAGATTAGGGCCTGAAGCCATCCTGCGGTGTTGCTGCCAGCTCAAAAGAAAGCGAGTTGAAGAAAGGAGCTCAGGGGCACTGTAATTCACAAACCTGCAGAGTTATAAATGACAGCTATCGTCTAAAAATATACTGAAGTAAGGCTGCCAAGAGGACTTGAAAGCGGGGCAGAATTGCAGGAAACCGATTTCAGGAGGTAGACTGGAATTGCATTGAAAGCATAGGAAAAGAGGCAGAACGTCCACAATGATGCACTTGGCCAAAAAGGGCGTATGCGTTTTTTCCTGAATATATTCAGGAATAAACGCATACGCCCTTTTTGGCCAACCAAGCAAGCTTGCAATGGAAATCTGCACTACAATGAAGTCTCACTTCCCCCCGGTCAAAAGGGCCATCTGAAAAAAGTGTAAAATCCAGAAAGGCAGGACAGGCCATGGAGAACTGGGAGCCTTTTTATGCTGATGGGAGGGATGTAAATTGCCAACAGCCACTCGGGAGAAGTGTATGGTGTTTCCTGAAACATCTAAAAAACAAAGCAACAGAGCCTAGGGCACTTCCACTTATGGTCCTATAGCTTAGGGAAATTAAAATCAAAAAGACACAGCCACCCCAAAGTTTGGGACGCCTCTGTTTACAAGAACCTCATTTACCGTACAAGTTCAATATCACAGAAAGTGAAAAATGGATAAAGAAGTTGTGGTACTTACGTACAATGCAGTATCACTCAACAATGAAATCTATGTCATCAGGCCCGTAGCAGCATAATGAGTGGATTCAGGTACGATGATTCTAACTGAAATAAGTCACACAGAAAAAGAAACATCATAAGATATCACTAATACACAGAATGTAAACTTGGCTACACAGGAACTGAATTCCAAAACAGAACAGGGTCTCAAATTTAGAAAACCAACTTATGCTTGCTTAAGGGGAAAGGTGAGTTGGGGTGCTGCATAAAACCAGAGATTGAAATGAGCACAGATAAAGTTCCTTAAGCCAAATATGGAATAGACAAGAGCTACTCCTTGCTCAACGAAATGGACTCAACACCCCATATTAAATGCCTAAGAATGTACCTGACTAGTAAGTATCTTAAAACCTATGGATTGCTATGTCTCCAAAAGAGAATCAAGCGTCTGTACAGGGGCATAAACGCAGCAGTGATAGGATTGGAGAAGTTCGGTGAGCAAATGAAGACCCTTTGAAGTCATATTGCATGGTACCCATTACACGGGTCTCAACTCTCCAGGTTTAAGGTATTCTTCCTTCAGCTAAAACATGCATGTGGAACCCAGAGTATGATCAACCGTGTGAACGGGAGACGTGTTCAAATATGTCTCAGTTTTCCTCCCCTGGTACTCGGGTGCAACATTCCAGACGCTTTACTAACACCCTCCCGACTTGGAGAGTCAGTCCCTTTAACCTCCTGTTTGGCCCAGTTTGCAATTTCTGCGGAAGATGAACAGGAATAGCGAGAACCAATGAGAGACTACCTGGAGGGGTCTGGACGGGCAAATTTAACTCTCATTTCCCACCAGGAAGAGGAATTAACCAAAGGCTCAGCTTACCGTGCCGGAACCAGATTAGGGCCTGAAGCCATCCTGCGGTGTTGCGGCCAGCTCAAAAGAAAGCGAGTTGAAGAAAGGAGCTCAGGGGCACTGTAATTCACAAACCTGCAGAATTATAAATGACAGCTATCGTCCAAAAATATACTGAAGTAAGGCTGCCAAGAGGACTTGAAAGCGGGGCAGAATTGCAGGAAACCGATTTCAGGAGGTAGACTGGAATTGCATTGAAAGCATAGGAAAAGAGGCAGAACGTCCACAATGACGCACTTGGCCAAAAAGGGCGTATGCGTTTTTTCCTGAATATATTCAGGAAAAAACGCATACGCCCTTTTTGGCCAACCAAGCAAGCTTGCAAAGGAAATCTGCACTACAATGAAGTCTCACTTCCCCCCGGTCAAAAGGGCCATCTGAAAAAAGTGTAAAATCCAGAAAGGCAGGACAGGCCATGGAGAACTGGGAGCCTTGTTATGCTGATGGGCGGCATGTAAATTGCCAACAGACACTCGGGAGAAGTGTATGGTGTTTCCTGAAACATCTAAAAAACAAAGCAACAGAGCCTAGGGCACTTCCACTTATGGTCCTATAGCTTAGGGAAATTAAAATCAAAAAGACACAGCCACCCCAAAGTTTGGGACGCCTCTGTTTACAAGAACCTCGTTTACAGTACAAGTTCAACATCGCAGAAAGTGAAAAATGGATAAAGAAGTTGTGGTATTTACTTACAAAGCAATATCACTCAGCAATGAAATCTATGTCATCAGGCCCTTAGCAGCACAATGAGTGGATTCAGGTATGATGATTCTAACTGAAATAAGTCACACAGAAAAAGAAACATCATAAGATATCAGTAATACACGGAATGTAAACTTGGCTACACAGGAACTGAATTACAGAACAGAACAGGGTCTCAAATTTAGAAAACCAACTTATGCTTGCTTAAGGGTAAAGGAGAGTTGGGGTGCTGCAAAAAACCAGAGATTGAAATGAGCACAGATAAAGTTCCTTAAGCCAAATATGGAATAGACAAGAGCTACTCCTTGCTCAACGAAATGGACTCAACACCGCATATTAAACGCCTAAGAATGTACCTGACTAGTAAGTATCTTAAAACCTATGGATTGCTATGTCTCCGAAAGAGAATCAAGCATGTGTACAGGGGCATAAACGCAGCAGTGATAGGATTGGAGAGGTTCGGTGAGCAAATGAAGACCCTTTGAAGTCATATTGCATGGTACCCATTCCACAGGTCTCAACTCTCCAGGTTTCAGGGATTCTTCCTTCAGCTAAAACATGCATGTGGAAACTAGAGTATGATGAACCATGTGATCGGGAAACGTGTTCAAATATGTCTCAGTTTTCGTCCCCTGGTACTCGGGTGCAACATTCCAGACGCTTTACTGACACCCTCCCCACTTGGAGAGTCAGTCCCTTTAAACTCATGTTTGGCCCAGTTTGCAATTTCTGTGGAAGATGAACAGGAATAGCGAGAACCAATGAGAGACTAGCTGGAGGTGTCTGGACGGGCAAATTTAACTCTCATTTCCCACCAGGAAGAGGAATTAACCAAAGGCTCAGCGTGCCGTGCCGGAACCAGATTAGGGCCTGAAGCCATCCTGCGGTGTTGCGGCCAGCTCAAAAGAAAGCGAGTTGAAGAAAGGAGCTCAGGGGCACTGTAATTCACAAACCTGCAGAGTTATAAATGACAGCTATCGTCCAAAAATATACTGAAGTAAGGCTGCCAAGAGGACTTGAAAGCGGGGCAGAATTGCAGGAAACCGATTTCAGGAGGTAGACTGGAATTGCATTGAAAGCATAGGAAAAGAGGCAGAACGTCCACAATGATGCACTTGGCCAAAAAGGGCGTATGCGTTTTTTCCTGAATATATTCAGGAAAAAAAGCATACGCCCTTTTTGGCCAACCAAGCAAGCTTGCAAAGGAAATCTGCACTACAATGAAGTCTCACTTCCCCCCGGTCAAAAGGGCCATCTGAAAAAAGTGTAAAATCCAGAAAGGCAGGACAGGCCATGGAGAACTGGGAGCCTTGTTATGCTGATGGGCGGGATGTAAATTGCCAACAGACACTCCGGAGAAGTTTATGGTGTTTCCTGAAACATCTAAAACACAAAGCAACAGAGCCTAGGGCACTTCCACTTATGGTCCTATAGCTTAGGGAAATTAAAATCAAAAAGACACAGCCACCCCAAAGTTTGGGATGCCTCTGTTTACAAGAACCTCATTTACCGTACAAGTTCAATATCACAGAAAGTGAAAAATGGATAAAGAAGTTGTGGTACTTACGTACAATGCAGTATCACTCAACAATGAAATCTATGTCATCAGGCCCGTAGCAGCATAATGAGTGGATTCAGGTACGATGATTCTAACTGAAATAAGTCACACAGAAAAAGAAACATCATAAGATATCACTAATACACAGAATGTAAACTTGGCTACACAGGAACTGAATTCCAAAACAGAACAGGGTCTCAAATTTAGAAAACCAACTTATGCTTGCTTAAGGGTAAAGGTGAGATGGGGTGCTGCATAAAACCAGAGATTGAAATGAGCACAGATAAAGTTCCTTAAGCCAAATATGGAATAGACAAGAGCTACTCCTTGCTCAACGAAATGGACTCAACACCCCATATTAAATGCCTAAGAATGTACCTGACTAGTAAGTATCTTAAAACTTATGGATTGCTATGTCTCCAAAAGAGAATCAAGCGTCTGTACAGGGGGATAAACGCAGCAGTGATAGGATTGGAGAAGTTTGGTGAGCAAATGAAGACCCTTTGAAGTCATATTGCATGGTACCCATTACACGGGTCTCAACTCTCCAGGTTTAAGGTATTCTTCCTTCAGCTAAAACATACATGTGGAACCCAGAGTATGATCAACCGTGTGAACAGGAGACGTGTTCAAATATGTCTCAGTATTCCTCCCCTGGTACTCGGGTGCAACATTCCAGATGCTTTACTAACAACCTCCCGACTTGGAGAGTCAGTCCCTTTAACCTCCTGTTTGGCCCAGTTTGCAATTTCTGCGGAAGATGAACAGGAATAGCGAGAACCAATGAGAGACTAGCTGGAGGTGTCTGGACGGGCAAATTTAACTCTCATTTCCCACCAGGAAGAGGAATTAACCAAAGGCTCAGCGTGCCGTGCCGGAACCAGATTAGGGCCTGAAGCCATCCTGCGGTGTTGTGGCCAGCTCAAAAGAAAGTGATTTGAAGAAAGGAGCTCAGGGGCACTGTAATTCACAAACCTGCAGAGTTATAAATGACAGCTATCGTCCAAAAATATACTGAAGTAAGGCTGCCAAGAGGACTTGAAAGCGGGGCAGAATTGCAGGAAACCGATTTCAGGAGGTAGACTGGAATTGCATTGAAAGCATAGGAAAAGAGGCAGAACGTCCACAATGATGCACTTGGCCAAAAAGGGCGTATGCGTTTTTTCCTGAATATATTCAGGAAAAAACGCATACGCCCTTTTTGGCCAACCAAGCAAGCTTGCAAAGGAAATCTGCACTACAATGAAGTCTCACTTCCCCCCGGTCAAAAGGGCCATCTGAAAAAAGTGTAAAATCCAGAAAGGCAGGACAGGCCATGGAGAACTGGGAGCCTTGTTATGCTGATGGGCGGGATGTAAATTGCCAACAGACACTCGGGAGAAGTGTATGGTGTTTCCTGAAACATCTAAAAAACAAAGCAACAGAGCCTAGGGCACTTCCACTTATGGTCCTATAGCTTAGGGAAATTAAAATCAAAAAGACACAGCCACCCCAAAGTTTGGGACGCCTCTGTTTACAAGAACCTCATTTACAGTACAAGTTCAACATCGCAGAAAGTGAAAAATGGATAAAGAAGTTGTGGTATTTACTTACAAAGCAATATCACTCAGCAATGAAATCTATGTCATCAGGCCCTTAGCAGCACAATGAGTGGATTCAGGTATGATGATTCTAACTGATATAAGTCACACAGAAAAAGAAACATCATAAGATATCAGTAATACACGGAATGTAAACTTGGCTACACAGGAACTGAATTACAGAACAGAACAGGGTCTCAAATTTAGAAAACCAACATATGCTTGCTTAAGGGTAAAGGTGAGTTGGGGTGCTGCATAAAACCAGAGATTGAAATGAGCACAGATAAAGTTCCTTAAGCCAAATATGGAATAGACAAGAGCTACTCCTTGCTCAACGAAATGGACTCAACACCCCATATTAAATGCCTAAGAATGTACCTGACTAGTAAGTATCTTAAAACCTATGGATTGCTATGTCTCCAAAAGAGAATCAAGCGTCTGTACAGGGGGATAAACGCAGCAGTGATAGGATTGGAGAAGTTTGGTGAGCAAATGAAGACCCTTTGAAGTCATATTGCATGGTACCCATTCCACGGGTTTCAACTACCCAGGTTTAAGGTATTCTACCTTCAGCTAAAACATGCATGTGGAAACTAGAGTATGATCAACCATGTGATCGGGAAACGTGTTCAAATATGTCTCAGTATTCCTCCCCTGGTACTCGGGTGCAACATTCCAGATGGTTTACTAACACCCTCCCGACTTGGAGAGTCAGTCCCTTTAACCTCCTGTTTGGCCCAGTTTGCAATTTCTGTGGAAGATGAACAGGAATAGCGAGAACCAATGAGAGACTAGCTGGAGGTGTCTGGACGGGCAAATTTAACTCTCATTTCCCACCAGGAAGAGGAATTAACCAAAGGCTCAGCGTGCCGTGCCGGAACCAGATTAGGGCCTGAAGCCATCCTGCGGTGTTGCGGCCAGCTCAAAAGAAAGCGAGTTGAAGAAAGGAGCTCAGGGGCACTGTAATTCACAAACCTGCAGAGTTATAAATGACAGCTATCGTCCAAAAATATACTGAAGTAAGGCTGCCAAGAGGACTTGAAAGCGGGGCAGAATTGCAGGAAACCGATTTCAGGAGGTAGACTGGAATTGCATTGAAAGCATAGGAAAAGAGGCAGAACGTCCACAATGATGCACTTGGCCAAAAAGGGCGTATGCGTTTTTTCCTGAATATATTCAGGAAAAAACCCATACGCACTTTTTGGCCAACCAAGCAAACTTGCAAAGGAAATCTGCACTACAATGAAGTCTCACTTCCCCCCGGTCAAAAGGGCCATCTGAAAAAAGTGTAAAATCCAGAAAGGCAGGACAGGCCATGGAGACCTGGGAGCCTTGTTATGCTGATGGGCGGGATGTAAATTGCCAACAGACACTCGGGAGAAGTGTATGGTGTTTCCTGAAACATCTAAAAAACAAAGCAACAGAGCCTAGGGCACTTCCACTTATGGTCCTATAGCTTAGGGAAATTAAAATAAAAAAGACACAGCCAACCCAAAGTTTGGGACGCCTCTGTTTACAAGAACCTCGTTTACAGTACAAGTTCAACATCGCAGAAAGTGAAAAATGGATAAAGAAGTTGTGGTATTTACTTACAAAGCAATATCACTCAGCAATGAAATCTATGTCATCAGGCCCTTAGCAGCACAATGAGTGGATTCAGGTATGATGATTCTAACTGAAATAAGTCACACAGAAAAAGAAACATCATAAGATATCAGTAATACACGGAATGTAAACTTGGCTACACAGGAACTGAATTACAGAACAGAACAGGGTCTCAAATTTAGAAAACCAACTTATGCTTGCTTAAGGGTAAAGGTGAGTTGGGGTGCTGCATAAAACCAGAGATTGAAATGAGCACAGATAAAGTTCCTTAAGCCAAATATGGAATAGACAAGAGCTACTCCTTGCTCAACGAAATGGACTCAACACCGCATATTAAACGCCTAAGAATGTACCTGACTAGTAAGTATCTTAAAACCTATGGATTGCTATGTCTCCGAAAGAGAATCAAGCATGTGTACAGGGGCATAAACGCAGCAGTGATAGGATTGGAGAGGTTCGGTGAGCAAATGAAGACCCTTTGAAGTCATATTGCATGGTACCCATTCCACGGGTTTCAACTACCCAGGTTTAAGGTATTCTACCTTCAGCTAAAACATGCATGTGGAAACTAGAGTATGATGAACCATGTGATCGGGAAACGTGTTCAAATATGTCTCAGTTTTCGTCCCCTGGTACTCGGGTGCAACATTCCACACGCTTTACTAACACCCTCCCGACTTGGAGAGTCAGTCCCTTTAACCTCCTGTTTGGCCCAGTTTGCAATTTCTGTGGAAGATGAACAGGAATAGCGAGAACCAATGAGAGACTAGCTGGAGGTGTCTGGACGGGCAAATTTAACTCTCATTTCCCACCAGGAAGAGGAATTAACCAAAGGCTCAGTGTGCCGTGCCGGAACCAGATTAGGGCCTGAAGCCATCCTGCGGTGTTGTGGCCAGGTCACAAGAAAGCGAGTTGAAGAAAGGAGCTCAGGGGCACTGTAATTCACAAACCTGCAGAGTTATAAATGACAGCTATCGTCCAAAAATATACTGAAGTAAGGCTGCCAAGAGGACTTGAAAGCGGGGCAGAATTGCAGGAAACCGATTTCAGGAGGTAGACTGGAATTGCATTGAAAGCATAGGAAAAGAGGCAGAACGTCCACAATGATGCACTTGGCCAAAAAGGGCGTATGCGTTTTTTCCTGAATATATTCAGGAAAAAACGCATACGCACTTTTTGGTCAACCAAGCAAACTTGCAAAGGAAATCTGCACTACAATGAAGTCTCACTTCCCCCCGGTCAAAAGGGCCATCTGAAAAAAGTGTAAAATCCAGAAAGGCAGGACAGGCCATGGAGAACTGGGAGCCTTGTTATGCTGATGGGCGGGATGTAAATTGCCAACAGACACTCGGGAGAAGTGTATGGTGTTTCCTGAAACATCTAAAAAACAAAGCAACAGAGCCTAGGGCACTTCCACTTATGGTCCTATAGCTTAGGGAAATTAAAATCAAAAAGACACAGCCACCCCAAAGTTTGGGACGCCTCTGTTTACAAGAACCTCGTTTACCATACAAGCTCAATATCACAGAAAGTGAAAAATGGATAAAGAACTTGTGGTACTTACGTACAATGCAGTATCACTCAGCAATGAAATCTATGTCATCAGGCCCGTAGAAGCATAATGAGTGGATTCAGGGACGATGATTCTAACTGAAATAAGTCACACAGAAAAAGAAACATCATAAGATATCAGTAATACACGGAATGTAAACTTGGCTACACAGGAACTGAATTACAGAACAGAACAGGGTCTCAAATTTAGAAAACCAATTTATGCTTGCTTAAGGGTAAAGGTGAGTTAGGGTGCTGCATAAAACCAGAGATTGAAATGAGCACAGATAAAGTTCCTTAAGCCAAATATGTAACAGACAAGAGCTACTCCTTGCTCAACGAAATGGACTCAACACCCCATATTAAACGCCTAAGAATGTACCTGACTAGTAAGTATTTTAAAACCTATGCATTGCTACGTCTCCGAAAGAGAATCAAGCGTGTGTACAGGGGCATAAACGCAGCAGTGATAGGATTGGAGAGGTTCGGTGAGCAAATGAATACCTTTTGAAGTCATATTGCATGGTACCCATTCCACGGGTCTCAACTCTCCAGGTTTCAGGGATTCTTCCTTCAGCTAAAACATGCATGTGGAACCCAGAGTATGATCAACAATGTGATCGGGAGATGTGTTCCAATATGTCTCAGGTTTCGTCCCCTGGTACTCGGGTGCAACATTCCAGACGCTTTACTAACACTCTCCCGACTTGGAGAGTCAGTACCTTTAACCTCCTATTTGGCCCAGTTTGCAATTTCTGTGGAAGATGAACAGGAATAGGGAGAAACAATGAGAGACAAGCTGGTGGTGTCTGGACGGGCAAATTTAACTCTCATTTTCCACCAGGAAGAGGAAATAACCAAAGGCTCAGCATGCCGTGCCGGAACCAGATTAGGGCCTGAAGCCATCCTGCGGTGTTGCGGCCAGCTCACAAGAAAGCGAGTTGAAGAAAGGAGCTCAGGGGCACTGTAATTCACAAACCTGCAGAGTTATAAATGACAGCTATCGTCCAAAAATATACTGAAGTAAGGCTGCCAAGAGGACTTGAAAGCGGGGCAGAATTGCAGGAAACCGATTTCAGGAGGTAGAGTGGAATTGCATTGAAAGCATAGGAAAAGAGGCAGAACGTCCACAATGATGCACTTAGCCAAAAAGGGCGTATGTGTTTTTTCCTGAATATATTCAGGAAAAAACGCATACACCCTTTTTGGCCAACCAAGCAAGCTTGCAAAGGAAATCTGCAGTACAGTGAAGTCTCACTTCCCCCTGGTCAAAAGGGCCATCTGAAAAAAGTGTAAAATCCAGAAAGGCAGGACAGGCCATGGAGAACTGGGAGCCTTGTTATGCTGATGGGCGGGATGTAAATTGCCAACAGACACTCGGGAGAAGTGCATGGTGTTTCCTGAAACATCTAAAAAACAAAGCAACAGAGCCTAGGGCACTTCCACTTATGGTCCTATAGCTTAGGGAAATTAAAATCAAAAAGACACAGCCACCCCAATGTTTGGGACGGCTCTGTTTACAAGAACCTCGTTTACGGTACAAGTTCAATATCGCAGAAAGTGAAAAATGGATAAAGAAGTTGTGGTACTTATGTACAATGCAAAATCACTCAGCCATGAAATCTATGTCATCAGGCCCGTAGCAGCATAATGAGTGGATTCAGGTATGATGATTCTAACTGAAATAAGTCACACAGAAAAAGAAACATCATAAGATATCACTAATACACGGAATGTGAACTTGGCTACACATGAACTGAATTACAAAACAGAACAGGGTCTCAAGTTTAGAAAACCAACTTATGCTTCCTTAAGGGGGAAAGTGAGTTGGGGTGCTGCATAAAACCAGAGTTTGAAATTAGCACAGATACCATTCAATAAGCCAAATATGTAATAGACAAGACCTACCCCTTGCTCAACAAAATGGACTCAACAATGAGGTATCACCTCACACCTGATAGAATGGGCATCATGAGAAAATCTACAAACAAAAATGCTGGAAAGGGTGTGGAGAAAAGGAACCCTCTTCCACTATTGTTGGGAATATAAATTGATACAGTCACTACGGAGAACAATATGGAGTTTCTTAAGAAACTAACAGTAGAATTACCATATGATACAGCAATCCCAGTACTGGACATATACCCAGACAAAACCATAAATCAAAACGAGACATTCACCGCAATGTTCATTGCATCACTATTTACAATATCGAGGTAATGGAAGCAACCTAAATGCCCACAGACAGACGAATGCATAAAGCTGTGGTACATATATAAAATGGAATATTACTAAGCCATGAAAAGGAATGAAATTGGGTCATTTGTAGAGACGTCGATGGATCTAGAGACTGTCATACAGAGTGAAGAAAGTCAGAAAGAGAAAAACAAATCTTGTATATTCATGCATATATGTGGAACCTAGAAAAACTGTACAGATTAACCATTTTGCAAGGCATAAATAGAGCAACAGATGTAGACAACAAATGTATGGACAACAAGGGGGGAAAGCTGTTGGGGGGGTGGTGGTGGGAGGAGTTGAGAGACTGGGATTGGCATGTATACATTTATATGTATAAAATAGATAACCAATAAGAACCTGCTGTATAAAAATATAAAATAAAATTCAAAATTAAAAAGAAATAAAATTTAAAAAATAAAACAGAAAAAACAATTATTCCCTTCACATACATGTATTTATATGAATAAATTATTTCCATGCTTATATCTGTAAATACAAAAAAGAGGAATAAAATCTACCTTGAAGCAAAAACGAAAAAGAGAAAAAAAACACAGAACCCACCAGTTCCACAGAGGAAAACCGTATCAGGGCACTTGCTCCAGTTGTAAACAATTCTGAAGTTGGCCAGTGGTGGGGAATCGTCTCCCATTCAGCCAGCAGCCCCCACGCAACAAGCGTCCTCATTGCAAAGCTGGGGCACCGTGCCGAGGCATCTGTGAGTAAACGTGAGCTGAGCCCCAGGCCAGTTGCTGCTGAACTATTCCCACCCGTCCCAGGTAAAACACCTGAATATATACAAGGACTTGAAAGCCTAGAGGAAGGGCCATAGAGCCACACGAGTGACAGCATGCCGGCCGACTTGGTGCCTGCAGGCCAGCCAGGATGGTCCTGGCCCTGGGTGCTCTTCTGGAAGATTTCCATTTCCCTGACTGAGATACCCGTCCTGTCCCTGCCCCCACTGCTTTTTTCCTTCCTCACCTCTGCCCAGGGAGAAATTCCAGCAGCAGGTATGGGTGACACATCCTCTTCTTTAGCAGGTGGCAGCCTGGCAACTGCTGCAGAAAGTCCAGCAGAGCCCCACTCACACTGGGCCACCCACAAAGCCGTGGCCTCTCACTCCCTCCCACCAGCCCAGCCCCGAGACTGCTGACAGGGCAGAGAAAATGGCGTCAGGCACGGCTGCAGGGGCTCTTGCTGCCTGGAGTGGTATTTATATTGATCTCAACCCAGGCACACCTGGGGAGGGCTGGCCCGCACGGTAAGGCTGCCCAGGTCAGCCAATCATCACCCCTCAGGGGCTCACAGTTGCAGAAAATGGAACTTGCTGAACCGGCCAGGTCCAAGGAACAGGTGTGGGCTCCTGAGAGTCAGGATAGACAAGGGGCTGCAGCTTTGGCTTGTTTTCTAATCATTTTATCTGGCCCATGAGTGGGAGACAACTTCAAGAAAACCCTCTCCTTATGAGAGGAACCCAGGAGTCAGGGAGAGGAGGGGTGGGTGGTGGTTGGAGACAGAGGCCTGGTGCCCCGGGTGCAGTGGAAGTCTCTGGAAGACCAGGTGGAGGGAGGCCGCACAGAGTGATGCCCAGGGTCACAGACCTGTCGCAGCTGCTGTTTGTTAGTTCAAGTCCTGCTCTGAGGTGCTCTGTGTCAGCTCTGAGCGACAGGTGAGCTGGGGGTGCTCTGCAATGAGGGCTATGTGCACGGTTCCTGTGTGCCCAGCCCTGCCACGGTACCTGCAAGGGTAGCTCTGTATCCTGGGAAGGGCCTGACCACGAGAGCCCCGTGGGCTGGGGTGGGGGTGGGGTACCTGCCCAGGTGAGCTCCATATTCTGGGATTGGTCTGACCACGAGAGCCCCATGGGCTGCTGGGGACCTGGTAAAGGATGTCAGGACAGTCAGTGAAGCCACCGAGGATATACCTCCAGTTGCTCCTAATTCCTACACCCTGCTGGTCATTCTACCAACCACCAGGACATGGTATTCTGTATTAGTCTTCAATGATGCCTTCTTTTGTATTCCATTAGTCCCAGAGTCACAAGAAATTTTGGCTTGTGAGTGGCAGGACTCAACATACAACTAAAACAATACTTCCGGGCCGTCTTGCCCCAAGGGTGCAAAAATTCCCACACCATCTTTGGGGAAAGCTTAGCTAAAGACCTAAAAGTTCTACCTCTGGAAAAGGAAACCCTCCTTCAGTACGCAGACGACATTCTGATCGCCAGCCCTACTAAGGCGGCCTCTGAACTACCAAGCCAATAAAGGATAGAAGTTGTCCAAGAAAAAGCTCAAATATCACAGACTGCAGTGACCTGCCTGGGCTTCATTCTCACAGAAGGTCGGAGAAGCCCATCCCAGGAAAGGGAAGAAACCATTTGCAGCCTTACCCCTTTCTAAAACTAGAAGACAGCTTAGGGGTTCCTGGGGAGGCCAGGGTTTGCTGCTTCTGGATCCCTAACTACAGTCTACTAGCTGGGCCTCTATATGAAACACTGAAAGGAAAAGATGATGATCCTTTTGAATAGAATCCAGAAGTGGCCTTTCAAGAATGGAAAGAGCAGTCAATTCAGACCCTTGCCCTGGAACTCCCTAATTTAGCTAAACCCTTTGACCTTTACATTCCCGGTGAAAGGTGAATCGCCATTGGAGAATTAGTGCAAAAACTGGGACCACTTGAAATGGAACAATGCAAGAATGCCATCCAGGTAGGATAAACTACGGTCACCAAGGGGCTTGGCCCACTGCCGCATCTGGCCAAGATACTGGCGGTATCTAAAAACCTGGAAATCAGCAGCCCAAAAGGCCACCTCCCTCCTAAGGGAAAAGGACCCCACGTGGTGATCCTAACCACCAACCATGCCCTGAAGTTGCAGGGTTCGCTCCGTGGGCACACCGACCTCGAGTGAGGAGGCCCTCCAACTCCAACATCCAGAGAGATAACCGGGGGCAACAGGGCACCATGACGATTCGTGTGAACATCACTTGACCTGGAGTTTCTCTCATAAAACAACAAGAGTGTGTCCCAAAAGAGCAGACTACTGCTTGCAGGACTTACTGTACCCAGAGGGGAGCTAATAATCTTGGCGGGGGAACCGTATATCACACTGTCACCATAGAAAAGCCTACAGACACCGTGATGATGGTGGCCAATAAGACCGGCTGGACTCCTGTTTACTTCAAAAGGCTGTTGACTCAGTGGTCATCATGGTCCTTGATCACCACTGACCCTGGACTGTCTGGGAGTTGAGCGGGCAGGGCTCTGACACCTGGTGCTGTTTGTACGTTAATTCAGGGGCCTAATTGAAGAAAGCGCAGACTACTGGTCAGAGCATCTAGGCTGGCAGAAACGGTCAGCCTAAGGTGGCCGAACAAATGTGGGGCGGGGTGAAACCGGCCCCCACAGCGTCTCTGCACATCTCTTTCCTGGACCCTTAAAGGTCATTAGAATCTATAACACTTCCAATGCTGGTGCTCAGGTGGACGAGCAGGGAGGCAGGGGACCTGGGGACAATCAACGTCACCTGGAGGCTGCTGGAGAGAAGCTCTGACCCTCGCCCCCCGGTATTAGGGCTCCCAACTCAGCACTCAGCAGTTACAGAAGAAGTGTCTGCACCCTCAGCACTCCAAGAATGAGGAACGGGACAAAAGGCAGAGGAGGGGTTTGTCCCCAGCAAAGCCCATTAAAAATCCCTGGGAGATAAAAATAGAATCTGGGCAATAAAGTCAAGTCTAACCTTTTTTATCCTTTGTGCTTTGTCTAATTTCACGTGCTCCTAGGGTCCCGCATGCAGAGGTTCCACACCTGGCACTTCAGACCAGATTTCCTAGTGCAGAATGGCTGGGTCGACACCTCAGCTCCTGGGGCCCAGTGCAGACTCCGCGATATAGAGCCTGAGCTGCAGCCAACCTGGCCCTCGAGAGCTCCGCCCCCTCCCTCCCACTGACTCTGACAGGATCTCTACACAGCAGCCCAGCCCACAGCCCACGGGGTAGTGCATGCTCTCACCTCTCCATTCTCTGATCAAAATATAAAGTTTCCTTTGCTTGTGAACCAAACTCAGTCTCGATCTGTTGGCCCCAATGACACTGGGCAGGGGGACACTTGTTGGGGTCCACTCTGGAGGATCAGTAACAGAAATTGAGACTATTGTAACCTCAATGAACAGATGTGTGAGCCAAACTGTAGTTAACATAGAACAGTGTATAAGGCTCGGGTAAAATAAGATGTTTCTAACACTTCCATTTGATATTTCCATCACTTTATTATAAGCAAGTTCAGTGAAAAGGTTTGTCTTATTTGTCAGGTCAATATTAGAGAAACGAAGTGATTTCTTTCCAAGGATGTACATCTAATAATCTTGGTTAAAGCTTCAATCTTGTTTTAAATGCTTTTCCATTGAAAATGATACCTCTCTTTCAGCTCCCCCATTTCTGAGAAGTATAAAATCTTATAATTTATTATTACCAAAGGGGAAAGGTGGGAGGAGGGATAAATTAACAGTTTGGGATTAACACATACACACTGCTATGTATAAAATAGATCATCAACAAGGAACTACTGTATAGCACAGGGAACTACACTCAACATTTTGCAATAACCTATAAGGGGAAATAATCTGAAAAAGAATAGATATTTTTATTGACATCATCTATCAATGACAGTTAAAGTGTAACCTAAGGGAAGCTGGTGGTGAGTGCTTCTGACCCTGAAGACTTCAATCATCTAAAGTTTGGACTCTGCCTACTTCCCAAGGCCCTTAATGAACATATGTGTAGCCGTAGCTTAAAAAATTCCCCAGTTTGGGTTTCAGGGAGACACTGATTTTGAAAAAGCCCTGGTGTTCTCCTTACATGAATGGGACTCTTCCTACTGCTAAAACATGTCTGTCACACCCAGAGGATGGTATACCGTCTGATCGGGAAGAGTTTGGAAAAGGCATCTCATCTCCTCATCTCCTGGTGCTCGGGTTCACCCCTCCAGAGTCTTTATTAACAGTCTCCCCACTTGGAGATGTCAGCACTGTCAACATCCTGTTGCGTACAGTTTGGAATTTGTCCAGAGGATGAAGCGGAAGGATGAGGAACAATGAGAGACAAGTCCTAGGTGTTCAGACAGGGACATGTCACTCTAATTTCCAATCAGGAAGACGAATTGACCAAAGGCTAGGGTTGCCCATGGAAACAGTATAGGGCTTGAGGAAATCCCGCTGCTTTGTGGCCAGTTCCCATAAACACAAGTTGAACAATGGAACTCAGGGGCAGTAAAATTCACAAAACTGCAGAGTTGAAAATATCCATCACTGAAAAATGTCTTGAGGAAAGTCAGAGAAAAGGACTTGTAAGCAAGGGAGAATGGCAGGAAAGGGATTTAAGGAGGTAGAAAGGACTCGCCATTAAGCACAAGAAAAGGAGCTGAACATTGCCAACATTGCAGTTGGCCAAAAAGGGTGTATGCGTTTTTTTCTGTATATATTCAAGAAAAGGGCATACACTTTTTTAGCCAACCAAACAGGTGGGCACTGGAAGTCAATACTACAAAAGATATCACTTTGCATCAGTCAGAAGAGCCATGCTCATAAAGCGTAAACAACAGAAATGCAGGACAGGGCAAGGAGAAGAGGGAGCCCTGTGAGACTTATAGTGGAAATGTATATTGCCAACGGCCATTCTGGAGAAGTGTATTGTGTTTACTAAAACATCTAAAAAATGAGCTACAGAGCATAGGGCACTTGCATTCATGGGCGTATATCTTGAGAAAAACAAAAATCGAGAGGACACAGGCACCCCAATGTTTACCCCCTCTCTGTTTAAAAGATCCTCAACTAGGATATAACTTAAATGTCTCTGGAGGGAAAAAATGGGTAGAGATGTGGTACTTAGGTAGAGTGGAATATTATTCAGCCTGGAAATCAATGAAATATGGCCAGTTGTAACAACTCTGGAGGAGTTACGTATGATCTTTCTAAGTGACATAATTCAAAAAGAAAAAGACACATATCATAAGATATCACTTAAAGGTGGAATCCAAAATGGCTACACATGAAATAAATTACAAAACAAAAACATAGTCAAATATGTAGAAAACACGCATAAGGCTGCTAAACGGGAAAGGTGGGGAGGGGTGAGGCATCACCCAGGAGGTTGAAATTAGCAAAGATACCATTCCAAATACCAAACTGATAATCAACAAGGCCTACACGGTAGCTAAAAGAACTGCACTCAGCACACTCAAGTCACCGGAAAAGAATATATACGACTGGTAAGAATCTGAAAAAGAATTTACTGATGTCTCTCTGTACGTGAATCAAGTGGATGTACAGCAGCAAGAAACAGAGCTTTGAAAATCAGCTGTAACCAATATAGTAATAAATTGAAAAAAATAAACGACAGAGAGACAGAGAAAACCTCTTACAACTTTTCCTCAGGGCCGGTGATGCAACATGGATTGAACACATCTAGACCCACAGCAGGATGAGACATAAGGCTGGAAACTGTTTGTGCTAAGAGAAATGTGAGGTTGGGTGAGGAAATGCACACCCTTTAAAGTAATACTACCTGGTACCCATTCAATGGGTCCCAAATATGCAGGTTCAAGGGATCTTCCTACAGCTAAAACATGCATGGAAAACCCAGAGGACTGTACACCATGTGATCGGGAGATGTGTCTAAAATGCAGCTCATTTATCCTCTCCTGGTGCTCCTGTTCACCATTCCAGCCACGTTACTTAGAATCTCCCCACTTGGAGAATCAGCACATTTCAACTTCTGTTTCACACATTTTGCAAATTGTGAGGAGGATGAACGGGGAACCAATGAGAGAATAGTTGTAGGGGTTTGGACGGGCACATATCACTCTAATTTCCCATTAAGAATAAGAATTGAAAAAAGGCTCAGCCCGCCTCGCCCGAGCCAAAATAGGGCCTGAAGCAATCCTGCGGGTTTGAGGCCAGCTCACAAAAGAGCAACTTAAAAAATGGAGCTCAGGGTCACTGCAATTCACAAACCTGCAGAGTTATAAATGAAAACTAACATCCAAAAATATGTTGAGGTAAGGCAAAGAAGAGGATCTGAATGCAAGACAGAATTGCAAGAAACAGATTTCAAGAGATAGATTGGACTCGTCTTTAAAGCACATGAAAAGCGGCAGAATTTCGACAATGATGCAGTTGGCCCAAAAGGGCGTATGCGTTTTTTCCTGATTATATCCAGGAAAAAACGCATACGCACTTTATGGGCAACGAAGCAAGCAAGCAATGCAAATGTGCACAACAAAGAAGTCTCATTTCCCACTGGTCAAAAGGGCCATCCTAAAAAATTGTAAAAACCAGAAATGCAGGACAGGCCATGGAGAACAGGGAGCCTTTATACGCTGATGGGCAGTGTGTGAACTGCCGAGAGCCACTCTGGAGAAGTGTATGGTGGTTCCTAAATCATCTACAAAACAGAGCTACAGAGCATAGGACACTTCCAATCATGGGAGTATATCTAGGGAAGTCTAAAAATCAACAAGACACAAGCACACCACAGTTTAGGGCTACTCTGTTTACAAGAACCTCAACTTCAGTATACCTTAAATATCCCAGGAAAGAGAGCAATGGATAAAGAAGATGTGGTACTTATGTACAATGGAATATTTCTTCACCATGAAATCAATGTAATAAGGCTAGTAGAAGGATAAAGAGTGGATTTAGGTCCGATAATACTACTTGAAATAAGTCAAACAGAAAAGAAACATATCATAAGATATCACTTATAGAGGGAGGGTAAATATGGCTGCACAAGAAATGAATTACAGAACAGAACAGTGTCTCACATTTAGAAAACACACTTATTTCAGCTTAAGGGGAAAGGAGAGGTGGGGTGATGCATAAAACCAGAGTTTGAAATTAGCACAGATACCGTTCAATAAACCAAATAGATATTAGACAAGATCTACACCTTGCTCAATGAACTGGCCTCAACACACCCTATACACCGCAGAGAAATATATCTGAGTAATAAGAATCTTAAAACCCATGTATTGATATATCTCCATAAGGGAATCAAGTGTGTGCAGAGTGGGACAAACACAGCAGTGAAAATGAGCTAAACCCCATTATAGAAATAAATTTTAAAAACAAAACGCAGAAACAATGAAAGAGAGAAAAATTCTTACAAAATTCGCTCAGGGGCTGTGATGCAACCTGGATTGACCACATATAAACCCACAGCTGGATAAGACATAAGGCTGGACACTTGGGGCTGAGAGGATTGATGAGCTTTGGTGAGCAACTGCCAAAAGTTTAATGCAATACTTCATGCTACTCATTCCAAGGGTCCCAACACTCCAGGTTGAAGGGAATCTTCCTACAGCTAAACAATGCTTGGGAAACCCAGCGACTGGTATACCATATGATCGGGAAAGGTTTCTAAAACGCACCTCATTTTTCCTCTCCTGGGGCTCCGGATCGACATTCCAGCCGCTTTACCAAAAATATCCCCACATGGAGAGTCAATGTCTTTAAGTTCTGGTATCGCACAGTCTGCAGTTAGTGCGGAGGATGAATGGGAATAGGGGGAACCAGTGAGAAACTAGCTGTAGCGGTTTCAATGGGCACATGTCACTCTAAATTCACATCAGTAAGAAGAATAAACCAAAGGCACAGCAAGGTGCCCCAGAAGAAGAATAGGGCCTGAAGGAATCCTGTGGTTATGAGGCAAGATCACAAAAATAAGAGCTGAAAAATGGAGCTAAGGGCCACTGCAATTCAAAAACCTGCAGAGTTATAAAGGCCAACTATTTTCAAAAAATATATTGAGGTAAGGCTATGAAGAGGCATTGAAAGCAAGGCAGAATTGCAGGAAAACGATTTCAGGAGGTAGACTGGAATTGCATTTAAAGCATAGGAAAAGAGGCAGAACGTCCACAATGATTCACTTGGCCAAAAAGGGCGTATGCCTTTTTTCCTGAATTTATTCAGGAAAAAAGGCATACGCCCTTTTTGGCCAACCAAGCAAGCTTGCAAAGGAAATCTGCACTACAATGAAGTCTCACTTCCCCCTGGTCAAAAGGGCCATCTGAAAAAAGTGTAAAATCCAGAAAGGCAGAACAGGCCATGGAGAACTGGGAGCCTTGTTATGCTGATGGACGGGATGTAAATTGCCAACAGCCACTCGGGAGAAGTGTATGGGGTTTCCTGAAACATCTAAAAAACAAAGCAACAGAGCCTAGGGCACTTCCACTTATGGTCCTATAGCTTAGGGAAATTAAAATCAAAAAGACACAGCCACCCCAAAGTTTGGGATGGCTCTGTTTACAAGAACCTCGTTTACGGTACAAGTTCAATATCGCAGAAAGTGAAAAATGGATAAAGAAGTTGTGGTACTTACGTACAATGCAATATCAATCAGCAATGAAATCTATGTCATCAGGCCCGTAGCAGCATAATGAGTGGATTCAGGTACGATGATTCTAACTGAAATAAGTCACACAGAAAAAGAAACATCATAAGATATCAGTAATACACGGAATGTAAACTTGGCTACACAGGAACTGAATTACAGAACAGAACAGGGTCTCAAATTTAGAAAACCAACTTATGCTTGCTTAAGGGTAAAGGGGAGTTGGGGTGCTGCATAAAACCAGAGATTGAAATGAGCACAGATAAAGTTCCTTAAGCCAAATATGGAATAGACAAGAGCTACTCCTTGCTCAACGAAATGGACTCAACACCGCATATTAAACGCCTAAGAATGTACCTGACTAGTAAGTATCTTAAAACCTATGGATTGCTATGTCTCCGACAGAGAACCAAGCATGTGTACAGGGGCATAAACGCAGCAGTGATAGGATTGGAGAGGTTCGGTGAGCAAATGAAGACCCTTTGAAGTCATATTGCATGGTACCCATTCCACGGGTTTCAACTACCCAGGTTTAAGGTATTCTTCCTTCAGCTAAAACATGCATGTGGAACCCAGAGTATGATCAACCGTGTGAACGGGAGACATGTTCAAATATGTCTCAGTTTTCCTCCCCTGGTACTCGGGTGCAACATTCCAGACGCTTTACTAACACTCTCCCCACTTGGAGAGTCAGTCACTTTAACCTCCTGTTTGGCCCAGTTTGCAATTTCTGCGGAAGATGAACAGGAATAGCGAGAACCAATGAGAGACTAGCTGGAGGTGTCTGGACGGGCAAATTTAACTCTCATTTCCCACCAGGAAGAGGAATTAACCAAAGGCTCAGCTTGCCGTGCCGGAACCAGATTAGGGCCTGAAGCCATCCTGCGGTGTTGCGGCCAGCTCAAAAGAAAGCGAGTTGAAGAAAGGAGCTCAGGGGCACTGTAATTCACAAACCTGCAGAGTTATAAATGACAGCTATCGTCCAAAAATATACTGAAGTAAGGCTGCCAAGAGGACTTGAAAGCGGGGCAGAATTGCAGGAAACCGATTTCAGGAGGTAGACTGGAATTACATTGAAAGCATAGGAAAAGAGGCAGAACGTCCACAATGATGCACTTGGCCAAAAAGGGCGTATGCGTTTTTTCCTGAATATATTCAGGAAAAAACGCATACGCCCTTTCTGGCCAACCAAGCAAGCTTGCAAAGGAAATCTGCACTACAATGAAGTCTCACTTCCCCCCGGTCAAAAGGGCCATCTGAAAAAAGTGTAAAATCCAGAAAGGCAGGACAGGCCATGGAGAACTGGGAGCCTTGTTATGCTGATGGGCGGGATGTAAATTGCCAACAGACACTCGGGAGAAGTGTATGGTGTTTCCTGAAACATCTAAAAAACAAAGCAACAGAGCCTAGGGCACTTCCACTTATGGTCCTATAGCTTAGGGAAATTTAAATCTAAAACACACAGCCACCCCAAAGTTTGGGACGCCTCTGTTTACAAGAACCTCGTTTACAGTACAAGTTCAACATCACAGAAAGTGAAAAATGGATAAAGAAGTTGTGGTATTTACTTACAAAGCAATATCACTCAGCAATGAAATCTATGTCATCAGGCCCTTAGCAGCACAATGAGTGGATTCAGGTATGATGATTCTAACTGAAATAAGTCACACAGAAAAAGAAACATCATAAGATATCAGTAATACACGGAATGTAAACTTGGCTACACAGGAACTGAATTACAGAACAGAACAGGGTATCAAATTTAGAAAACCAACTTATGCTTGCTTAAGGGTAAAGGTGAGTTGGGGTGCTGCATAAAACCAGAGATTGAAATGAGCACAGATAAAGTTCCTTAAGCCAAATATGGAATAGACAAGAGTTACTCCTTGCTCAACGAAATGGACTCAACACCGCATATTAAACGCCTAAGAATGTAACTGACTAGTAAGTATCTTAAAACCTATGGATTGCTATGTCTCCGAAAGAGAATCAAGCATGTGTACAGGGGCATAAACGCAGCAGTGATAGGATTGGAGAGGTTCGGTGAGCAAATGAAGACCCTTTGAAGTCATATTGCATGGTACCCATTCCACGGGTTTCAACTACCCAGGTTTAAGGTATTCTTCCTTCAGCTAAAACATGCATGTGGAACCCAGAGTATGATCAACCGTGTGAACGGGAGACATGTTCAAATATGTCTCAGTTTTCCTCCCCTGGTACTCGGGTGCAACATTCCAGACGCTTTACTAACACTCTCCCCACTTGGAGAGTCAGTCACTTTAACCTCCTGTTTGGCCCAGTTTGCAATTTCTGCGGAAGATGAACAGGAATAGCGAGAACCAATGAGAGACTAGCTGGAGGTGTCTGGACGGGCAAATTTAACTCTCATTTCCCACCAGGAAGAGGAATTAACCAAAGGCTCAGCTTGCCGTGCCGGAACCAGATTAGGGCCTGAAGCCATCCTGCGGTGTTGCGGCCAGCTCAAAAGAAAGCGAGTTGAAGAAAGGAGCTCAGGGGCACTGTAATTCACAAACCTGCAGAGTTATAAATGACAGCTATCGTCCAAAAATATACTGAAGTAAGGCTGCCAAGAGGACTTGAAAGCGGGGCAGAATTGCAGGAAACCGATTTCAGGAGGTAGACTGGAATTACATTGAAAGCATAGGAAAAGAGGCAGAACGTCCACAATGATGCACTTGGCCAAAAAGGGCGTATGCGTTTTTTCCTGAATATATTCAGGAAAAAACGCATACGCCCTTTCTGGCCAACCAAGCAAGCTTGCAAAGGAAATCTGCACTACAATGAAGTCTCACTTCCCCCCGGTCAAAAGGGCCATCTGAAAAAAGTGTAAAATCCAGAAAGGCAGGACAGGCCATGGAGAACTGGGAGCCTTGTTATGCTGATGGGCGGGATGTAAATTGCCAACAGACACTCGGGAGAAGTGTATGGTGTTTCCTGAAACATCTAAAAAACAAAGCAACAGAGCCTAGGGCACTTCCACTTATGGTCCTATAGCTTAGGGAAATTTAAATCTAAAACACACAGCCACCCCAAAGTTTGGGACGCCTCTGTTTACAAGAACCTCGTTTACAGTACAAGTTCAACATCACAGAAAGTGAAAAATGGATAAAGAAGTTGTGGTATTTACTTACAAAGCAATATCACTCAGCAATGAAATCTATGTCATCAGGCCCTTAGCAGCACAATGAGTGGATTCAGGTATGATGATTCTAACTGAAATAAGTCACACAGAAAAAGAAACATCATAAGATATCAGTAATACACGGAATGTAAACTTGGCTACACAGGAACTGAATTACAGAACAGAACAGGGTATCAAATTTAGAAAACCAACTTATGCTTGCTTAAGGGTAAAGGTGAGTTGGGGTGCTGCATAAAACCAGAGATTGAAATGAGCACAGATAAAGTTCCTTAAGCCAAATATGGAATAGACAAGAGTTACTCCTTGCTCAACGAAATGGACTCAACACCGCATATTAAACGCCTAAGAATGTAACTGACTAGTAAGTATCTTAAAACCTATGGATTGCTATGTCTCCGAAAGAGAATCAAGCATGTGTACAGGGGCATAAACGCAGCAGTGATAGGATTGGAGAGGTTCGGTGAGCAAATGAAGACCCTTTGAAGTCATATTGCATGGTACCCATTCCACGGGTTTCAACTACCCAGGTTTAAGGTATTCTACCTTCAGCTAAAACATGCATGTGGAAACTAGAGTATGATCAACCATGTGATCGGGAAACGTGTTCAAATATGTCTCAGTTTTCGTACCCTGGTACTCGGGTGCAACATTCCAGACGCTTTACTAACACCCTCCCGACTTGGAGAGTCAGTCCCTTTAACCTCCTGTTTGGCCCAGTTTGCAATTTCTGTGGAAGATGAACAGGAATAGCGAGAACCAATGAGAGACTAGCTGGAGGTGTCTGGACGGGCAAATTTAACTCTCATTTCCCACCAGGAAGAGGAATTAACCAAAGGCTCAGCTTGCCGTGCCGGAACCAGATTAGGGCCTGAAGCCATCCTGCGGTGTTGCGGCCAGCTCAAAAGAAAGCGAGTTGAAGAAAGGAGCTCAGGGGCACTGTAATTCACAAACCTGCAGAGTTATAAATGACAGCTATCGTCCAAAAATATACTGAAGTAAGGCTGCCAAGAGGACTTGAAAGCGGGGCAGAATTGCAGGAAACCGATTTCAGGAGGTAGACTGGAATTGCATTGAAAGCATAGGAAAAGAGGCAGAACGTCCACAATGATGCACTTGGCCAAAAAGGGCGTATGCGTTTTTTCCTGAATATATTCAGGAAAAAACGCATACGCCCTTTTTGGCCAACCAAGCAAGCTTGCAAAGGAAATCTGCACTACAATGAAGTCTCACTTCCCCCCGGTCAAAAGGGCCATCTGAAAAAAGTGTAAAATCCAGAAAGGCAGGACAGGCCATGGAGAACTGGGAGCCTTGTTATGCTGATGGGCGGGATGTAAATTGCCAACAGACACTCGGGAGAAGTGTATGGTGTTTCCTGAAACATCTAAAAAACAAAGCAACAGAGCCTAGGGCACTTCCACTTATGGTCCTATAGCTTAGGGAAATTTAAATCTAAAACACACA
The DNA here is from genome assembly GCF_039906515.1 of Pseudorca crassidens. Lineage (NCBI taxonomy): Eukaryota > Metazoa > Chordata > Mammalia > Artiodactyla > Delphinidae > Pseudorca > Pseudorca crassidens. Next base: position 80,236 of record NW_027136313.1, on the reverse strand, counting down.
GCCACCCCAAAGTTTGGGACGCCTCTGTTTACAAGAACCTCGTTTACAGTACAAGTTCAACATCGCAGAAAGTGAAAAATGGATGAAGAAGTTGTGGTACTTACGTACAATGCAGTATCACTCAACAATAAAATCTATGTCATCAGGCCCGTAGCAGCATAATGAGTGGATTCAGGTACGATGATTCTAACTGAAATAAGTCACACAGAAAAAGAAACATCATAAGATATCACTAATACACAGAATGTAAACTTGGCTACACAGGAACTGAATTCCAAAACAGAACAGGGTCTCAAATTTAGAAAACCAACTTATGCTTGCTTAAGGGAAAAGGTGAGTTGGGGTGCTGCATAAAACCAGAGATTGAAATGAGCACAGATAAAGTTCCTTAAGCCAAATATGGAATAGACAAGAGCTACTCCTTGCTCAACGAAATGGACTCAACACCGCATATTAAACGCCTAAGAATGTACCTGACTAGTAAGTATCTTAAAACCTATGGATTGCTATGTCTCCGAAAGAGAATCAAGCATGTGTACAGGGGCATAAACGCAGCAGTGATAGGATTGGAGAGGTTCGGTGAGCAAATGAAGACCCTTTGAAGTCATATTGCATGGTACCCATTCCACGGGTTTCAACTACCCAGGTTTATGGTATTCTACCTTCAGCTAAAAAATGCATGTGGAAACTAGAGTATGATCAACCATGTGATCGGGAAACGTGTTCAAATATGTCTCAGTTTTCGTACCCTGGTACTCGGGTGCAACATTCCAGACGCTTTACTAACATCCTCCCGACTTGGAGAGTCAGTCCCTTTAACCTCCTGTTTGGCCCAGTTTGCAATTTCTGTGGAAGATGAACAGGAATAGCGAGAACCAATGAGAGACTAGCTGGAGGTGTCTGGACGGGCAAATTTAACTCTCATTTCCCACCAGGAAGAGGAATTAACCAAAGGCTCAGCTTGCCGTGCCGGAACCAGATTAGGGCCTGAAGCCATCCTGCGGTGTTGTGGCCAGCTCAAAAGAAAGCGAGTTGAAGAAAGGAGCTCAGGGGCACTGTAATTCACAAACCTGCAGAGTTATAAATGACAGCTATCGTCCAAAAATATACTGAAGTAAGGCTGCCAAGAGGACTTGAAAGCGGGGCAGAATTGCAGGAAACCGATTTCAGGAGGTAGACTGGAATTGCATTGAAAGCATAGGAAAAGAGGCAGAACGTCCACAATGATGCACTTGGCCAAAAAGGGCGTATGCGTTTTTTCCTGAATATATTCAGGAAAAAACGCATACGCCCTTTTTGGCCAACCAAGCAAGCTTGCAAAGGAAATCTGCACTACAATGAAGTCTCACTTCCCCCCAGTCAAAAGGGCCATCTGAAAAAAGTGTAAAATCCAGAAAGGCAGGACAGGCCATGGAGAACTGGGAGCCTTGTTATGCTGATGGGCGGGATGTAAATTGCCAACAGACACTCGGGAGAAGTGTATGGTGTTTCCTGAAACATCTAAAAAACAAAGCAACAGAGCCTAGGGCAATTCCACTTATGGTCCTATAGCTTAGGGAAATTAAAATCAAAAAGACACAGCCACCCCAAAGTTTGGGACCCCTCTGTTTACAAGAACCTCATTTACCGTACAAGTTCAATATCACAGAAAGTGAAAAATGGATAAAGAAGTTGTGGTACTTACGTACAATGCAGTATCACTCAACAATGAAATCTATGTCATCAGGCCCGTAGCAGCATAATGAGTGGATTCAGGTACGATGATTCTAACTGAAATAAGTCACACAGAAAAAGAAACATCATAAGATATCACTAATACACAGAATGTAAACTTGGCTACACAGGAACTGAATTCCAAAACAGAAGAGGGTCTCAAATTTAGAAAACCAACTTATGCTTGCTTAAGCGGAAAGGTGAGTTGGGGTGCTGCATAAAACCAGAGATTGAAATGAGCACAGATAAAGTTCCTTAAGCCAAATATGGAATAGATAAGAGCTACTCCTTGCTCAACGAAATGGACTCAACACCCCATATTAAATGCCTAAGAATGTACCTGACTAGTAAGTATCTTAAAACCTATGGATTGCTATGTCTCCAAAAGAGAATCAAGCGTCTGTACAGGGGGATAAACGCAGCAGTGATAGGATTGGAGAAGTTCGGTGAGCAAATGAAGACCCTTTGAAGTCATATTGCATGGTACCCATTACACGGGTCTCAACTCTCCAGGTTTAAGGTATTCTTCCTTCAGCTAAAACATGCATGTGGAACCCAGAGTATGATCAACCGTGTGAACGGGAGACGTGTTCAAATATGTCTCAGTTTTCCTCCCCTGGTACTCGGGTGCAACATTCCAGATGCTTTACTAACACCCTCCCGACTTGGAGAGTCAGTCCCTTTAACCTCCTGTTTGGCCCAGTTTGCAATTTCTGTGGAAGATGAACAGGAATAGCGAGAACCAATGAGAGACTAGCTGGAGGTGTCTGGACGGGCAAATTTAACTCTCATTTCCCACCAGGAAGAGGAATTAACCAAAGGCTCAGCGTGCCGTGCCGGAACCAGATTAGGGCCTGAAGCCATCCTGCGGTGTTGCGGCCAGCTCAAAAGAAAGCGAGTTGAAGAAAGGAGCTCAGGGGCACTGTAATTCACAAACATGCAGAGTTATAAATGACAGCTATCGTCCAAAAATATACTGAAGTAAGGCTGCCGAGAGGACTTGAAAGCGGGGCAGAATTGCAGGAAACCGATTTCAGGAGGTAGACTGGAATTGCATTGAAAGCATAGGAAAAGAGGCAGAACGTCCACAATGATGCACTTGGCCAAAAAGGGCGTATGCGTTTTTTCCTGAATATATTCAGGAAAAAACGCATATGCCCTTTTTGGCCAACCAAGCAAGCTTGCAAAGGAAATCTGCACTACAATGAAGTCTCACTTCCCCCCGGTCAAAAGGGCCATCTGAAAAAAGTGTAAAATCCAGAAAGGCAGGACAGGCCATGGAGAACTGGGAGCCTTGTTATGCTGATGGGCGGGATGTAAATTGCCAACAGACACTCGGGAGAAGTGTATGGTGTTTCCTGAAACATCTAAAAAACAAAGCAACAGAGCCTAGGGCACTTCCACTTATGGTCCTATAGCTTAGGGAAATTAAAATCAAAAAGACACAGCCACCCCAAAGTTTGGGACGCCTCTGTTTACAAGAACCTCGTTTACAGTACAAGTTCAACATCGCAGAAAGTGAAAAATGGATAATGAAGTTGTGGTATTTACTTACAAAGCAATTTCACTCTGCAATGAAATCTATGTCATCAGGCCCTTAGCAGCACAATGAGTGGATTCAGGTATGATGATTCTAACTGAAATAAGTCACACAGAAAAAGAAACATCATAAGATATCAGTAATACACGGAATGTAAACTTGGCTACACAGGAACTGAATTACAGAACAGAACAGGGTCTCAAATTTAGAAAACCAACTTATGCTTGCTTAAGGGTAAAGGTGAGTTGGGGTGCTGCATAAAACCAGAGATTGAAATGAGCACAGATAAAGTTCCTTAAGCCAAATATGGAATAGACAAGAGCTACTCCTTGCTCAACGAAATGGACTCAACACCGCATATTAAACGCCTAAGAATGTACCTGACTAGTAAGTATCTTAAAACCTATGGATTGCTATGTCTCCGAAAGAGAATCAAGCATGTGTACAGGGGCATAAACGCAGCAGTGATAGGATTGGAGAGGTTCGGTGAGCAAATGAAGACCCTTTGAAGTCATATTGCATGGTACCCATTCCACGGGTTTCAAATACCCAGGTTTAAGGTATTCTACCTTCAGCTAAAACATGCATGTGGAAACTAGAGTATGATCAACCATGTGATCGGGAAACGTGTTCAAATATGTCTCAGTTTTCGTACCCTGGTACTCGGGTGCAACATTCCAGACGCTTTACTAACACCCTCCCGACTTGGAGAGTCAGTCCCTTTAACCTCCTGTTTGGCCCAGTTTGCAATTTCTGTGGAAGATGAATAGGAATAGCGAGAACCAATGAGAGACTAGCTGGAGGTGTCTGGACGGGCAAATTTAACTCTCATTTCCCACCAGGAAGAGGAATTAACCAAAGGCTCAGCGTGCCGTGCCGGAACCAGATTAGGGCCTGAAGCCATCCTGCGGTGTTGCGGCCAGCTCAAAAGAAAGCGAGTTGAAGAAAGGAGCTCAGGGGCACTGTAATTCACAAACCTGCAGAGTTATAAATGACAGCTATCGTCCAAAAATATACTGAAGTAAGGCTGCCAAGAGGACTTGAAAGCGGGGCAGAATTGCAGGAAACCGATTTCAGGAGGTAGACTGGAATTGCATTGAAAGCATAGGAAAAGAGGCAGAACGTCCACAATGATGCACTTGGCCAAAAAGGGCGTATGCGTTTTTTCCTGAATATATTCAGGAAAAAACGCATACGCCCTTTTTGGCCAACCAAGCAAGCTTGCAAAGGAAATCTGCACTACAATGAAGTCTCACTTCCCCCCGGTCAAAAGGGCCATCTGAAAAAAGTGTAAAATCCAGAAAGGCAGGACAGGCCATGGAGAACTGGGAGCCTTGTTATGCTGATGGGCGGGATGTAAATTGCCAACAGACACTCGGGAGAAGTGTATGGTGTTTCCTGAAACATCTAAAAAACAAAGCAACAGAGCCTAGGGCACTTCCACTTATGGTCCTATAGCTTAGGGAAATTAAAATCAAAAAGACACAGCCACCCCAAAGTTTGGGACGCCTCTGTTTACAAGAACCTCGTTTACAGTACAAGTTCAACATCGCAGAAAGTGAAAAATGGATAAAGAAGTTGTGGTATTTACTTACAAAGCAATATCACTCAGCAATGAAATCTATGTCATCAGGCCCTTAGCAGCACAATGAATGGATTCAGGTATGATGATTCTAACTGATATAAGTCACACAGAAAAAGAAACATCATAAGATATCAGTAATACACGGAATGTAAACTTGGCTACACAGGAACTGAATTACAGAACAGAACAGGGTCTCAAATTTAGAAAACCAACTTATGCTTGCTTAAGGGTAAAGGTGAGTTGGGGTGCTGCATAAAACCAGAGATTGAAATGAGCACAGATAAAGTTCCTTAAGCCAAATATGGAATAGACAAGAGCTACTCCTTGCTCAACGAAATGGACTCAACACCGCATATTAAACGCCTAAGAATGTACCTGACTAGTAAGTATCTTAAAACCTATGGATTGCTATGTCTCCGAAAGAGAATCAAGCATGTGTACAGGGGCATAAACGCAGCAGTGATAGGATTGGAGAGGTTCGGTGAGCAAATGAAGACCCTTTGAAGTCATATTGCATGGTACCCATTCCACGGGTTTCAACTACCCAGGTTTAAGGTATTCTACCTTCAGCTAAACATGCATGTGGAAACTAGAGTATGATCAACCATGTGATCGGGAAACGTGTTCAAATATGTCTCAGTTTTCGTACCCTGGTACTCGGGTGCAACATTCCAGAGGCTTTACTAACACCCTCCCGACTTGGAGAGTCAGTCCCTTTAACCTCCTGTTTGGCCCAGTTTGCAATTTCTGTGGAAGATGAACAGGAATAGCGAGAACCAATGAGAGACTAGCTGGAGGTGTCTGGACGGGCAAATTTAACTCTCATTTCCCACCAGGAAGAGGAATTAACCAAAGGCTCAGCTTGCCGTGCCGGAACCAGATTAGGGCCTGAAGCCATCCTGCGGTGTTGCGGCCAGCTCAAAAGAAAGCAAGTTGAAGAAAGGAGCTCAGGGGCACTGTAATTCACAAACCTGCAGAGTTATAAATGACAGCTATTGTCCAAAAATATACTGAAGTAAGGCTGCCAAGAGGACTTGAAAGCGGGGCAGAATTGCAGGAAACCGATTTCAGGAGGTAGACTGGAATTGCATTGAAAGCATAGGAAAAGAGGCAGAACGTCCACAATGATGCACTTGGCCAAAAAGGGCGTATGCGTTTTTTCCTGAATATATTCAGGAAAAAACGCATACGCCCTTTTTGGCCAACCAAGCAAGCTTGCAAAGGAAATCTGCACTACAATGAAGTCTCACTTCCCCCCGGTCAAAAGGGCCATCTGAAAAAAGTGTAAAATCCAGAAAGGCAGGACAGGCCATGGAGAACTGGGAGCCTTGTTATGCTGATGGACAGGATGTAAATTGCCAACAGACAGTCGGGAGAAGTGTATGGTGTTTCCTGAAACATCTAAAAAACAAAGCAACAGAGCCTAGGGCACTTCCACTTATGGTCCTATAGTTTAGGGAAATTAAAATCAAAAAGACACAGCCACCCCAAAGTTTGGGACGCCTCTGTTTACAAGAACCTCGTTTACAGTACAAGTTCAACATCGCAGAAAGTGAAAAATGGATAAAGAAGTTGTGGTATTTACTTACAAAGCAATATCACTCAGCAATGAAATCTATGTCATCAGGCCCTTAGCAGCACAATGAGTGGATTCAGGTATGATGATTCTAACTGAAATAAGTCACACAGAAAAAGAAACATCATAAGATATCAGTAATACACGGAATGTAAACTTGGCTACACAGGAACTGAATTACAGAACAGAACAGGGTCTCAAATTTAGAAAACCAACTTATGCTTGCTTAAGGGTAAAGGTTAGTTGGGGTGCTGCATAAAACCAGAGATTGAAATGAGCACAGATAAAGTTCCTTAAGCCAAATATGGAATAGACAAGAGCTACTCCTTGCTCAACGAAATGGACTCAACACCGCATATTAAACGCCTAAGAATGTACCTGACTAGTAAGTATCTTAAAACCTATGGATTGCTATGTCTCCGAAAGAGAATCAAGCATGTGTACAGGGGCATAAACGCAGCAGTGATAGGATTGGAGAGGTTCGGTGAGCAAATGAAGACCCTTTGAAGTCATATTGCATGGTACCCATTCCACGGGTTTCAACTACCCAGGTTTAAGGTATTCTACCTTCAGCTAAAACATGCATGTGGAAACTAGAGTATGATCAACCATGTGATCGGGAAACGTGTTCAAATATGTCTCAGTTTTCGTACCCTGGTACTCGGGTGCAACATTCCAGACGCTTTACTAACACCCTCCCGACTTGGAGAGTCAGTCCCTTTAACCTCCTGTTTGGCCCAGTTTGCAATTTCTGTGGAAGATGAACAGGAATAGCGAGAACCAATGAGAGACTAGCTGGAGGTGTCTGGACGGGCAAATTTAACTCTCATTTCCCACCAGGAAGAGGAATTAACCAAAGGCTCAGCGTGCCGTGCCGGAACCAGATTAGGGCCTGAAGCCATCCTGCGGTGTTGCGGCCAGCTCAAAAGAAAGCGAGTTGAAGAAAGGAGCTCAGGGGCACTGTAATTCACAAACCTGCAGAGTTATAAATGACAGCTATCGTCCAAAAATATACTGAAGTAAGGCTGCCAAGAGGACTTGAAAGCGGGGCAGAATTGCAGGAAACCGATTTCAGGAGGTAGACTGGAATTGCATTGAAAGCATAGGAAAAGAGGCAGAACGTCCACAATGATGCACTTGGCCAAAAAGGGCGTATGCGTTTTTTCCTGAATATATTCAGGAAAAAATGCATACGCCCTTTTTGGCCAACCAAGCAAGCTTGCAAAGGAAATCTGCACTACAATGAAGTCTCACTTCCCCCCGGTCAAAAGGGCCATCTGAAAAAAGTGTAAAATCCAGAAAGGCAGGACAGGCCATGGAGAACTGGGAGCCTTTTTATGCTGATGGGAGGGATGTAAATTGCCAACAGACACTCGGGAGAAGTGTATGGTGTTTCCTGAAACATCTAAAAAACAAAGCAACAGAGCCTAGGGCACTTCCACTTATGGTCCTATAGCTTAGGGAAATTAAAATCAAAAAGACACAGCCACCCCAAAGTTTGGGACGCCTCTGTTTACAAGAACCTCATTTACCGTACAAGTTCAATATCACAGAAAGTGAAAAATGGATAAAGAAGTTGTGGTACTTACGTACAATGCAGTATCACTCAACAATGAAATCTATGTCATCAGGCCCTTAGCAGCATAATGAGTGGATTCAGGTACGATGATTCTAACTGATATAAGTCACACAGAAAAAGAAACATCATAAGATATCAGTAATACACGGAATGTAAACTTGGCTACACAGGAACTGAATTATAGAACAGAACAGGGTCTCAAATTTAGAAAACCAACTTATGCTTGCTTAAGGGTAAAGGTGAGTTGGGGTGCTGCATAAAACCAGAGATTGAAATGAGCACAGATAAAGTTCCTTAATCAAATATGTAATAGACAAGAGCTACTCCTTGCTCAACGAAATGGACTCAACACCGCATATTAAACGCCTAAGAATGTACCTGACTAGTAAGTATCTTAAAACCTATGGATTGCTATGTCTCCGAAAGAGAATCAAGCATGTGTACAGGGGCATAAACGCAGCAGTGATAGGATTGGAGAGGTTCGGTGAGCAAATGAAGACCCTTTGAAGTCATATTGCATGGTACCCATTCCACGGGTTTCAACTACCCAGGTTTAAGGTATTCTACCTTCAGCTAAAACATGCATGTGGAAACTAGAGTATGATCAACCATGTGATCGGGAAACATGTTCAAATATGTCTCAGTTTTCGTACCCTGGTACTCGGGTGCAACATTCCAGACGCTTTACTAACACCCTCCCGACTTGGAGAGTCAGTCCCTTTAACCTCCTGTTTGGCCCAGTTTGCAATTTCTGTGGAAGATGAACAGGAATAGCGAGAACCAATGAGAGACTAGCTGGAGGTGTCTGGACGGGCAAATTTAACTCTCATTTCCCACCAGGAAGAGGAATTAACCAAAGGCTCAGCTTGCCGTGCCGGAACCAGATTAGGGCCTGAAGCCATCCTGCGGTGTTGCGGCCAGCTCAAAAGAAAGCGAGTTGAAGAAAGGAGCTCAGGGGCACTGTAATTCACAAACCTGCAGAGTTATCAATGACAGCTATCGTCCAAAAATATACTGAAGTAAGGCTGCCAAGAGGACTTGAAAGCGGGGCAGAATTGCAGGAAACCGATTTCAGGAGGTAGACTGGAATTGCATTGAAAGCATAGGAAAAGAGGCAGAACGTCCACAATGATGCACTTGGCCAAAAAGGGCGTATGCGTTTTTTCCTGAATATATTCAGGAAAAAACGCATACGCCCTTTTTGGCCAACCAAGCAAGCTTGCAAAAGAAATCTGCACTACAATGAAGTCTCACTTCCCCCTGGTCAAAAGGGCCATCTGAAAAAAGTGTAAAATCCAGAAAGGCAGGACAGGCCATGGAGAACTGGGAGCCTTTTTATGCTGATGGGAGGGATGTAAATTGCCAACAGACACTCGGGAGAAGTGTATGGTGTTTCCTGAAACATCTAAAAAACAAAGCAACAGAGCCTAGGGCACTTCCACTTATGGTCCTATAGCTTAGGGAAATTAAAATCAAAAAGACACAGCCACCCCAAAGTTTGGGACGCCTCTGTTTACAAGAACCTCGTTTACAGTACAAGTTCAACATCGCAGAAAGTGAAAAATGGATAATGAAGTTGTGGTATTTACTTACAAATCAATTTCACTCTGCAATGAAATCTATGTCATCAGGCCCTTAGCAGCACAATGAGTGGATTCAGGTATGATGATTCTAACTGAAATAAGTCACACAGAAAAAGAAACATCATAAGATATCAGTAATACACGGAATGTAAACTTGGCTACACAGGAACTGAATTACAGAACAGAACAGGGTCTCAAATTTAGAAAACCAACTTATGCTTGCTTAAGGGTAAAGGTGAGTTGGGGTGCTGCATAAAACCAGAGATTGAAATGAGCACAGATAAAGTTCCTTAAGCCAAATATGGAATAGACAAGAGCTACTCCTTGCTCAACGAAATGGACTCAACACCGCATATTAAACGCCTAAGAATGTACCTGACTAGTAAGTATCTTAAAACCTATGGATTGCTATGTCTCCGAAAGAGAATCAAGCATGTGTACAGGGGCATAAACGCAGCAGTGATAGGATTGGAGAGGTTCGGTGAGCAAATGAAGACCCTTTGAAGTCATATTGCATGGTACCCATTCCACGGGTTTCAACTACCCAGGTTTAAGGTATTCTACCTTCAGCTAAAACATGCATGTGGAAACTAGAGTATGATCAACCATGTGATCGGGAAACGTGTTCAAATATGTCTCAGTTTTCGTACCCTGGTACTCGGGTGCAACATTCCAGACGCTTTACTAACACCCTCCCGACTTGGAGAGTCAGTCCCTTTAACCTCCTGTTTGGCCCAGTTTGCAATTTCTGTGGAAGATGAACAGGAATAGCGAGAACCAATGAGAGACTAGCTGGAGGTGTCTGGACGGGCAAATTTAACTCTCATTTCCCACCAGGAAGAGGAATTAACCAAAGGCTCAGCGTGGCGTGCCGGAACCAGATTAGGGCCTGAAGCCATCCTGCGGTGTTGCGGCCAGCTCAAAAGAAAGCGAGTTGAAGAAAGGAGCTCAGGGGCACTGTAATTCACAAACCTGCAGAGTTATAAATGACAGCTATCGTCCAAAAATATACTGAAGTAAGGCTGCCAAGAGGACTTGAAAGCGGGGCAGAATTGCAGGAAACCGATTTCAGGAGGTAGACTGGAATTGCATTGAAAGCATAGGAAAAGAGGCAGAACGTCCACAATGATGCACTTGGCCAAAAAGGGCGTATGCGTTTTTTCCTGAATATATTCAGGAAAAAACGCATACGCCCTTTTTGGCCAACCAAGCAAGCTTGCAAAGGAAATCTGCACTACAATGAAGTCTCACTTCCCCCCGGTCAAAAGGGCCATCTGAAAAAAGTGTAAAATCCAGAAAGGCAGGACAGGCCATGGAGAACTGGGAGCCTTGTTATGCTGATGGGCGGGATGTAAATTGCCAACAGACACTCGGGAGAAGTGTATGGTGTTTCCTGAAACATCTAAAAAACAAAGCAACAGAGCCTAGGGCACTTCCACTTATGGTCCTATAGCTTAGGGAAATTAAAATCAAAAAGACACAGCCACCCCAAAGTTTGGGACGCCTCTGTTTACAAGAACCTCATTTACCGTACAAGTTCAATATCACAGAAAGTGAAAAATGGATAAAGAAGTTGTGGTACTTACGTACAATGCAGTATCACTCAACAATGAAATCTATGTCATCAGGCCCGTAGCAGCATAATGAGTGGATTCAGGTACGATGATTCTAACTGATATAAGTCACACAGAAAAAGAAACATCATAAGATATCAGTAATACACGGAATGTAAACTTGGCTACACAGGAACTGAATTATAGAACAGAACAGGGTCTCAAATTTAGAAAACCAACTTATGCTTGCTTAAGGGTAAAGGTGAGTTGGGGTGCTGCATAAAACCAGAGATTGAAATGAGCACAGATAAAGTTCCTTAATCAAATATGTAATAGACAAGAGCTACTCCTTGCTCAACGAAATGGACTCAACACCGCATATTAAACGCCTAAGAATGTACCTGACTAGTAAGTATCTTAAAACCTATGGATTGCTATGTCTCCGAAAGAGAATCAAGCATGTGTACAGGGGCATAAACGCAGCAGTGATAGGATTGGAGAGGTTCGGTGAGCAAATGAAGACCCTTTGAAGTCATATTGCATGGTACCCATTCCACGGGTTTCAACTACCCAGGTTTAAGGTATTCTACCTTCAGCTAAAACATGCATGTGGAAACTAGAGTATGATCAACCATGTGATCGGGAAACGTGTTCAAATATGTCTCAGTTTTCGTACCCTGGTACTCGGGTGCAACATTCCAGACGCTTTACTAACACCCTCCCGACTTGGAGAGTCAGTCCCTTTAACCTCCTGTTTGGCCCAGTTTGCAATTTCTGTGGAAGATGAACAGGAATAGCGAGAACCAATGAGAGACTAGCTGGAGGTGTCTGGACGGGCAAATTTAACTCTCATTTCCCACCAGGAAGAGGAATTAACCAAAGGCTCAGCTTGCCGTGCCGGAACCAGATTAGGGCCTGAAGCCATCCTGCGGTGTTGCGGCCAGCTCAAAAGAAAGCGAGTTGAAGAAAGGAGCTCAGGGGCACTGTAATTCACAAACCTGCAGAGTTATCAATGACAGCTATCGTCCAAAAATATACTGAAGTAAGGCTGCCAAGAGGACTTGAAAGCGGGGCAGAATTGCAGGAAACCGATTTCAGGAGGTAGACTGGAATTGCATTGAAAGCATAGGAAAAGAGGCAGAACGTCCACAATGATGCACTTGGCCAAAAAGGGCGTATGCGTTTTTTCCTGAATATATTCAGGAAAAAACGCATACGCCCTTTTTGGCCAACCAAGCAAGCTTGCAAAGGAAATCTGCACTACAATGAAGTCTCACTTCCCCCCGGTCAAAAGGGCCATCTGAAAAAAGTGTAAAATCCAGAAAGGCAGGACAGGCCATGGAGAACTGGGAGCCTTTTTATGCTGATGGGAGGGATGTAAATTGCCAACAGACACTCGGGAGAAGTGTATGGTGTTTCCTGAAACATCTAAAAAACAAAGCAACAGAGCCTAGGGCACTTCCACTTATGGTCCTATAGCTTAGGGAAATTAAAATCAAAAAGACACAGCCACCCCAAAGTTTGGGACGCCTCTGTTTACAAGAACCTCGTTTACAGTACAAGTTCAACATCGCAGAAAGTGAAAAATGGATAATGAAGTTGTGGTATTTACTTACAAATCAATTTCACTCTGCAATGAAATCTATGTCATCAGGCCCTTAGCAGCACAATGAGTGGATTCAGGTATGATGATTCTAACTGAAATAAGTCACACAGAAAAAGAAACATCATAAGATATCAGTAATACACGGAATGTAAACTTGGCTACACAGGAACTGAATTACAGAACAGAACAGGGTCTCAAATTTAGAAAACCAACTTATGCTTGCTTAAGGGTAAAGGTGAGTTGGGGTGCTGCATAAAACCAGAGATTGAAATGAGCACAGATAAAGTTCCTTAAGCCAAATATGGAATAGACAAGAGCTACTCCTTGCTCAACGAAATGGACTCAACACCGCATATTAAACGCCTAAGAATGTACCTGACTAGTAAGTATCTTAAAACCTATGGATTGCTATGTCTCCGAAAGAGAATCAAGCATGTGTACAGGGGCATAAACGCAGCAGTGATAGGATTGGAGAGGTTCGGTGAGCAAATGAAGACCCTTTGAAGTCATATTGCATGGTACCCATTCCACGGGTTTCAACTACCCAGGTTTAAGGTATTCTACCTTCAGCTAAAACATGCATGTGGAAACTAGAGTATGATCAACCATGTGATCGGGAAACGTGTTCAAATATGTCTCAGTTTTCGTACCCTGGTACTCGGGTGCAACATTCCAGACGCTTTACTAACACCCTCCCGACTTGGAGAGTCAGTCCCTTTAACCTCCTGTTTGGCCCAGTTTGCAATTTCTGTGGAAGATGAACAGGAATAGCGAGAACCAATGAGAGACTAGCTGGAGGTGTCTGGACGGGCAAATTTAACTCTCATTTCCCACCAGGAAGAGGAATTAACCAAAGGCTCAGCGTGCCGTGCCGGAACCAGATTAGGGCCTGAAGCCATCCTGCGGTGTTGCGGCCAGCTCAAAAGAAAGCGAGTTGAAGAAAGGAGCTCAGGGGCACTGTAATTCACAAACCTGCAGAGTTATAAATGACAGCTATCGTCCAAAAATATACTGAAGTAAGGCTGCCAAGAGGACTTGAAAGCGGGGCAGAATTGCAGGAAACCGATTTCAGGAGGTAGACTGGAATTGCATTGAAAGCATAGGAAAAGAGGCAGAACGTCCACAATGATGCACTTGGCCAAAAAGGGCGTATGCATTTTTTCCTGAATATATTCAGGAAAAAACGCATACGCCCTTTTTGGCCAACCAAGCAAACTTGCAAAGGAAATCTGCACTACAATGAAGTCTCACTTCCCCCCGGTCAAAAGGGCCATCTGAAAAAAGTGTAAAATCCAGAAAGGCAGGACAGGCCATGGAGAACTGGGAGCCTTGTTATGCTGATGGGCGGGATGTAAATTGCCAACAGACACTCGGGAGAAGTGTATGGTGTTTCCTGAAACATCTAAAAAACAAAGCAACAGAGCCTAGGGCACTTCCACTTATGGTCCTATAGCTTAGGGAAATTAAAATAAAAAAGACACAGCCACCCCAAAGTTTGGGACGCCTCTGTTTACAAGAACCTCGTTTACAGTACAAGTTCAACATCGCAGAAAGTGAAAAATGGATAAAGAAGTTGTGGTATTTACTTACAAAGCAATATCACTCAGCAATGAAATCTATGTCATCAGGCCCTTAGCAGCACAATGAGTGGATTCAGGTATGATGATTCTAACTGATATAAGTCACACAGAAAAAGAAACATCATAAGATATCAGTAATACACGGAATGTAAACTTGGCTACACAGGAACTGAATTATAGAACAGAACAGGGTCTCAAATTTAGAAAACCAACTTATGCTTGCTTAAGGGTAAAGGTGAGTTGGGGTGCTGCATAAAACCAGAGATTGAAATGAGCACAGATAAAGTTCCTTAATCAAATATGTAATAGACAAGAGCTACTCCTTGCTCAACGAAATGGACTCAACACCGCATATTAAACGCCTAAGAATGTACCTGACTAGTAAGTATCTTAAAACCTATGGATTGCTATGTCTCCGAAAGAGAATCAAGCATGTGTACAGGGGCATAAACGCAGCAGTGATAGGATTGGAGAGGTTCGGTGAGCAAATGAAGACCCTTTGAAGTCATATTGCATGGTACCCATTCCACGGGTCTCAACTACCCAGGTTTAAGGTATTCTACCTTCAGCTAAAACATGCATGTGGAAACTAGAGTATGATCAACCATGTGATCGGGAAACGTGTTCAAATATGTCTCAGTTTTCGTACCCTGGTACTCGGGTGCAACATTCCAGACGCTTTACTAACACCCTCCCGACTTGGAGAGTCAGTCCCTTTAACCTCCTGTTTGGCCCAGTTTGCAATTTCTGTGGAAGATGAACAGGAATAGCGAGAACCAATGAGAGACTAGCTGGAGGTGTCTGGACGGGCAAATTTAACTCTCATTTCCCACCAGGAAGAGGAATTAACCAAAGGCTCAGCTTGCCGTGCCGGAACCAGATTAGGGCCTGAAGCCATCCTGCGGTGTTGCGGCCAGCTCAAAAGAAAGCGAGTTGAAGAAAGGAGCTCAGGGGCACTGTAATTCACAAACCTGCAGAGTTATCAATGACAGCTATCGTCCAAAAATATACTGAAGTAAGGCTGCCAAGAGGACTTGAAAGCGGGGCAGAATTGCAGGAAACCGATTTCAGGAGGTAGACTGGAATTGCATTGAAAGCATAGGAAAAGAGGCAGAACGTCCACAATGATGCACTTGGCCAAAAAGGGCGTATGCGTTTTTTCCTGAATATATTCAGGAAAAAACGCATACGCCCTTTTTGGCCAACCAAGCAAGCTTGCAAAGGAAATCTGCACTACAATGAAGTCTCACTTCCCCCCGGTCAAAAGGGCCATCTGAAAAAAGTGTAAAATCCAGAAAGGCAGGACAGGCCATGGAGAACTGGGAGCCTTTTTATGCTGATGGGAGGGATGTAAATTGCCAACAGACACTCGGGAGAAGTGTATGGTGTTTCCTGAAACATCTAAAAAACAAAGCAACAGAGCCTAGGGCACTTCCACTTATGGTCCTATAGCTTAGGGAAATTAAAATCAAAAAGACACAGCCACCCCAAAGTTTGGGACGCCTCTGTTTACAAGAACCTCGTTTACAGTACAAGTTCAACATCGCAGAAAGTGAAAAATGGATAATGAAGTTGTGGTATTTACTTACAAATCAATTTCACTCTGCAATGAAATCTATGTCATCAGGCCCTTAGCAGCACAATGAGTGGATTCAGGTATGATGATTCTAACTGAAATAAGTCACACAGAAAAAGAAACATCATAAGATATCAGTAATACACGGAATGTAAACTTGGCTACACAGGAACTGAATTACAGAACAGAACAGGGTCTCAAATTTAGAAAACCAACTTATGCTTGCTTAAGGGTAAAGGTGAGTTGGGGTGCTGCATAAAACCAGAGATTGAAATGAGCACAGATAAAGTTCCTTAAGCCAAATATGGAATAGACAAGAGCTACTCCTTGCTCAACGAAATGGACTCAACACCGCATATTAAACGCCTAAGAATGTACCTGACTAGTAAGTATCTTAAAACCTATGGATTGCTATGTCTCCGAAAGAGAATCAAGCATGTGTACAGGGGCATAAACGCAGCAGTGATAGGATTGGAGAGGTTCGGTGAGCAAATGAAGACCCTTTGAAGTCATATTGCATGGTACCCATTCCACGGGTTTCAACTACCCAGGTTTAAGGTATTCTACCTTCAGCTAAAACATGCATGTGGAAACTAGAGTATGATCAACCATGTGATCGGGAAACGTGTTCAAATATGTCTCAGTTTTCGTACCCTGGTACTCGGGTGCAACATTCCAGACGCTTTACTAACACCCTCCCGACTTGGAGAGTCAGTCCCTTTAACCTCCTGTTTGGCCCAGTTTGCAATTTCTGTGGAAGATGAACAGGAATAGCGAGAACCAATGAGAGACTAGCTGGAGGTGTCTGGACGGGCAAATTTAACTCTCATTTCCCACCAGGAAGAGGAATTAACCAAAGGCTCAGCGTGCCGTGCCGGAACCAGATTAGGGCCTGAAGCCATCCTGCGGTGTTGCGGCCAGCTCAAAAGAAAGCGAGTTGAAGAAAGGAGCTCAGGGGCACTGTAATTCACAAACCTGCAGAGTTATAAATGACAGCTATCGTCCAAAAATATACTGAAGTAAGGCTGCCAAGAGGACTTGAAAGCGGGGCAGAATTGCAGGAAACCGATTTCAGGAGGTAGACTGGAATTGCATTGAAAGCATAGGAAAAGAGGCAGAACGTCCACAATGATGCACTTGGCCAAAAAGGGCGTATGCGTTTTTTCCTGAATATATTCAGGAAAAAATGCATACGCCCTTTTTGGCCAACCAAGCAAGCTTGCAAAGGACATCTGCACTACAATGAAGTCTCACTTCCCCCCGGTCAAAAGGGCCATCTGAAAAAAGTGTAAAATCCAGAAAGGCAGGACAGGCCATGGAGAACTGGGAGCCTTTTTATGCTGATGGGAGGGATGTAAATTGCCAACAGACACTCGGGAGAAGTGTATGGTGTTTCCTGAAACATCTAAAAAACAAAGCAACAGAGCCTAGGGCACTTCCACTTATGGTCCTATAGCTTAGGGAAATTAAAATCAAAAAGACACAGCCACCCCAAAGTTTGGGACGCCTCTGTTTACAAGAACCTCATTTACCGTACAAGTTCAATATCACAGAAAGTGAAAAATGGATGAAGAAGTTGTGGTACTTACGTACAATGCAGTATCACTCAACAATGAAATCTATGTCATCAGGCCCGTAGCAGCATAATGAGTGGATTCAGGTACGATGATTCTAACTGAAATAAGTCACACAGAGAAAGAAACATCATAAGATATCACTAATACACAGAATGTAAACTTGGCTACACAGGAACTGAATTCCAAAACAGAACAGGGTCTCAAATTTAGAAAACCAACTTATGCTTGCTTAAGGGGAAAGGTGAGTTGGGGTGCTGCATAAAACCAGAGATTGAAATGAGCACAGATAAAGTTCCTTAAGCCAAATATGGAATAGACAAGAGCTACTCCTTGCTCAACGAAATGGACTCAACACCCCATATGAAATGCCTAAGAATGTACCTGACTAGTAAGTATCTTAAAACCTATGGATTGCTATGTCTCCAAAAGAGAATCAAGCGTCTGTACAGGGTGATAAACGCAGCAGTGATAGGATTGGAGAAGTTCGGTGAGCAAATGAAGACCCTTTGAAGTCATATTGCATGGTACCCATTACATGGGTCTCAACTCTCCAGGTTTAAGGTATTCTTCCTTCAGCTAAAACATGCATGTGGAACCCAGAGTATGATCAACCGTGTGAACGGGAGACGTGTTCAAATATGTCTCAGTTTTCCTCCCCTGGTACTCGGGTGCAACATTCCAGATGCTTTACTAACACCCTCCCGACTTGGAGAGTCAGTCCCTTTAACCTCCTGTTTGGCCCAGTTTGCAGTTTCTGTGGAAGATGAACAGGAATAGCGAGAACCAATGAGAGACTAGCTGGAGGTGTCTGGACGGGCAAATTTAACTCTCATTTCCCACCAGGAAGAGGAATTAACCAAAGGCTCAGCGTGCCGTGCCGGAACCAGATTAAGGCCTGAAGCCATCCTGCGGTGTTGCGGCCAGCTCAAAAGAAAGCGAGTTGAAGAAAGGAGCTCAGGGGCACTGTAATTCACAAACCTGCAGAGTTATAAATGACAGCTATCGTCCAAAAATATACTGAAGTAAGGCTGCCAAGAGGACTTGAAAGCGGGGCAGAATTGCAGGAAACCGATTTCAGGAGGTAGACTGGAATTGCATTGAAAGCATAGGAAAAGAGGCAGAACGTCCACAATGATGCACTTGGCCAAAAAGGGCGTATGCGTTTTTTCCTGAATATATTCAGGAAAAAACGCATACGCCCTTTTTGGCCAACCAAGCAAACTTGCAAAGGAAATCTGCACTACAATGAAGTCTCACTTCCCCCCGGTCAAAAGGGCCATCTGAAAAAAGTGTAAAATCCAGAAAGGCAGGACAGGCCATGGAGAACTGGGAGCCTTGTTATGCTGATGGGCGGGATGTAAATTGCCAACAGACACTCGGGAGAAGTGTATGGTGTTTCCTGAAACATCTAAAAAACAAAGCAACAGAGCCTAGGGCACTTCCACTTATGGTCTTATAGCTTAGGGAAATTAAAATAAAAAAGACACAGCCACCCCAAAGTTTGGGACGCCTCTGTTTACAAGAACCTCGTTTACAGTACAAGTTCAACATCGCAGAAAGTGAAAAATGGATAAAGAAGTTGTGGTATTTACTTACAAAGCAATATCACTCAGCAATGAAATCTATGTCATCAGGCCCTTAGCAGCACAATGAGTGGATTCAGGTATGATGATTCTAACTGATATAAGTCACATAGAAAAAGAAACATCATAAGATATCAGTAATACACGGAATGTAAACTTGGCTACACAGGAACTGAATTATAGAACAGAACAGGGTCTCAAATTTAGAAAACCAACTTATGCTTGCTTAAGGGTAAAGGTGAGTTGGGGTGCTGCATAAAACCAGAGATTGAAATGAGCACAGATAAAGTTCCTTAATCAAATATGTAATAGACAAGAGCTACTCCTTGCTCAACGAAATGGACTCAACACCGCATATTAAACGCCTAAGAATGTACCTGACTAGTAAGTATCTTAAAACCTATGGATTGCTATGTCTCCGAAAGAGAATCAAGCATGTGTACAGGGGCATAAACGCAGCAGTGATAGGATTGGAGAGGTTCGGTGAGCAAATGAAGACCCTTTGAAGTCATATTGCATGGTACCCATTCCACGGGTTTCAACTACCCAGGTTTAAGGTATTCTACCTTCAGCTAAAACATGCATGTGGAAACTAGAGTATGATGAACCATGTGATCGGGAAACGTGTTCAAATATGTCTCAGTTTTCGTTCCCTGGTACTTGGGTGCAACATTCCAGACGCTTTACTAACACCCTCCCGACTTGGAGAGTCAGTCCCTTTAACCTCCTGTTTGGCCCAGTTTGCAATTTCTGTGGAAGATGAACAGGAATAGCGAGAACCAATGAGAGACTAGCTGGAGGTGTCTGGACGGGCAAATTTAACTCTCATTTCCCACCAGGAAGAGGAATTAACCAAAGGCTCAGTGTGCCGTGCCGGAACCAGATTAGGGCCTGAAGCCATCCTGCGGTGTTGTGGCCAGGTCACAAGAAAGCGAGTTGAAGAAAGGAGCTCAGGGACACTGTAATTCACAAACCTGCAGACTTATAAATGACAGCTATCGTCCAAAAATATACTGAAGTAAGGCTGCCAAGAGGACTTGAAAGCGGGGCAGAATTGCAGGAAACCGATTTCAGGAGGTAGACTGGAATTGCATTGAAAGCATAGGAAAAGAGGCAGAACGTCCACAATGATGCACTTGGCCAAAAAGGGCGTATGCGTTTTTTCCTGAATATATTCAGGAAAAAACGCATACGCACTTTTTGGTCAACCAAGCAAACTTGCAAAGGAAATCTGCACTACAATGAAGTCTCACTTCCCCCCGGTCAAAAGGGCCATCTGAAAAAAGTGTAAAATCCAGAAAGGCAGGACAGGCCATGGAGAACTGGGAGCCTTGTTATGCTGATGGGCGGCATGTAAATTGCCAACAGACACTCGGGAGAAGTGTATGGTGTTTCCTGAAACATCTAAAAAACAAAGCAACAGAGCCTAGGGCACTTCCACTTATGGTCCTATAGCTTAGGGAAATTAAAATCAAAAAGACACAGCCACCCCAAAGTTTGGGACGCCTCTGTTTACAAGAACCTCGTTTACCATACAAGCTCAATATCACAGAAAGTGAAAAATGGATAAAGAACTTGTGGTACTTACGTACAATGCAGTATCACTCAGCAATGAAATCTATGTCATCAGGCCCGTAGAAGCATAATGAGTGGATTCAGGGACGATGATTCTAACTGAAATAACTCACACAGAAAAAGAAACATCATAAGATATCAGTAATACACGGAATGTAAACTTGGCTACACAGGAACTGAATTACAGAACAGAACATGGTCTCAAATTTAGAAAACCAATTTATGCTTGCTTAAGGGTAAAGGTGAGTTGGGGTGCTGCATAAAACCAGAGATTGAAATGAGCACAGATAAAGTTCCTTAAGCCAAATATGTAACAGACAAGAGCTACTCCTTGCTCAACGAAATGGACTCAACACCCCATATTAAACGCCTAAGAATGTACCTGACTAGTAAGTATTTTAAAACCTATGCATTGCTACGTCTCCGAAAGAGAATCAAGCATGTGTACAGGGGCATAAACGCAGCAGTGATAGGATTGGAGAGGTTCGGTGAGCAAATGAATACCTTTTGAAGTCATATTGCATGGTACCCATTCCACGGGTCTCAACTCTCCAGGTTTCAGGGATTCTTCCTTCAGCTAAAACATGCATGTGGAACCCAGTGTATGATCAACAATGTGATCGGGAGATGTGTTCCAATATGTCTCAGGTTTCGTCCCCTGGTACTCGGGTGCAACATTCCAGACGCTTTACTAACACTCTCCCGACTTGGAAAGTCAGTACCTTTAACCTCCTATTTGGCCCAGTTTGCAATTTCTGTGGAAGATGAACAGGAATAGGGAGAACCAATGAGAGACAAGCTGGAGGTGTCTGGACGGGCAAATTTAACTCTCATTTCCCACCAGGAATAGGAAATAACCAAAGGCTCAGCGTGCCGTGCCGGAACCAGATTAGGGCCTGAAGCCATCCTGCGGTGTTGCGGCCAGCTCACAAGAAAGCGAGTTGAAGAAAGGAGCTCAGGGGCACTGTAATTCACAAACCTGCAGAGTTATAAATGACAGCTATCGTCCAAAAATATACTGAAGTAAGGCTGCCAAGAGGACTTGAAAGCGGGGCAGAATTGCAGGAAACCGATTTCAGGAGGTAGACTGGAATTGCATTGAAAGCATAGGAAAAGAGGCAGAACGTCCACAATGATGCACTTGGCCAAAAAGGGCGTATGTGTTTTTTCCTGAATATATTCAGGAAAAAACGCATACATCCTTTTTGGCCAACCAAGCAAGCTTGCAAAGGAAATCTGCAGTACAGTGAAGTCTCACTTCCCCCTGGTCAAAAGGGCCATCTGAAAAAAGTGTAAAATCCAGAAAGGCAGGACAGGCCATGGAGAACTGGGAGCCTTGTTATGCTGATGGGCGGGATGTAAATTGCCAACAGACACTCGGGAGAAGTGTATGGTGTTTCCTGAAACATCTAAAAAACAAAGCAACAGAGCCTAGGGCACTTCCACTTATGGTCCTATAGCTTAGGGAAATTAAAATCAAAAAGACACAGCCACCCCAATGTTTGGGACGGCTCTGTTTACAAGAACCTCGTTTACGGTACAAGTTCAATATCGCAGAAAGTGAAAAATGGATAAAGAAGTTGTGGTACTTATGTACAATGCAAAATCACTCAGCCATGAAATCTATGTCATCAGGCCCGTAGCAGCATAATGAGTGGATTCAGGTATGATGATTCTAACTGAAATAAGTCACACAGAAAAAGAAACATCATAAGATATCACTAATACACGGAATGTGAACTTGGCTACACATGAACTGAATTACAAAACAGAACAGGGTCTCAAGTTTAGAAAACCAACTTATGCTTGCTTAAGGGGGAAAGTGAGTTGGGGTGCTGCATAAAACCAGAGTTTGAAATTAGCACAGATACCATTCAATAAGCCAAATATGTAATAGACAAGACCTACCCCTTGCTCAACAAAATGGACTCAACAATGAGGTATCACCTCACACCTGATAGAATGGGCATCATGAGAAAATCTACAAACAAAATTGCTGGAAAGGGTGTGGAGAAAAGGAACCCTCTTCCACTATTGTTGGGAATATAAATTGATACAGTCACTACGGAGAACAATATGGAGTTTCTTAAGAAACTAACAGTAGAATTACCATATGATACAGCAATCCCAGTACTGGACATATACCCAGACAAAACCATAAATCAAAACGAGACATTCACCGCAATGTTCATTGCATCACTATTTACAATATCGAGGTAATGGAAGCAACCTAAATGCCCACAGACAGACGAATGCATAAAGCTGTGGTACATATATAAAATGGAATATTACTAAGCCATGAAAAGGAATGAAATTGGGTCATTTGTAGAGACGTCGATGGATCTAGAGACTGTCATACAGAGTGAAGAAAGTCAGAAAGAGAAAAACAAATCTTGTATATTCATGCATATATGTGGAACCTAGAAAAACTGTACAGATTAACCATTTTGCAAGGCATAAATAGAGCAACAGATGTAGACAACAAATGTATGGACAACAAGGGGGGAAAGCTGTTGGGGGGGTGGTGGTGGGAGGAGTTGAGAGACTGGGATTGGCATGTATACATTTATATGTATAAAATAGATAACCAATAAGAACCTGCTGTATAAAAATATAAAATAAAATTCAAAATTAAAAAGAAATAAAATTTAAAAAATAAAACAGAAAAAACAATTATTCCCTTCACATACATGTATTTATATGAATAAATTATTTCCATGCTTATATCTGTAAATACAAAAAAGAGGAATAAAATCTACCTTGAAGCAAAAACGAAAAAGAGAAAAAAAACACAGAACCCACCAGTTCCACAGAAGAAAACCGTATCAGGGCACTTGCTCCAGTTGTAAACAATTCTGAAGTTGGCCAGTGGTGGGGAATCGTCTCCCATTCAGCCAGCAGCCCCCACGCAACAAGCGTCCTCATTGCAAAGCTGGGGCACCGTGCCGAGGCATCTGTGAGTAAACGTGAGCTGAGCCCCAGGCCAGTTGCTGCTGAACTATTCCCACCCGTCCCAGGTAAAACACCTGAATATATACAAGGACTTGAAAGCCTAGAGGAAGGGCCATAGAGCCACACGAGTGACAGCATGCCGGCCGACTTGGTGCCTGCAGGCCAGCCAGGATGGTCCTGGCCCTGGGTGCTCTTCTGGAAGATTTCCATTTCCCTGACTGAGATACCCGTCCTGTCCCTGCCCCCACTGCTTTTTTCCTTCCTCACCTCTGCCCAGGGAGAAATTCCAGCAGCAGGTATGGGTGACACATCCTCTTCTTTAGCAGGTGGCAGCCTGGCAACTGCTGCAGAAAGTCCAGCAGAGCCCCACTCACACTGGGCCACCCACAAAGCCGTGGCCTCTCACTCCCTCCCACCAGCCCAGCCCCGAGACTGCTGACAGGGCAGAGAAAATGGCGTCAGGCACGGCTGCAGGGGCTCTTGCTGCCTGGAGTGGTATTTATATTGATCTCAACCCAGGCACACCTGGGGAGGGCTGGCCCGCACGGTAAGGCTGCCCAGGTCAGCCAATCATCACCCCTCAGGGGCTCACAGTTGCAGAAAATGGAACTTGCTGAACCGGCCAGGTCCAAGGAACAGGTGTGGGCTCCTGAGAGTCAGGATAGACAAGGGGCTGCAGCTTTGGCTTGTTTTCTAATCATTTTATCTGGCCCATGAGTGGGAGACAACTTCAAGAAAACCCTCTCCTTATGAGAGGAACCCAGGAGTCAGGGAGAGGAGGGGTGGGTGGTGGTTGGAGACAGAGGCCTGGTGCCCCGGGTGCAGTGGAAGTCTCTGGAAGACCAGGTGGAGGGAGGCCGCACAGAGTGATGCCCAGGGTCACAGACCTGTCGCAGCTGCTGTTTGTTAGTTCAAGTCCTGCTCTGAGGTGCTCTGTGTCAGCTCTGAGCGACAGGTGAGCTGGGGGTGCTCTGCAATGAGGGCTATGTGCACGGTTCCTGTGTGCCCAGCCCTGCCACGGTACCTGCAAGGGTAGCTCTGTATCCTGGGAAGGGCCTGACCACGAGAGCCCCGTGGGCTGGGGTGGGGGTGGGGTACCTGCCCAGGTGAGCTCCATATTCTGGGATTGGTCTGACCACGAGAGCCCCATGGGCTGCTGGGGACCTGGTAAAGGATGTCAGGACAGTCAGTGAAGCCACTGAGGATATACCTCCAGTTGCTCCTAATTCCTACACCCTGCTGGTCATTCTACCAACCACCAGGACATGGTATTCTGTATTAGTCTTCAATGATGCCTTCTTTTGTATTCCATTAGTCCCAGAGTCACAAGAAATTTTGGCTTGTGAGTGGCAGGACTCAACATACAACTAAAACAATACTTCCGGGCCGTCTTGCCCCAAGGGTGCAAAAATTCCCACACCATCTTTGGGGAAAGCTTAGCTAAAGACCTAAAAGTTCTACCTCTGGAAAAGGAAACCCTCCTTCAGTACGCAGACGACATTCTGATCGCCAGCCCTACTAAGGCGGCCTCTGAACTACCAAGCCAATAAAGGATAGAAGTTGTCCAAGAAAAAGCTCAAATATCACAGACTGCAGTGACCTGCCTGGGCTTCATTCTCACAGAAGGTCGGAGAAGCCCATCCCAGGAAAGGGAAGAAACCATTTGCAGCCTTACCCCTTTCTAAAACTAGAAGACAGCTTAGGGGTTCCTGGGGAGGCCAGGGTTTGCTGCTTCTGGATCCCTAACTACAGTCTACTAGCTGGGCCTCTATATGAAACACTGAAAGGAAAAGATGATGATCCTTTTGAATAGAATCCAGAAGTGGCCTTTCAAGAATGGAAAGAGCAGTCAATTCAGACCCTTGCCCTGGAACTCCCTAATTTAGCTAAACCCTTTGACCTTTACATTCCCGGTGAAAGGTGAATCGCCATTGGAGAATTAGTGCAAAAACTGGGACCACTTGAAATGGAACAATGCAAGAATGCCATCCAGGTAGGATAAACTACGGTCACCAAGGGGCTTGGCCCACTGCCGCATCTGGCCAAGATACTGGCGGTATCTAAAAACCTGGAAATCAGCAGCCCAAAAGGCCACCTCCCTCCTAAGGGAAAAGGACCCCACGTGGTGATCCTAACCACCAACCATGCCCTGAAGTTGCAGGGTTCGCTCCGTGGGCACACCGACCTCGAGTGAGGAGGCCCTCCAACTCCAACATCCAGAGAGATAACCGGGGGCAACAGGGCACCATGACGATTCGTGTGAACATCACTTGACCTGGAGTTTCTCTCATAAAACAACAAGAGTGTGTCCCAAAAGAGCAGACTACTGCTTGCAGGACTTACTGTACCCAGAGGGGAGCTAATAATCTTGGCGGGGGAACCGTATATCACACTGTCACCATAGAAAAGCCTACAGACACCGTGATGATGGTGGCCAATAAGACCGGCTGGACTCCTGTTTACTTCAAAAGGCTGTTGACTCAGTGGTCATCATGGTCCTTGATCACCACTGACCCTGGACTGTCTGGGAGTTGAGCGGGCAGGGCTCTGACACCTGGTGCTGTTTGTACGTTAATTCAGGGGCCTAATTGAAGAAAGCGCAGACTACTGGTCAGAGCATCTAGGCTGGCAGAAACAGTCAGCCTAAGGTGGCCGAACAAATGTGGGGCGGGGTGAAACCGGCCCCCACAGCGTCTCTGCACATCTCTTTCCTGGACCCTTAAAGGTCATTAGAATCTATAACACTTCCAATGCTGGTGCTCAGGTGGACGAGCAGGGAGGCAGGGGACCTGGGGACAATCAACGTCACCTGGAGGCTGCTGGAGAGAAGCTCTGACCCTCGCCCCCGGGTATTAGGGCTCCCAACTCAGCACTCAGCAGTTACAGAAGAAGTGTCTGCACCCTCAGCACTCCAAGAATGAGGAACGGGACAAAAGGCAGAGGAGGGGTTTGTCCCCAGCAAAGCCCATTAAAAATCCCTGGGAGATAAAAATAGAATCTGGGCAATAAAGTCAAGTCTAACCTTTTTTATCCTTTGTGCTTTGTCTAATTTCACGTGCTCCTAGGGTCCCGCATGCAGAGGTTCCACACCTGGCACTTCAGACCAGATTTCCTAGTGCAGAATGGCTGGGTCGACACCTCAGCTCCTGGGGCCCAGTGCAGACTCCGCGATATAGAGCCTGAGCTGCAGCCAACCTGGCCCTCGAGAGCTCCGCCCCCTCCCTCCCACTGACTCTGACAGGATCTCTACACAGCAGCCCAGCCCACAGCCCACGGGGTAGTGCATGCTCTCACCTCTCCATTCTCTGATCAAAATATAAAGTTTCCTTTGCTTGTGAACCAAACTCAGTCTCGATCTGTTGGCCCCAATGACACTGGGCAGGGGGACACTTGTTGGGGTCCACTCTGGAGGATCAGTAACAGAAATTGAGACTATTGTAACCTCAATGAACAGATGTGTGAGCCAAACTGTAGTTAACATAGAACAGTGTATAAGGCTCGGGTAAAATAAGATGTTTCTAACACTTCCATTTGATATTTCCATCACTTTATTATAAGCAAGTTCAGTGAAAAGGTTTGTCTTATTTGTCAGGTCAATATTAGAGAAACGAAGTGATTTCTTTCCAAGGATGTACATCTAATAATCTTGGTTAAAGCTTCAATCTTGTTTTAAATGCTTTTCCATTGAAAATGATACCTCTCTTTCAGCTCCCCCATTTCTGAGAAGTATAAAATCTTATAATTTATTATTACCAAAGGGGAAAGGTGGGAGGAGGGATAAATTAACAGTTTGGGATTAACACATACACACTGCTATGTATAAAATAGATCATCAACAAGGAACTACTGTATAGCACAGGGAACTACACTCAACATTTTGCAATAACCTATAAGGGGAAATAATCTGAAAAAGAATAGATATTTTTATTGACATCATCTATCAATGACAGTTAAAGTGTAACCTAAGGGAAGCTGGTGGTGAGTGCTTCTGACCCTGAAGACTTCAATCATCTAAAGTTTGGACTCTGCCTACTTCCCAAGGCCCTTAATGAACATATGTGTAGCCGTAGCTTAAAAAATTCCCCAGTTTGGGTTTCGGGGAGACACTGATTTTGAAAAAGCCCTGGTGTTCTCCTTACATGAATGGGACTCTTCCTACTGCTAAAACATGTCTGTCACACCCAGAGGATGGTATACCGTCTGATCGGGAAGAGTTTGGAAAAGGCATCTCATCTCCTCATCTCCTGGTGCTCGGGTTCACCCCTCCAGAGTCTTTATTAACAGTCTCCCCACTTGGAGATGTCAGCACTGTCAACATCCTGTTGCGTACAGTTTGGAATTTGTCCAGAGGATGAAGCGGAAGGATGAGGAACAATGAGAGACAAGTCCTAGGTGTTCAGACAGGGACATGTCACTCTAATTTCCAATCAGGAAGACGAATTGACCAAAGGCTAGGGTTGCCCATGGAAACAGTATAGGGCTTGAGGAAATCCCGCTGCTTTGTGGCCAGTTCCCATAAACACAAGTTGAACAATGGAACTCAGGGGCAGTAAAATTCACAAAACTGCAGAGTTGAAAATATCCATCACTGAAAAATGTCTTGAGGAAAGTCAGAGAAAAGGACTTGTAAGCAAGGGAGAATGGCAGGAAAGGGATTTGAGGAGGTAGAAAGGACTCGCCATTAAGCACAAGAAAAGGAGCTGAACATTGCCAACATTGCAGTTGGCCAAAAAGGGTGTATGCGTTTTTTTCTGTATATATTCAAGAAAAGGGCATACACTTTTTTAGCCAACCAAACAGGTGGGCACTGGAAGTCAATACTACAAAAGATATCACTTCGCATCAGTCAGAAGAGCCATCCTCATAAAGCGTAAACAACAGAAATGCAGGACAGGGCAAGGAGAAGAGGGAGCCCTGTGAGACTTATAGTGGAAATGTATATTGCCAACGGCCATTCTGGAGAAGTGTATTGTGTTTACTAAAACATCTAAAAAATGAGCTACAGAGCATAGGGCACTTGCACTCATGGGCGTATATCTTGAGAAAAACAAAAATCGAGAGGACACAGGCACCCCAATGTTTACCCCCTCTCTGTTTAAAAGATCCTCAACTAGAATATAACTTAAATGTCTCTGGAGGGAAAAAATGGGTAGAGATGTGGTACTTAGGTAGAGTGGAATATTATTCAGCCTGGAAATCAATGAAATATGGCCAGTTGTAACAACTCTGGAGGAGTTACGTATGATCTTTCTAAGTGACAGAATTCAAAAAGAAAAAGACACATATCATAAGATATCACTTAAAGGTGGAATCCAAAATGGCTACACATGAAATAAATTACAAAACAAAAACATAGTCAAATATGTAGAAAACACGCATAAGGCTGCTAAACGGGAAAGGTGGGGAGGGGTGAGGCATCACCCAGGAGGTTGAAATTAGCAAAGATACCATTCCAAATACCAAACTGATAATCAACAAGGCCTACACGGTAGCTAAAAGAACTGCACTCAGCACACTCAAGTCACCGGAAAAGAATATATACGACTGGTAAGAATCTGAAAAAGAATTTACTGATGTCTCTCTGTACGTGAATCAAGTGGATGTACAGCAGCAAGAAACAGAGCTTTGAAAATCAGCTGTAACCAATATAGTAATAAATTGAAAAAAATAAACGACAGAGAGACAGAGAAAACCTCTTACAACTTTTCCTCAGGGCCGGTGATGCAACATGGATTGAACACATCTAGACCCACAGCAGGATGAGACATAAGGCTGGAAACTGTTTGTGCTAAGAGAAATGTGAGGTTGGGTGAGGAAATGCACACCCTTTAAAGTAATACTACCTGGTACCCATTCAATGGGTCCCAAATATGCAGGTTCAAGGGATCTTCCTACAGCTAAAACATGCATGGAAAACCCAGAGGACTGTACACCATGTGATCGGGAGATGTGTCTAAAATGCAGCTCATTTATCCTCTCCTGGTGCTCCTGTTCACCATTCCAGCCACGTTACTTAGAATCTCCCCACTTGGAGAATCAGCACATTTCAACTTCTGTTTCACACATTTTGCAAATTGTGAGGAGGATGAACGGGGAACCAATGAGAGAATAGTTGTAGGGGTTTGGACGGGCACATATCACTCTAATTTCCCATTAAGAATAAGAATTGAAAAAAGGCTCAGCCCGCCTCGCCCGAGCCAAAATAGGGCCTGAAGCAATCCTGCGGGTTTGAGGCCAGCTCACAAAAGAGCAACTTAAAAAATGGAGCTCAGGGTCACTGCAATTCACAAACCTGCAGAGTTATAAATGAAAACTAACGTCCAAAAATATGTTGAGGTAAGGCAAAGAAGAGGATCTGAATGCAAGACAGAATTGCAAGAAACAGATTTCAAGAGATAGATTGGACTCGTCTTTAAAGCACATGAAAAGCGGCAGAATTTCGACAATGATGCAGTTGGCCCAAAAGGGCGTATGCGTTTTTTCCTGATTATATCCAGGAAAAAACGCATACACACTTTATGGGCAACGAAGCAAGCAAGCAATGCAAATGTGCACAACAAAGAAGTCTCATTTCCCACTGGTCAAAAGGGCCATCCTAAAAAATTGTAAAAACCAGAAATGCAGGACAGGCCATGGAGAACAGGGAGCCTTTATACGCTGATGGGCAGTGTGTGAACTGCCGAGAGCCACTCTGGAGAAGTGTATGGTGGTTCCTAAATCATCTAAAAAACAGAGCTACAGAGCATAGGACACTTCTAATCATGGCAGTATATCTAGGGAAGTCTAAAAATCAACAAGACACAAGCACACCACAGTTTAGGGCTACTCTGTTTACAAGAACCTCAACTTCAGTATACCTTAAATATCCCAGGAAAGAGAGCAATGGATAAAGAAGATGTGGTACTTATGTACAATGGAATATTTCTTCACCATGAAATCAATGTAATAAGGCTAGTAGAAGGATAAAGAGTGGATTTAGGTCCGATAATACTACTTGAAATAAGTCAAACAGAAAAGAAACATATCATAAGATATCACTTATAGAGGGAGGGTAAATATGGCTGCACAAGAAATGAATTACAGAACAGAACAGTGTCTCACATTTAGAAAACACACTTATTTCAGCTTAAGGGGAAAGGAGAGGTGGGGTGATGCATAAAACCAGAGTTTGAAATTAGCACAGATACCGTTCAATAAACCAAATAGATATTAGACAAGATCTACACCTTGCTCAATGAACTGGCCTCAACACACCCTATACACCGCAGAGAAATATATCTGAGTAATAAGAATCTTAAAACCCATGTATTGATATATCTCCATAAGGGAATCAAGTGTGTGCAGAGTGGGACAAACACAGCAGTGAAAATGAGCTAAACCCCATTATAGAAATAAATTTTAAAAACAAAACGCAGAAACAATGAAAGAGAGAAAAATTCTTACAAAATTCGCTCAGGGGCTGTGATGCAACCTGGATTGACCACATATAAACCCACAGCTGGATAAGACATAAGGCTGGACACTTGGGGCTGAGAGGATTGATGAGCTTTGGTGAGCAACTGCCAAAAGTTTAATGCAATACTTCATGCTACTCATTCGAAGGGTCCCAACACTCCAGGTTGAAGGGAATCTTCCTACAGCTAAACCATGCTTGGGAAACCCAGCGACTGGTATACCATATGATCGGGAAAGGTTTCTAAAACGCACCTCATTTTTCCTCTCCTGGGGCTCCGGATCGACATTCCAGCCGCTTTACCAAAAATATCCCCACATGGAGAGTCAATGTCTTTAAGTTCTGGTATCGCACAGTCTGCAGTTAGTGCGGAGGATGAATGGGAATAGGGGGAACCAGTGAGAAACTAGCTGTAGCGGTTTCAATGGGCACATGTCACTCTAAATTCACATCAGTAAGAAGAATAAACCAAAGGCACAGCAAGGTGCCCCAGAAGAAGAATAGGGCCTGAAGGAATCCTGTGGTTATGAGGCAAGATCACAAAAATAAGAGCTGAAAAATGGAGCTAAGGGCCACTGCAATTCAAAAACCTGCAGAGTTATAAAGGCCAACTATTTTCAAAAAATATATTGAGGTAAGGCTAAGAAGAGGCATTGAAAGCAAGGCAGAATTGCAGGAAAACGATTTCAGGAGGTAGACTGGAATTGCATTTAAAGCATAGGAAAAGAGGCAGAACGTCCACAATGATTCACTTGGCCAAAAAGGGCGTATGCCTTTTTTCCTGAATTTATTCAGGAAAAAACGCATACGCCCTTTTTGGCCAACCAAGCAAGCTTGCAAAGGAAATCTGCACTACAATGAAGTCTCACTTCCCCCTGGTCAAAAGGGCCATCTGAAAAAAGTGTAAAATCCAGAAAGGCAGGACAGGCCATGGAGAACTGGGAGCCTTGTTATGCTGATGGACGGGATGTAAATTGCCAACAGCCACTCGGGAGAAGTGTATGGGGTTTCCTGAAACATCTAAAAAACAAAGCAACAGAGCCTAGGGCACTTCCACTTATGGTCCTATAGCTTAGGGAAATTAAAATCAAAAAGACACAGCCACCCCAAAGTTTGGGATGGCTCTGTTTACAAGAACCTCGTTTACGGTACAAGTTCAATATCGCAGAAAGTGAAAAATGGATAAAGAAGTTGTGGTACTTACGTACAATGCAATATCAATCAGCAATGAAATCTATGTCATCAGGACCGTAGCAGCATAATGAGTGGATTCAGGTACGATGATTCTAACTGAAATAAGTCACACAGAAAAAGAAACATCATAAGATATCAGTAATACACGGAATGTAAACTTGGCTACACAGGAACTGAATTACAGAACAGAACAGGGTCTCAAATTTAGAAAACCAACTTATGCTTGCTTAAGGGTAAAGGTGAGTTGGGGTGCTGCATAAAACCAGAGATTGAAATGAGCACAGATAAAGTTCCTTAAGCCAAATATGGAATAGACAAGAGCTACTCCTTGCTCAACGAAATGGACTCAACACCGCATATTAAACGCCTAAGAATGTACCTGACTAGTAAGTATCTTAAAACCTATGGATTGCTATGTCTCCGACAGAGAACTAAGCATGTGTACAGGGGCATAAACGCAGCAGTGATAGGATTGGAGAGGTTCGGTGAGCAAATGAAGACCCTTTGAAGTCATATTGCATAGTACCCATTCCACGGGTTTCAACTACCCAGGTTTAAGGTATTCTTCCTTCAGCTAAAACATGCATGTGGAACCTAGAGTACGATCAACCATGTGATCGGGAAACGTGTTCAAATATGTCTCAGTTTTCGTACCCTGGTACTCAGGTGCAACATTCCAGAGGCTTTACTAACACCCTCCCGACTTGGAGAGTCAGTCCCTTTAACCTCCTGTTTGGCCCAGTTTGCAATTTCTGCGGAAGATGAACAGGAATAGCGAGAACCAATGAGAGACTAGCTGGAGGTGTCTGGACGGGCAAATTTAACTCTCATTTCCCACCAGGAAGAGGAATTAACCAAAGGCTCAGCTTGCCGTGCCGGAACCAGATTAGGGCCTGAAGCCATCCTGCGGTGTTGTGGCCAGCTCAAAAGAAAGCGAGTTGAAGAAAGGAGCTCAGGGGCACTGTAATTCACAAACATGCAGAGTTATAAATGACAGCTATCGTCCAAAAATATACTGAAGTAAGGCTGCCAAGAGGACTTGAAAGCGGGGCAGAATTGCAGGAAACCGATTTCAGGAGGTAGACTGGAATTGCATTGAAAGCATAGGAAAAGAGGCAGAACGTCCACAATGATGCACTTGGCCAAAAAGGGCGTATGCGTTTTTTCCTGAATATATTCAGGAAAAAACGCATACGCCCTTTCTGGCCAACCAAGCAAGCTTGCAAAGGAAATCTGCACTACAATGAAGTCTCACTTCCCCCCGGTCAAAAGGGCCATCTGAAAAAAGTGTAAAATCCAGAAAGGCAGGACAGGCCATGGAGAACTGGGAGCCTTGTTATGCTGATGGGCGGGATGTAAATTGCCAACAGACACTCGGGAGAAGTGTATGGTGTTTCCTGAAACATCTAAAAAACAAAGCAACAGAGCCTAGGGCACTTCCACTTATGGTCCTATAGCTTAGGGAAATTAAAATCAAAAAGACACAGCCACCCCAAAGTTTGGGACGCCTCTGTTTACAAGAACCTCGTTTACCATAAAAGTTCAATATCACAGAAAGTGAAAAATGGATAAAGAAGTTGTGGTACTTATGTACAATGCAGTATCACTCAACAATGAAATCTATGTCATCAGGCCCGTAGCAGCATAATGAGTGGATTCAGGTACGATGATTCTAACTGAAATAAGTCACACAGAAAAAGAAACATCATAAGATATCACTAATACACAGAATGTAAACTTGGCTACACAGGAACTGAATTCCAAAACAGAACAGGGTCTCAAATTAAGAAAACCAACTTATGCTTACTTAAGGGGAAAGGTGAGTTGGGGTGCTGCATAAAACCAGAGATTGAAATGAGCACAGATAAAGTTCCTTAAGCCAAATATGGAATAGACAAGAGCTACTCCTTGCTCAACGAAATGGACTCAACACCCCATATTAAACGCCTAAGAATGTACCTGACTAGTAAGTATCTTAAAACCTATGGATTGCTATGTCTCCAAAAGAGAATCAAGCGTCTGTACAGGGGGATAAACGCAGCAGTGATAGGATTGGAGAAGTTCGGTGAGCAAATGAAGACCCTTTGAAGTCATATTGCATAGTACCCATTCCACGGGTTTCAACTACCCAGGTTTAAGGTATTCTACCTTCAGCTAAAACATGCATGTGGAAACTAGAGTATGATCAACCATGTGATCGGGAAACGTGTTCAAATATGTCTCAGTTTTCGTACCCTGGTACTCGGGTGCAACTTTCCAGACACTTTACTAACACCCTCCCGACTTGGAGAGTCAGTCCCTTTAACCTCCTGTTTGGCCCAGTTTGCAGTTTCTGTGGAAGATGAACAGGAATAGCGAGAACCAATGAGAGACTAGCTGGAGGTGTCTGGACGGGCAAATTTAACTCTCATTTCCCACCAGGAAGAGGAATTAACCAAAGGCTCAGCGTGCCGTGCCGGAACCAGATTAGGGCCTGAAGCCATCCTGCAGTGTTGCGGCCAGGTCACAAGAAAGCGAGTTGAAGAAAGGAGCTCAGGGGCACTGTAATTCACAAACCTGCAGAGTTATAAATGACAGCTATCGTCCAAAAATATACTGAAGTAAGGCTGCCAAGAGGACTTGAAAGCGGGGCAGAATTGCAGGAAACCGATTTCAGGAGGTAGACTGGAATTGCATTGAAAGCATAGGAAAAGAGGCAGAACGTCCACAATGATGCACTTGGCCAAAAAGGGCGTATGCGTTTTTTCCTGAATATATTCAGGAAAAAACGCATACGCCCTTTTTGGCCAACCAAGCAAGCTTGCAAAGGAAATCTGCACTACAATGAAGTCTCACTTCCCCCCGGTCAAAAGGGCCATCTGAAAAAAGTGTAAAATCCAGAAAGGCAGGACAGGCCATGGAGAACTGGGAGCCTTGTTATGCTGATGGGCGGGATGTAAATTGCCAACAGACACTCGGGAGAAGTGTATGGTGTTTCCTGAAACATCTAAAAAACAAAGCAACAGAGCCTAGGGCACTTCCACTTATGGTCCTATAGATTAGGGAAATTAAAATCAAAAAGACACAGCCACCCCAAAGTTTGGGACGCCTCTGTTTACAAGAACCTCATTTACAGTACAAGTTCAACATCGCAGAAAGTGAAAAATGGATAAAGAAGTTGTGGTATTTACTTACAAAGCAATATCACTCAGCAATGAAATCTATGTCATCAGGCCCTTAGCAGCACAATGAGTGGATTCAGGTATGATGATTCTAACTGAAATAAGTCACACAGAAAAAGAAACATCATAAGATATCAGTAATACACGGAATGTAAACTTGGCTACACAGGAACTGAATTACAGAACAGAACAGGGTCTCAAATTTAGAAAACCAACTTATGCTTGCTTAAGGGTAAAGGTGAGTTGGGGTGCTGCATAAAACCAGAGATTGAAATGAGCACAGATAAAGTTCCTTAAGCCAAATATGGAATAGACAAGAGCTACTCCTTGCTCAACGAAATGGACTCAACACCGCATATTAAACGCCTAAGAATGTACCTGACTAGTAAGTATCTTAAAACCTATGGATTGCTATGTCTCCGAAAGAGAATCAAGCATGTGTACAGGGGCATAAACGCAGCAGTGATAGGATTGGAGAGGTTCGGTGAGCAAATGAAGACCCTTTGAAGTCATATTGCATAGTACCCATTCCACGGGTTTCAACTACCCAGGTTTAAGGTATTCTTCCTTCAGCTAAAACATGCATGTGGAACGCAAAGTATGATCAACCATGTGATCGGGAAACGTGTTCAAATATGTCTCAGTTTTCGTACCCTGGTACTCGGGTGCAACATTCCAGACGCTTTACTAACACCCTCCCGACTTGGAGAGTCAGTCCCTTTAACCTCCTGTTTGGCCCAGTTTGCAATTTCTGTGGAAGATGAACAGGAATAGCGAGAACCAATGAGAGACTAGCTGGAGGTGTCTGGACGGGCAAATTTAACTCTCATTTCCCACCATTAAGAGGAATTAACCAAAGGTTCAGCGTGCCGTGCCGGAACCAGATTAGGGCCTGAAGCCATCCTGCGGTGTTGCGGCCAGGTCACAAGAAAGCGAGTTGAAGAAAGGAGCTCAGGGGCACTGTAATTCACAAACCTGCAGAGTTATAAATGACAGCTATCGTCCAAAAATATACTGAAGTAAGGCTGCCAAGAGGACTTGAAAGCGGGGCAGAATTGCAGGAAACCGATTTCAGGAGGTAGAGTGGAATTGCATTGAAAGCATAGGAAAAGAGGCAGAACGTCCACAATGATGCACTTGGCCAAAAAGGGCGTATGCGTTTTTTCCTGAATATATTCAGGAAAAAACGCATACGCCCTTTTTGGCCAACCAAGCAAGCTTGCAAAGGAAATCTGCACTACAATGAAGTCTCACTTCCCCCCGGTCAAAAGGGCCATCTGAAAAAAGTGTAAAATCCAGAAAGGCAGGACAGGCCATGGAGACCTGGGAGCCTTGTTATGCTGATGGGCGGGATGTAAATTGCCAACAGCCACTCGGGAGAAGTGTATGGTGTTTCCTGAAACATCTAAAAAACAAAGCAACAGAGCCTAGGGCACTTCCACTTATGGTCCTATAGCTTAGGGAAATTAAAATCAAAAAGACACAGCCACCCCAAAGTTTGGGACGCCTCTGTTTACAAGAACCTCGTTTACCATAAAAGTTCAATATCACAGAAAGTGAAAAATGGATAAAGAAGTTGTGGTACTTATGTACAATGCAGTATCACTCAACAATGAAATCTATGTCATCAGGCCCGTAGCAGCATAATGAGTGGATTCAGGTACAATGATTCTAACTGAAATAAGTCACACAGAAAAAGAAACATCATAAGATATCACTAATACACAGAATGTAAACTTGGCTACACAGGAACTGAATTCCAAAACAGAACAGGGTCTCAAATTAAGAAAACCAACTTATGCTTACTTAAGGGGAAAGGTGAGTTGGGGTGCTGCATAAAACCAGAGATTGAAATGAGCACAGATAAAGTTCCTTAAGCCAAATATGGAATAGACAAGAGCTACTCCTTGCTCAACGAAATGGACTCAACACCCCATATTAAACGCCTAAGAATGTACCTGACTAGTAAGTATCTTAAAACCTATGGATTGCTATGTCTCCAAAAGAGAATCAAGCGTCTGTACAGGGGGATAAACGCAGCAGTGATAGGATTGGAGAAGTTCGGTGAGCAAATGAAGACCCTTTGAAGTCATATTGCATGGTACCCATTCCACGGGTTTCAACTACCCAGGTTTAAGGTATTCTACCTTCAGCTAAAACATGCATGTGGAAACTAGAGTATGATCAACCATGTGATCGGGAAACGTGTTCAAATATGTCTCAGTTTTCGTACCCTGGTACTCGGGTGCAACTTTCCAGACACTTTACTAACACCCTCCCGACTTGGAGAGTCAGTCCCTTTAACCTCCTGTTTGGCCCAGTTTGCAATTTCTGCGGAAGATGAACAGGAATAGCGAGAACCAATGAGAGACTAGCTGGAGGTGTCTGGACGGGCAAATTTAACTCTCATTTCCCACCAGGAAGAGGAATTAACCAAAGGCTCAGCGTGCCGTGCCGGAACCAGATTAGGGCCTGAAGCCATCCTGCGGTGTTGCGGCCAGCTCAAAAGAAAGCGAGTTGAAGAAAGGAGCTCAGGGGCACTGTAATTCACAAACCTGCAGAGTTATAAATGACAGCTATCGTCCAAAAATATACTGAAGTAAGGCTGCCAAGAGGACTTGAAAGCGGGGCAGAATTGCAGGAAACCGATTTCAGGAGGTAGACTGGAATTGCATTGAAAGCATAGGAAAAGAGGCAGAACGTCCACAATGATGCACTTGGCCAAAAAGGGCGTATGCGTTTTTTCTTGAATATATTCAGGAAAAAACGCATACGCCCTTTTTGGCCAACCAAGCAAGCTTGCAAAGGAAATCTGCACTACAATGAAGTCTCACTTCCCCCCGGTCAAAAGGGCCATCTGAAAAAAGTGTAAAATCCAGAAAGGCAGGACAGGCCATGGAGAACTGGGAGCCTTGTTATGCTGATGGGCGGGATGTAAATTGCCAACAGACACTCGGGAGAAGTGTATGGTGTTTCCTGAAACATCTAAAAAACAAAGCAACAGAGCCTAGGGCACTTCCACTTATGGTCCTATAGATTAGGGAAATTAAAATCAAAAAGACACAGCCACCCCAAAGTTTGGGATGCCTCTGTTTACAAGAACCTCATTTACAGTACAAGTTCAACATCGCAGAAAGTGAAAAATGGATAAAGAAGTTGTGGTATTTACTTACAAAGCAATATCACTCAGCAATGAAATCTATGTCATCAGGCCCTTAGCAGCACAATGAGTGGATTCAGGTATGATGATTCTAACTGAAATAAGTCACACAGAAAAAGAAACATCATAAGATATCAGTAATACACGGAATGTAAACTTGGCTACACAGGAACTGAATTACAGAACAGAACAGGGTCTCAAATTTAGAAAACCAACTTATGCTTGCTTAAGGGTAAAGGTGAGTTGGGGTGCTGCATAAAACCAGAGATTGAAATGAGCACAGATAAAGTTCCTTAAGCCAAATATGGAATAGACAAGAGCTACTCCTTGCTCAACGAAATGGACTCAACACCGCATATTAAACGCCTAAGAATGTACCTGACTAGTAAGTATCTTAAAACCTATGGATTGCTATGTCTCCGAAAGAGAATCAAGCATGTGTACAGGGGCATAAACGCAGCAGTGATAGGATTGGAGAGGTTCGGTGAGCAAATGAAGACCCTTTGAAGTCATATTGCATGGTACCCATTCCACGGGTTTCAACTACCCAGGTTTAAGGTATTCTACATTCAGGTAAAACATGCATGTGGAAACTAGAGTATGATCAACCATGTGATCGGGAAATGTGTTCAAATATGTCTCAGTTTTCGTACCCTGGTACTCGGGTGCAACATTCCAGACGCTTTACTAACACCCTCCCAACTTGGAGAGTCAGTCCCTTTAACCTCCTGTTTGGCCCAGTTTGCAATTTCTGTGGAAGATGAACAGGAATAGCGAGAACCAATGAGAGACTAGCTGGAGGTGTCTGGACGGGCAAATTTAACTCTCATTTCCCACCAGGAAGAGGAATTAACCAAAGGCTCAGCTTGCCGTGCCGGAACCAGATTAGGGCCTGAAGCCATCCTGAGGTGTTGCGGCCAGCTCAAAAGAAAGCGAGTTGAAGAAAGGAGCTCAGGGGCACTGTAATTCACAAACCTGCAGAGTTATCAATGACAGCTATCGTCCAAAAATATACTGAAGTAAGGCTGCCAAGAGGACTTGAAAGCGGGGCAGAATTGCAGGAAACCGATTTCAGGAGGTAGACTGGAATTGCATTGAAAGCATAGGAAAAGAGGCAGAACGTCCACAATGATGCACTTGGCCAAAAAGGGCGTATGCGTTTTTTCTTGAATATATTCAGGAAAAAACGCATACGCCCTTTTTGGCCAACCAAGCAAGCTTGCAAAGGAAATCTGCACTACAATGAAGTCTCACTTCCCCCCGGTCAAAAGGGCCATCTGAAAAAAGTGTAAAATCCAGAAAGGCAGGACAGGCCATGGAGAACTGGGAGCCTTGTTATGCTGATGGGCGGGATGTAAATTGCCAACAGCCACTCGGGAGAAGTGTATGGTGTTTCCTGAAACATCTAAAAAACAAAGCAACAGAGCCTAGGGCACTTCCACTTATGGTCCTATAGCTTAGGGAAATTAAAATCTAAAAGACACAGCCACCCCAAAGTTTGGGACGCCTCTGTTTACAAGAACCTCGTTTACAGTACAAGTTCAACATCGCAGAAAGTGAAAAATGGATAAAGAAGTTGTGGTATTTACTTACAAAGCAATATCACTCAGCAATGAAATCTATGTCATCAGGCCCTTAGCAGCACAATGAGTGGATTCAGGTATGATGATTCTAACTGAAATAAGTCACACAGAAAAAGAAACATCATAAGATATCAGTAATACACGGAATGTAAACTTGGCTACACAGGAACTGAATTACAGAACAGAACAGGGTCTCAAATTTAGAAAACCAACTTATGCTTGCTTAAGGGTAAAGGTGAGTTGGGGTGCTGCATAAAACCAGAGATTGAAATGAGCACAGATAAAGTTCCTTAAGCCAAATATGGAATAGACAAGAGCTACTCCTTGCTCAACGAAATGGACTCAACACCGCATATTAAACGCCTAAGAATGTACCTGACTAGTAAGTATCTTAAAACCTATGGATTGCTATGTCTCCGAAAGAGAATCAAGCATGTGTACAGGGGCATAAACGCAGCAGTGATAGGATTGGAGAGGTTCGGTGAGCAAATGAAGACCCTTTGAACTCATATTGCATGGTACCCATTCCACGGGTTTCAACTACCCAGGTTTAAGGTATTCTACATTCAGGTAAAACATGCATGTGGAAACTAGAGTATGATCAACCATGTGATCGGGAAATGTGTTCAAATATGTCTCAGTTTTCGTACCCTGGTACTCGGGTGCAACATTCCAGACGCTTTACTAACACCCTCCCAACTTGGAGAGTCAGTCCCTTTAACCTCCTGTTTGGCCCAGTTTGCAATTTCTGTGGAAGATGAACAGGAATAGCGAGAACCAATGAGAGACTAGCTGGAGGTGTCTGGACGGGCAAATTTAACTCTCATTTCCCACCAGGAAGAGGAATTAACCAAAGGCTCAGCTTGCCGTGCCGGAACCAGATTAGGGCCTGAAGCCATCCTGAGGTGTTGCGGCCAGCTCAAAAGAAAGCGAGTTGAAGAAAGGAGCTCAGGGGCACTGTAATTCACAAACCTGCAGAGTTATCAATGACAGCTATCGTCCAAAAATATACTGAAGTAAGGCTGCCAAGAGGACTTGAAAGCGGGGCAGAATTGCAGGAAACCGATTTCAGGAGGTAGACTGGAATTGCATTGAAAGCATAGGAAAAGAGGCAGAACGTCCACAATGATGCACTTGGCCAAAAAGGGCGTATGCGTTTTTTCCTGAATATATTCAGGAAAAAACGCATACGCCCTTTTTGGCCAACCAAGCAAGCTTGCAAAGGAAATCTGCACTACAATGAAGTCTCACTTCCCCCCGGTCAAAAGGGCCATCTGAAAAAAGTGTAAAATCCAGAAAGGCAGGACAGGCCATGGAGAACTGGGAGCCTTGTTATGCTGATGGGCGGGATGTAAATTGCCAACAGCCACTCGGGAGAAGTGTATGGTGTTTCCTGAAACATCTAAAAAACAAAGCAACAGAGCCTAGGGCACTTCCACTTATGGTCCTATAGCTTAGGGAAATTAAAATCTAAAAGACACAGCCACCCCAAAGTTTGGGACGCCTCTGTTTACAAGAACCTCGTTTACAGTACAAGTTCAACATCGCAGAAAGTGAAAAATGGATAAAGAAGTTGTGGTATTTACTTACAAAGCAATATCACTCAGCAATGAAATCTATGTCATCAGGCCCTTAGCAGCACAATGAGTGGATTCAGGTATGATGATTCTAACTGAAATAAGTCACACAGAAAAAGAAACATCATAAGATATCAGTAATACACGGAATGTAAACTTGGCTACACAGGAACTGAATTACAGAACAGAACAGGGTCTCAAATTTAGAAAACCAACTTATGCTTGCTTAAGGGTAAAGGTGAGTTGGGGTGCTGCATAAAACCAGAGATTGAAATGAGCACAGATAAAGTTCCTTAAGCCAAATATGGAATAGACAAGAGCTACTCCTTGCTCAACGAAATGGACTCAACACCGCATATTAAACGCCTAAGAATGTACCTGACTAGTAAGTATCTTAAAACCTATGGATTGCTATGTCTCCGAAAGAGAATCAAGCATGTGTACAGGGGCATAAACGCAGCAGTGATAGGATTGGAGAGGTTCGGTGAGCAAATGAAGACCCTTTGAAGTCATATTGCATAGTACCCATTCCACGGGTTTCAACTACCCAGGTTTAAGGTATTCTTCCTTCAGCTAAAACATGCATGTGGAACCTAGAGTACGATCAACCATGTGATCGGGAAACGTGTTCAAATATGTCTCAGTTTTCGTACCCTGGTACTCGGGTGCAACATTCCAGACGCTTTACTAACACCCTCCCGACTTGGAGAGTCAGTCCCTTTAACCTCCTGTTTGGCCCAGTTTGCAATTTCTGCGGAAGATGAACAGGAATAGCGAGAACCAATGAGAGACTAGCTGGAGGTGTCTGGACGGCCAAATTTAACTCTCATTTCCCACCAGGAAGTGGAATTAACCAAAGGCTCAGCGTGCCGTGCTGGAACCAGATTAGGGCCTGAAGCCATCCTGTGGTGTTGCGGCCAGGTCACAAGAAAGCGAGTTGAAGAAAGGAGCTCAGGGGCACTGTAATTCACAAACCTGCAGAGTTATAAATGACAGCTACTGTCCAAAAATATACTGAAGTAAGGCTGCCAAGAGGACTTGAAAGCGGGGCAGAATTGCAGGAAACCGATTT
This sequence comes from Pseudorca crassidens, assembly GCF_039906515.1. NCBI lineage: Eukaryota > Metazoa > Chordata > Mammalia > Artiodactyla > Delphinidae > Pseudorca > Pseudorca crassidens. Next base: position 37,458 of record NW_027136313.1, on the reverse strand, counting down.
CAGGAGGTAGACTGGAATTGCATTGAAAGCATAGGAAAAGAGGCAGAACGTCCACAATGATGCACTTGGCCAAAAAGGGCGTATGCGTTTTTTCCTGAATATATTCAGGAAAAAACGCATACGCCCTTTTTGGCCAACCAAGCAAGCTTGCAAAGGAAATCTGCACTACAATGAAGTCTCACTTCCCCCCGGTCAAAAGGGCCATCTGAAAAAAGTGTAAAATCCAGAAAGGCAGGACAGGCCATGGAGAACTGGAAGCCTTGTTATGCTGATGGACGGGATGTAAATTGCCAACAGACACTCGGGAGAAGTGTATGGTGTTTCCTGAAACATCTAAAAAACAAAGCAACAGAGTCTAGGGCACTTCCACTTATGGTCCTATAGCTTAGGGAAATTAAAATCAAAAAGACACAGCCACCCCAAAGTTTGGGATGCCTCTGTTTACAAGAACCTCGTTTACCGTACAAGTTCAATATCACAGAAAGTGAAAAATGGATGAAGAAGTTGTGGTACTTACGTACAATGCAGTATCACTCAACAATGAAATCTATGTCATCAGGCCCGTAGCAGCATAATGAGTGGATTCAGGTACGATGATTCTAACTGAAATAAGTCACACAGAAAAAGAAACATCATAAGATATCACTAATACACAGAATGTAAACTTGGCTACACAGGAACTGAATTCCAAAACAGAACAGGGTCTCAAATTTAGAAAACCAACTTATGCTTGCTTAAGGGGAAAGGTGAGTTGGGGTGCTGCATAAAACCAGAGATTGAAATGAGCACAGATAAAGTTCCTTAAGCCAAATATGGAATAGACAAGAGCTACTCCTTGCTCAACGAAATGGACTCAACACCGCATATTAAACGCCTAAGAATGTACCTGACTAGTAAGTATCTTAAAACCTATGGATTGCTATGTCTCCAAAAGAGAATCAAGCATGTGTACAGGGGCATAAACGCAGCAGTGATAGGATTGGAGAGGTTCGGTGAGCAAATGAAGACCCTTTGAAGTCATATTGCATGGTACCCATTCCACGGGTTTCAACTACCCAGGTTTAAGGTATTCTACCTTCAGCTAAAACATGCATGTGGAAACTAGAGTATGATCAACCATGTGATCGGGAAACGTGTTCAAATATGTCTCAGTTTTCGTACCCTGGTACTCGGGTGCAACATTCCAGACGCTTTACTAACATCCTCCCGACTTGGAGAGTCAGTCCCTTTAACCTCCTGTTTGGCCCAGTTTGCAATTTCTGTGGAAGATGAACAGGAATAGCGAGAACCAATGAGAGACTAGCTGGAGGTGTCTGGACGGGCAAATTTAACTCTCATTTCCCACCAGGAAGAGGAATTAACCAAAGGCTCAGCTTGCCGTGCCGGAACCAGATTAGGGCCTGAAGCCATCCTGCGGTGTTGCGGCCAGCTCAAAAGAAAGCGAGTTGAAGAAAGGAGCTCAGGGGCACTGTAATTCACAAACCTGCAGAGTTATAAATGACAGCTATCGTCCAAAAATATACTGAAGTAAGGCTGCCAAGAGGACTTGAAAGCGGGGCAGAATTGCAGGAAACCGATTTCAGGAGGTAGACTGGAATTGCATTGAAAGCATAGGAAAAGAGGCAGAACGTCCACAATGATGCACTTGGCCAAAAAGGGCGTATGCGTTTTTTCCTGAATATATTCAGGAAAAAACGCATACGCCCTTTTTGGCCAACCAAGCAAGCTTGCAAAGGAAATCTGCACTACAATGAAGTCTCACTTCCCCCCAGTCAAAAGGGCCATCTGAAAAAAGTGTAAAATCCAGAAAGGCAGGACAGGCCATGGAGAACTGGGAGCCTTGTTATGCTGATGGGCGGGATGTAAATTGCCAACAGACACTCGGGAGAAGTGTATGGTGTTTCCTGAAACATCTAAAAAACAAAGCAACAGAGCCTAGGGCACTTCCACTTATGGTCCTATAGCTTAGGGAAATTAAAATCAAAAAGACACAGCCACCACAAAGTTTGGGACCCCTCTGTTTACAAGAACCTCATTTACCGTACAAGTTCAATATCACAGAAAGTGAAAAATGGATAAAGAAGTTGTGGTACTTACGTACAATGCAGTATCACTCAACAATGAAATCTATGTCATCAGGCCCGTAGCAGCATAATGAGTGGATTCAGGTACGATGATTCTAACTGAAATAAGTCACACAGAAAAAGAAACATCATAAGATATCACTAATACACAGAATGTAAACTTGGCTACACAGGAACTGAATTCCAAAACAGAACAGGGTCTCAAATTTAGAAAACCAACTTATGCTTGCTTAAGCGGAAAGGTGAGTTGGGGTGCTGCATAAAACCAGAGATTGAAATGAGCACAGATAAAGTTCCTTAAGCCAAATATGGAATAGATAAGAGCTACTCCTTGCTCAACGAAATGGACTCAACACCCCATATTAAATGCCTAAGAATGTACCTGACTAGTAAGTATCTTAAAACCTATGGATTGCTATGTCTCCAAAAGAGAATCAAGCGTCTGTACAGGGGGATAAACGCAGAAGTGATATGATTGGAGAAGTTCGGTGAGCAAATGAAGACCCTTTGAAGTCATATTGCATGGTACCCATTCCACGGGTCTCAACTCTCCAGGTTTAAGGTATTCTTCCTTCAGCTAAAACATGCATGTGGAACCCAGAGTATGATCAACCGTGTGAACGGGAGACGTGTTCAAATATGTCTCAGTTTTCCTCCCCTGGTACTCGGGTGCAACATTCCAGACGCTTTACTAACACCCTCCCGACTTGGAGAGTCAGTCCCTTTAACCTCCTGTTTGGCCCAGTTTGCAATTTCTGTGGAAGATGAACAGGAATAGCGAGAACCAATGAGAGACTAGCTGGAGGTGTCTGGACGGGCAAATTTAACTCTCATTTCCCACCAGGAAGAGGAATTAACCAAAGGCTCAGCGTGCCGTGCCGGAACCAGATTAGGGCCTGAAGCCATCCTGCGGTGTTGCGGCCAGCTCAAAAGAAAGCGAGTTGAAGAAAGGAGCTCAGGGGCACTGTAATTCACAAACCTGCAGAGTTATAAATGACAGCTATCGTCCAAAAATATACTGAAGTAAGGCTGCCGAGAGGACTTGAAAGCGGGGCAGAATTGCAGGAAACCGATTTCAGGAGGTAGAGTGGAATTGCATTGAAAGCATAGGAAAAGAGGCAGAACGTCCACAATGATGCACTTGGCCAAAAAGGGCGTATGCGTTTTTTCCTGAATATATTCAGGAAAAAACGCATACGCCCTTTTTGGCCAACCAAGCAAGCTTGCAAAGGAAATCTGCACTACAATGAAGTCTCACTTCCCCCCGGTCAAAAGGGCCATCTGAAAAAAGTGTAAAATCCAGAAAGGCAGGACAGGCCATGGAGAACTGGGAGCCTTGTTATGCTGATGGGCGGGATGTAAATTGCCAACAGACACTCGGGAGAAGTGTATGGTGTTTCCTGAAACATCTAAAAAACAAAGCAACAGAGCCTAGGGCACTTCCACTTATGGTCCTATAGCTTAGGGAAATTAAAATCAAAAAGACACAGCCACCCCAAAGTTTGGGACGCCTCTGTTTACAAGAACCTCGTTTACAGTACAAGTTCAACATCGCAGAAAGTGAAAAATGGATAAAGAAGTTGTGGTATTTACTTACAAAGCAATATCACTCAGCAATGAAATCTATGTCATCAGGCCCTTAGCAGCACAATGAGTGGATTCAGGTATGATGATTCTAACTGATATAAGTCACACAGAAAAAGAAACATCATAAGATGTCAGTAATACACGGAATGTAAACTTGGCTACACAGGAACTGAATTACAGAACAGAACAGGGTCTCAAATTTAGAAAACCAACTTATGCTTGCTTAAGGGTAAAGGTGAGTTGGGGTGCTGCATAAAACCAGAGATTGAAATGAGCACAGATAAAGTTCCTTAAGCCAAATATGGAATAGACAAGAGCTACTCCTTGCTCAACGAAATGGACTCAACACCGCATATTAAACGCCTAAGAATGTACCTGACTAGTAAGTATCTTAAAACCTATGGATTGCTATGTCTCCAAAAGAGAATCAAGCATGTGTACAGGGGCATAAACGCAGCAGTGATAGGATTGGAGAGGTTCGGTGAGCAAATGAAGACCCTTTGAAGTCATATTGCATGGTACCCATTCCACGGGTTTCAACTACCCAGGTTTAAGGTATTCTACCTTCAGCTAAAACATGCATGTGGAAACTAGAGTATGATCAACCATGTGATCGGGAAACGTGTTCAAATATGTCTCAGTTTTCGTACCCTGGTACTCGGGTGCAACATTCCAGAGGCTTTACTAACACCCTCCCGACTTGGAGAGTCAGTCCCTTTAACCTCCTGTTTGGCCCAGTTTGCAATTTCTGTGGAAGATGAACAGGAATAGCGAGAACCAATGAGAGACTAGCTGGAGGTGTCTGAACGGGCAAATTTAACTCTCATTTCCCACCAGGAAGAGGAATTAACCAAAGGCTCAGCTTGCCGTGCCGGAACCAGATTAGGGCCTGAAGCCATCCTGCGGTGTTGCGGCCAGCTCAAAAGAAAGCGAGTTGAAGAAAGGAGCTCAGGGGCACTGTAATTCACAAACCTGCAGAGTTATAAATGACAGCTATCGTCCAAAAATATACTGAAGTAAGGCTGCCAAGAGGACTTGAAAGCGGGGCAGAATTGCAGGAAACCGATTTCAGGAGGTAGACTGGAATTGCATTGAAAGCATAGGAAAAGAGGCAGAACGTCCACAATGATGCACTTCGCCAAAAAGGGCATATGCGTTTTTTCCTGAATATATTCAGGAAAAAACGCATACGCCCTTTTTGGCCAACCAAGCAAGCTTGCAAAGGAAATCTGCACTACAATGAAGTCTCACTTCCCCCCGGTCAAAAGGGCCATCTGAAAAAAGTGTAAAATCCAGAAAGGCAGGACAGGCCATGGAGAACTGGGAGCCTTGTTATGCTGATGGGCGGGATGTAAATTGCCAACAGACACTCGGGAGAAGTGTATGGTGTTTCCTGAAACATCTAAAAAACAAAGCAACAGAGCCTAGGGCACTTCCAATTATGGTCCTATAGCTTAGGGAAATTAAAATCAAAAAGACACAGCCACCCCAAAGTTTGGGATGGCTCTGTTTACAAGAACCTCGTTTACGGTACAAGTTCAATATCGCAGAAAGTGAAAAATGGATAAAGAAGTTGTGGTACTTACGTACAATGCAATATCAATCAGCAATGAAATCTATGTCATCAGGCCCGTAGCAGCATAATGAGTGGATTCAGGTACGATGATTCTAACTGAAATAAGTCACACAGAAAAAGAAACATCATAAGATATCAGTAATACACGGAATGTAAACTTGGCTACACAGGAACTGAATTACAGAACAGAACAGGGTCTCAAATTTAGAAAACCAACTTATGCTTGCTTAAGGGTAAAGGTGAGTTGGGGTGCTGCATAAAACCAGAGATTGAAATGAGCACAGATAAAGTTCCTTAAGCCAAATATGGAATAGACAAGAGCTACTCCTTGCTCAACGAAATGGACTCAACACCGCATATTAAACGCCTAAGAATGTACCTGACTAGTAAGTATCTTAAAACCTATGGATTGCTATGTCTCCAAAAGAGAATCAAGCGTCTGTACAGGGGGATAAACGCAGCAGTGATAGGATTGGAGAAGTTCGGTGAGCAAATGTAGACCCTTTGAAGTCATATTGCATGGTACCCATTCCACGGGTTTCAACTACCCAGGTTTAAGGTATTCTACCTTCAGGTAAAACATGCATGTGGAAACTAGAGTATGATCAACCATGTGATCGGGAAATGTGTTCAAATATGTCTCAGTTTTCGTACCCTGGTACTCGGGTGCAACATTCCAGACGCTTTACTAACACCCTCCCGACTTGGAGAGTCAGTCCCTTTAACCTCCTGTTTGGCCCAGTTTGCAATTTCTGTGGAAGATGAACAGGAATAGCGAGAACCAATGAGAGACTAGCTGGAGGTGTCTGGACGGGCAAATTTAACTCTCATTTCCCACCAGGAAGAGGAATTAACCAAAGGCTCAGCTTGCCGTGCCGGAACCAGATTAGGGCCTGAAGCCATCCTGCGGTGTTGCGGCCAGCTCAAAAGAAAGCGAGTTGAAGAAAGGAGCTCAGGGGCACTGTAATTCACAAACCTGCAGAGTTATCAATGACAGCTATCGTCCAAAAATATACTGAAGTAAGGCTGCCAAGAGGACTTGAAAGCGGGGCAGAATTGCAGGAAACCGATTTCAGGAGGTAGACTGGAATTGCATTGAAAGCATAGGAAAAGAGGCAGAACGTCCACAATGATGCACTTGGCCAAAAAGGGCGTATGCGTTTTTTCCTGAATATATTCAGGAAAAAACGCATACGCCCTTTTTGGCCAACCAAGCAAGCTTGCAAAGGAAATCTGCACTACAATGAAGTCTCACTTCCCCCCGGTCAAAAGGGCCATCTGAAAAAAGTGTAAAATCCAGAAAGGCAGGACAGGCCATGGAGAACTGGGAGCCTTGTTATGCTGATGGGCGGGATGTAAATTGCCAACAGACACTCGGGAGAAGTGTATGGTGTTTCCTGAAACATCTAAAAAACAAAGCAACAGAGCCTAGGGCACTTCCACTTATGGTCCTATAGCTTAGGGAAATTAAAATCTAAAAGACACAGCCACCCCAAAGTTTGGGACGCCTCTGTTTACAAGAACCTCGTTTACAGTACAAGTTCAACATCGCAGAAAGTGAAAAATGGATAAAGAAGTTGTGGTATTTACTTACAAAGCAATATCACTCAGCAATGAAATCTATGTCATCAGGCCCTTAGCAGCACAATGAGTGGATTCAGGTATGATGATTCTAACTGAAATAAGTCACACAGAAAAAGAAACATCATAAGATATCAGTAATACACGGAATGTAAACTTGGCTACACAGGAACTGAATTACAGAACAGAACAGGGTCTCAAATTTAGAAAACCAACTTATGCTTGCTTAAGGGTAAAGGTGAGTTGGGGTGCTGCATAAAACCAGAGATTGAAATGAGCACAGATAAAGTTCCTTAAGCCAAATATGGAATAGACAAGAGCTACTCCTTGCTCAACGAAATGGACTCAACACCGCATATTAAACGCCTAAGAATGTACCTGACTAGTAAGTATCTTAAAACCTATGGATTGCTATGTCTCCGAAAGAGAATCAAGCATGTGTACAGGGGCATAAACGCAGCAGTGATAGGATTGGAGAGGTTCGGTGAGCAAATGAAGACCCTTTGAAGTCATATTGCATGGTACCCATTCCACGGGTTTCAACTACCCAGGTTTAAGGTATTCTACCTTCAGCTAAAACATGCATGTGGAAACTAGAGTATGATCAACCATGTGATCGGGAAACGTGTTCAAATATGTCTCAGTTTTCGTACCCTGGTACTCGGGTGCAACATTCCAGAGGCTTTACTAACACCCTCCCGACTTGGAGAGTCAGTCCCTTTAACCTCCTGTTTGGCCCAGTTTGCAATTTCTGTGGAAGATGAACAGGAATAGCGAGAACCAATGAGAGACTAGCTGGAGGTGTCTGAACGGGCAAATTTAACTCTCATTTCCCACCAGGAAGAGGAATTAACCAAAGGCTCAGCTTGCCGTGCCGGAACCAGATTAGGGCCTGAAGCCATCCTGCGGTGTTGCGGCCAGCTCAAAAGAAAGCGAGTTGAAGAAAGGAGCTCAGGGGCACTGTAATTCACAAACCTGCAGAGTTATAAATGACAGCTATCGTCCAAAAATATACTGAAGTAAGGCTGCCAAGAGGACTTGAAAGCGGGGCAGAATTGCAGGAAACCGATTTCAGGAGGTAGACTGGAATTGCATTGAAAGCATAGGAAAAGAGGCAGAACGTCCACAATGATGCACTTGGCCAAAAAGGGCGTATGCGTTTTTTCCTGAATATATTCAGGAAAAAACGCATACGCCCTTTTTGGCCAACCAAGCAAGCTTGCAAAGGAAATCTGCACTACAATGAAGTCTCACTTCCCCCCGGTCAAAAGGGCCATCTGAAAAAAGTGTAAAATCCAGAAAGGCAGGACAGGCCATGGAGAACTGGGAGCCTTGTTATGCTGATGGGAGGGATGTAAATTGCCAACAGACACTCGGGAGAAGTGTATGGTGTTTCCTGAAACATCTAAAAAACAAAGCAACAGAGCCTAGGGCACTTCCAATTATGGTCCTATAGCTTAGGGAAATTAAAATCAAAAAGACACAGCCACCCCAAAGTTTGGGATGGCTCTGTTTACAAGAACCTCGTTTACGGTACAAGTTCAATATCGCAGAAAGTGAAAAATGGATAAAGAAGTTGTGGTACTTACGTACAATGCAATATCAATCAGCAATGAAATCTATGTCATCAGGCCCGTAGCAGCATAATGAGTGGATTCAGGTACGATGATTCTAACTGAAATAAGTCACACAGAAAAAGAAACATCATAAGATATCAGTAATACACGGAATGTAAACTTGGCTACACAGGAACTGAATTACAGAACAGAACAGGGTCTCAAATTTAGAAAACCAACTTATGCTTGCTTAAGGGTAAAGGTGAGTTGGGGTGCTGCATAAAACCAGAGATTGAAATGAGCACAGATAAAGTTCCTTAAGCCAAATATGGAATAGACAAGAGCTACTCCTTGCTCAACGAAATGGACTCAACACCGCATATTAAACGCCTAAGAATGTACCTGACTAGTAAGTATCTTAAAACCTATGGATTGCTATGTCTCCAAAAGAGAATCAAGCGTCTGTACAGGGGGATAAACGCAGCAGTGATAGGATTGGAGAAGTTCGGTGAGCAAATGTAGACCCTTTGAAGTCATATTGCATGGTACCCATTCCACGGGTTTCAACTACCCAGGTTTAAGGTATTCTACCTTCAGGTAAAACATGCATGTGGAAACTAGAGTATGATCAACCATGTGATCGGGAAATGTGTTCAAATATGTCTCAGTTTTCGTACCCTGGTACTCGGGTGCAACATTCCAGACGCTTTACTAACACCCTCCCGACTTGGAGAGTCAGTCCCTTTAACCTCCTGTTTGGCCCAGTTTGCAATTTCTGTGGAAGATGAACAGGAATAGCGAGAACCAATGAGAGACTAGCTGGAGGTGTCTGGACGGGCAAATTTAACTCTCATTTCCCACCAGGAAGAGGAATTAACCAAAGGCTCAGCTTGCCGTGCCGGAACCAGATTAGGGCCTGAAGCCATCCTGCGGTGTTGCGGCCAGCTCAAAAGAAAGCGAGTTGAAGAAAGGAGCTCAGGGGCACTGTAATTCACAAACCTGCAGAGTTATCAATGACAGCTATCGTCCAAAAATATACTGAAGTAAGGCTGCCAAGAGGACTTGAAAGCGGGGCAGAATTGCAGGAAACCGATTTCAGGAGGTAGACTGGAATTGCATTGAAAGCATAGGAAAAGAGGCAGAACGTCCACAATGATGCACTTGGCCAAAAAGGGCGTATGCGTTTTTTCCTGAATATATTCAGGAAAAAACGCATATGCCCTTTTTGGCCAACCAAGCAAGCTTGCAAAGGAAATCTGCACTACAATGAAGTCTCACTTCCCCCCGGTCAAAAGGGCCATCTGAAAAAAGTGTAAAATCCAGAAAGGCAGGACAGGCCATGGAGAACTGGGAGCCTTGTTATGCTGATGGGAGGGATGTAAATTGCCAACAGACACTCGGGAGAAGTGTATGGTGTTTCCTGAAACATCTAAAAAACAAAGCAACAGAGTCTAGGGCACTTCCACTTATGGTCCTATAGCTTAGGGAAATTAAAATCAAAAAGACACAGCCACCCCAAAGTTTGGGACGCCTCTGTTTACAAGAACCTCGTTTACAGTACAAGTTCAACATCGCAGAAAGTGAAAAATGGATAAAGAAGTTGTGGTATTTACTTACAAAGCAATATCACTCAGCAATGAAATCTATGTCATCAGGCCCTTAGCAGCACAATGAGTGGATTCAGGTATGATGATTCTAACTGAAATAAGTCACACAGAAAAAGAAACATCATAAGATATCAGTAATACACGGAATGTAAACTTGGCTACACAGGAACTGAATTACAGAACAGAACAGGGTCTCAAATTTAGAAAACCAACTTATGCTTGCTTAAGGGTAAAGGTGAGTTGGGGTGCTGCATAAAACCAGAGATTGAAATGAGCACAGATAAAGTTCCTTAAGCCAAATATGGAATAGACAAGAGCTACTCCTTGCTCAACGAAATGGACTCAACACCGCATATTAAACGCCTAAGAATGTACCTGACTAGTAAGTATCTTAAAACCTATGGATTGCTATGTCTCCGAAAGAGAATCAAGCATGTGTACAGGGGCATAAACGCAGCAGTGATAGGATTGGAGAGGTTCGGTGAGCAAATGAAGACCCTTTGAAGTCATATTGCATGGTACCCATTACACGGGTCTCAACTCTCCAGGTTTAAGGTATTCTTCCTTCAGCTAAAACATGCATGTGGAACCCAGAGTATGATCAACCGTGTGAACGGGAGACGTGTTCAAATATGTCTCAGTTTTCCTCCCCTGGTACTTGGGTTCAACATTCCAGATGCTTTACTAACACCCTCCCGACTTGGAGAGTCAGTCCCTTTAACCTCCTGTTTGGCCCAGTTTGCAATTTCTGCGGAAGATGAACAGGAATAGCGAGAACCAATGAGAGACTAGCTGGAGGTGTCTGGACGGGCAAATTTAACTCTCATTTCCCACCAGGAAGAGGAATTAACCAAAGGCTCAGCTTGCCGTGCCGGAACCAGATTAGGGCCTGAAGCCATCCTGCGGTGTTGCGGCCAGCTCAAAAGAAAGCGAGTTGAAGAAAGGAGCTCAGGGGCACTGTAATTCACAAACCTGCAGAGTTATAAATGACAGCTATCGTCCAAAAATATACTGAAGTAAGGCTGCCAAGAGGACTTGAAAGCGGGACAGAATTGCAGGAAACCGATTTCAGGAGGTAGACTGGAATTGCATTGAAAGCATAGGAAAAGAGGCAGAACGTCCACAATGATGCACTTGGCCAAAAAGGGCATATGCGTTTTTTCCTGAATATATTCAGGAAAAAACGCATACGCCCTTTTTGGCCAACCAAGCAAGCTTGCAAAGGAAATCTGCACTACAATGAAGTCTCACTTCCCCCCGGTCAAAAGGGCCATCTGAAAAAAGTGTAAAATCCAGAAAGGCAGGACAGGCCATGGAGAACTGGGAGCCTTGTTATGCTGATGGGCGGGATGTAAATTGCCAACAGACACTCGGGAGAAGTGTATGGTGTTTCCTGAAACAACTAAAAAACAAAGCAACAGAGCCTAGGGCACTTCCACTTATGGTCCTATAGCTTAGGGAAATTAAAATCAAAAAGACACAGCCACCCCAAAGTTTGGGACGCCTCTGTTTACAAGAACCTCGTTTACAGTACAAGTTCAACATCGCAGAAAGTGAAAAATGGATAAAGAAGTTGTGGTATTTACTTACAAAGCAATATCACTCAGCAATGAAATCTATGTCATCAGGCCCTTAGCAGCACAATGAGTGGATTCAGGTATGATGATTCTAACTGATATAAGTCACACAGAAAAAGAAACATCATAAGATATCAGTAATACACGGAATGTAAACTTGGCTACACAGGAACTGAATTACAGAACAGAACAGGGTCTCAAATTTAGAAAACCAACTTATGCTTGCTTAAGGGTAAAGGTGAGTTGGGGTGCTGCATAAAACCAGAGATTGAAATGAGCACAGATAAAGTTCCTTAAGCCAAATATGGAATAGACAAGAGCTACTCCTTGCTCAACGAAATGGACTCAACACCGCATATTAAACGCCTAAGAATGTACCTGACTAGTAAGTATCTTAAAACCTATGGATTGCTATGTCTCCGAAAGAGAATCAAGCATGTGTACAGGGGCATAAACGCAGCAGTGATAGGATTGGAGAGGTTCGGTGAGCAAATGAAGACCCTTTGAAGTCATATTGCATGGTACCCATTCCACGGGTTTCAACTACCCAGGTTTAAGGTATTCTACCTTCAGCTAAAACATGCATGTGGAACCTAGAGTACGATCAACCATGTGATCGGGAAACGTGTTCAAATATGTCTCAGTTTTCATACCCTGGTACTCGGGTGCAACATTCCAGACGCTTTACTAACACCCTCCCGACTTGGAGAGTCAGTCCCTTTAACCTCCTGTTTGGCCCAGTTTGCAATTTCTGCGGAAGATGAACAGGAATAGCGAGAACCAATGAGAGACTAGCTGGAGGTGTCTGGACGGGCAAATTTAACTCTCATTTCCCACCAGGAAGAGGAATTAACCAAAGGCTCAGCGTTCCGTGCCGGAACCAGATTAGGGCCTGAAGCCATCCTGCGGTGTTGCGGCCAGCTCAAAAGAAAGCGAGTTGAAGAAAGGAGCTCAGGGGCACTGTAATTCACAAACCTGCAGAGTTATAAATGACAGCTATCGTCCCAAAATATACTGAAGTAAGGCTGCCAAGAGGACTTGAAAGCGGGGCAGAATTGCAGGAAACCGATTTCAGGAGGTAGACTGGAATTGCATTGAAAGCATAGGAAAAGAGGCAGAACGTCCACAATGATGCACTTGGCCAAAAAGGGCGTATGCGTTTTTTCCTGAATATATTCAGGAAAAAACGCATACGCCCTTTTTGGCCAACCAAGCAAGCTTGCAAAGGAAATCTGCACTACAATGAAGTCTCACTTCCCCCCGGTCAAAAGGGCCATCTGAAAAAAGTGTAAAATCCAGAAAGGCAGGACAGGCCATGGAGAACTGGGAGCCTTGTTATGCTGATGGGCGGGATGTAAATTGCCAACAGACACTCGGGAGAAGTGTATGGTGTTTCCTGAAACATCTAAAAAACAAAGCAACAGAGCCTAGGGCACTTCCACTTATGGTCCTATAGCTTAGGGAAATTAAAATAAAAAAGACACAGCCACCCCAAAGTTTGGGACGCCTCTGTTTACAAGAACCTCATTTACCGTACAAGTTCAATATCACAGAAAGTGAAAAATGGATAAAGAAGTTGTGGTACTTACGTACAATGCAGTATCACTCAACAATGAAATCTATGTCATAAGGCCCGTAGCAGCATAATGAGTGGATTCAGGTACGATGATTCTAACTGAAATAAGTCACACAGAAAAAGAAACATCATAAGATATCACTAATACACAGAATGTAAACTTGGCTACACAGGAACTGAATTCCAAAACAGAACAGGGTCTCAAATTTAGAAAACCAACTTATGCTTGCTTAAGGGGAAAGGTGAGTTGGGGTGCTGCATAAAACCAGAGATTGAAATGAGCACAGATAAAGTTCCTTAAGCCAAATATGGAATAGACAAGAGCTACTCCTTGCTCAACGAAATGGACTCAACACCCCATATTAAATGCCTAAGAATGTACCTGACTAGTAAGTATCTTAAAACCTATGGATTGCTATGGCTCCAAAAGAGAATCAAGCATCTGTACAGGGGGATAAACGCAGCAGTGATAGGATTGGAGAAGTTCGGTGAGCAAATAAAGACCCTTTGAAGTCATATTGCATGGTACCCATTACACGGGTCTCAACTCTCCAGGTTTAAGGTATTCTTCCTTCAGCTAAAACATGCATGTGGAACCCAGAGTATGATCAACCGTGTGAACGGGAGATGTGTTCAAATATGTCTCAGTTTTCCTCCCCTGGTACTCGGGTGCAACATTCCAGACGCTTTACTAACACCCTCCCGACTTGGAGAGTCAGTCCCTTTAACCTCCTGTTTGGCCCAGTTTGCAATTTCTGCGGAAGATGAACAGGAATAGCGAGAACCAATGAGAGACTAGCTGGAGGTGTCTGGACGGGCAAATTTAACTCTCATTTCCCACCAGGAAGAGGAATTAACCAAAGGCTCAGCGTTCCGTGCCGGAACCAGATTAGGGCCTGAAGCCATCCTGCGGTCTTGCGGCCAGCTCAAAAGAAAGCGAGTTGAAGAAAGGAGCTCAGGGGCACTGTAATTCACAAACCTGCAGAGTTATAAATGACAGCTATCGTCCAAAAATATACTGAAGTAAGGCTGCCAAGAGGACTTGAAAGCGGGGCAGAATTGCAGGAAACCGATTTCAGGAGGTAGACTGGAATTGCATTGAAAGCATAGGAAAAGAGGCAGAACGTCCACAATGATGCACTTGGCCAAAAAGGGCGTATGCGTTTTTTCCTGAATATATTCAGGAAAAAACGCATACGCCCTTTTTGGCCAACCAAGCAAACTTGCAAAGGAAATCTGCACTACAATGAAGTCTCACTTCCCCCCGGTCAAAAGGGCCATCTGAAAAAAGTGTAAAATCCAGAAAGGCAGGACAGGCCATGGAGACCTGGGAGCCTTGTTATGCTGATGGGCGGGATGTAAATTGCCAACAGACACTCGGGAGAAGTGTATGGTGTTTCCTGAAACATCTAAAAAACAAAGCAACAGAGCCTAGGGCACTTCCACTTATGGTCCTATAGCTTAGGGAAATTAAAATCAAAAAGACACAGCCACCCCAAAGTTTGGGACGCCTCTGTTTACAAGAACCTCGTTTACAGTACAAGTTCAACATCGCAGAAAGTGAAAAATGGATAAAGAAGTTGTGGTATTTACTTACAAAGCAATATCACTCAGCAATGAAATCTATGTCATCAGGCCCTTAGCAGCACAATGAGTGGATTCAGGTATGATGATTCTAACTGATATAAGTCACACAGAAAAAGAAACATCATAAGATATCAGTAATACACGGAATGTAAACTTGGCTACACAGGAACTGAATTACAGAACAGAACAGGGTCTCAAATTTAGAAAACCAACTTATGCTTGCTTAAGGGTAAAGGTGAGTTGGGGTGCTGCATAAAACCAGAGATTGAAATGAGCACAGATAAAGTTCCTTAAGCCAAATATGGAATAGACAAGAGCTACTCCTTGCTCAACGAAATGGACTCAACACCGCATATTAAACGCCTAAGAATGTACCTGACTAGTAAGTATCTTAAAACCTATGGATTGCTATGTCTCCGAAAGAGAATCAAGCATGTGTACAGGGGCATAAACGCAGCAGTGATAGGATTGGAGAGGTTCGGTGAGCAAATGAAGACCCTTTGAAGTCATATTGCATGGTACCCATTCCACGGGTTTCAACTACCCAGGTTTAAGGTATTCTACCTTCAGCTAAAACATGCATGTGGAAACTAGAGTATGATCAACCATGTGATCGGGAAACGTGTTCAAATATGTCTCAGTTTTCGTACCCTGGTACTCGGGTGCAACATTCCAGACGCTTTACTAACACCCTCCCGACTTGGAGAGTCAGTCCCTTTAACCTCCTGTTTGGCCCAGTTTGCAATTTCTGTGGAAGATGAACAGGAATAGCGAGAACCAATGAGAGACTAGCTGGAGGTGTCTGGACGGGCAAATTTAACTCTCATTTCCCACCAGGAAGAGGAATTAACCAAAGGCTCAGCTTGCCGTGCCGGAACCAGATTAGGGCCTGAAGCCATCCTGCGGTGTTGCGGCCAGCTCAAAAGAAAGCGAGTTGAAGAAAGGAGCTCAGGGGCACTGTAATTCACAAACCTGCAGAGTTATAAATGACAGCTATCGTCCAAAAATATACTGAAGTAAGGCTGCCAAGAGGACTTGAAAGCGGGGCAGAATTGCAGGAAACCGATTTCAGGAGGTAGACTGGAATTGCATTGAAAGCATAGGAAAAGAGGCAGAACGTCCACAATGATGCACTTGGCCAAAAAGGGCGTATGCGTTTTTTCCTGAATATATTCAGGAAAAAACGCATACGCCCTTTTTGGCCAACCAAGCAAGCTTGCAAAGGAAATCTGCACTACAATGAAGTCTCACTTCCCCCCGGTCAAAAGGGCCATCTGAAAAAAGTGTAAAATCCAGAAAGGCAGGACAGGCCATGGAGAACTGGGAGCCTTTTTATGCTGATGGGAGGGATGTAAATTGCCAACAGACACTCGGGAGAAGTGTATGGTGTTTCCTGAAACATCTAAAAAACAAAGCAACAGAGCCTAGGGCACTTCCACTTATGGTCCTATAGATTAGGGAAATTAAAATCAAAAAGACACAGCCACCCCAAAGTTTGGGACGCCTCTGTTTACAAGAACCTCGTTTACAGTACAAGTTCAACATTGCAGAAAGTGAAAAATGGATAAAGAAGTTGTGGTATTTACTTACAAAGCAATATCACTCAGCAATGAAATCTATGTCATCAGGCCCTTAGCAGCACAATGAGTGGATTCAGGTATGATGATTCTAACTGAAATAAGTCACACAGAAAAAGAAACATCATAAGATATCAGTAATACACGGAATGTAAACTTGGCTACACAGGAACTGAATTACAGAACAGAACAGGGTCTCAAATTTAGAAAACCAACTTATGCTTGCTTAAGGGTAAAGGTGAGTTGGGGTGCTGCATAAAACCAGAGATTGAAATGAGCACAGATAAAGTTCCTTAAGCCAAATATGGAATAGACAAGAGCTACTCCTTGCTCAACGAAATGGACTCAACACCGCATATTAAACGCCTAAGAATGTACCTGACTAGTAAGTATCTTAAAACCTATGGATTGCTATGTCTCCGAAAGAGAATCAAGCATGTGTACAGGGGCATAAACGCAGCAGTGATAGGATTGGAGAGGTTCGGTGAGCAAATGAAGACCCTTTGAAGTCATATTGCATGGTACCCATTCCACGGGTTTCAACTACCCAGGTTTAAGGTATTCTACCTTCAGCTAAAACATGCATGTGGAAACTAGAGTATGATCAACCATGTGATCGGGAAACGTGTTCAAATATGTCTCAGTTTTCGTACCCTGGTACTCGGGTGCAACATTCCAGAGGCTTTACTAACACCCTCCCGACTTGGAGAGTCAGTCCCTTTAACCTCCTGTTTGGCCCAGTTTGCAATTTCTGTGGAAGATGAACAGGAATAGCGAGAACCAATGAGAGACTAGCTGGAGGTGTCTGGACGGGCAAATTTAACTCTCATTTCCCACCAGGAAGAGGAATTAACCAAAGGCTCAGCTTGCCGTGCCGGAACCAGATTAGGGCCTGAAGCCATCCTGCGGTGTTGCGGCCAGCTCAAAAGAAAGCGAGTTGAAGAAAGGAGCTCAGGGGCACTGTAATTCACAAACCTGCAGAGTTATCAATGACAGCTATCGTCCAAAAATATACTGAAGTAAGGCTGCCAAGAGGACTTGAAAGCGGGGCAGAATTGCAGGAAACCGATTTCAGGAGGTAGACTGGAATTGCATTGAAAGCATAGGAAAAGAGGCAGAACGTCCACAATGATGCACTTGGCCAAAAAGGGCGTATGCGTTTTTTCCTGAATATATTCAGGAAAAAACGCATACGCACTTTTTGGCCAACCAAGCAAGCTTGCAAAGGAAATCTGCACTACAATGAAGTCTCACTTCCCCCCGGTCAAAAGGGCCATCTGAAAAAAGTGTAAAATCCAGAAAGGCAGGACAGGCCATGGAGAACTGGGAGCCTTGTTATGCTGATGGGCGGGATGTAAATTGCCAACAGACACTCGGGAGAAGTGTATGGTGTTTCCTGAAACATCTAAAAAACAAAGCAACAGAGCCTAGGGCACTTCCACTTATGGTCCTATAGCTTAGGGAAATTAAAATCAAAAAGACACAGCCACCCCAAAGTTTGGGACGCCTCTGTTTACAAGAACCTCATTTACCGTACAAGTTCAATATCACAGAAAGTGAAAAATGGATAAAGAAGTTGTGGTACTTACGTACAATGCAGTATCACTCAACAATGAAATCTATGTCATCAGGCCCTTAGCAGCATAATGAGTGGATTCAGGTACGATGATTCTAACTGAAATAAGTCACACAGAGAAAGAAACATCATAAGATATCACTAATACACAGAATGTAAACTTGGCTACAGAGGAACTGAATTCCAAAACAGAACAGGGTCTCAAATTTAGAAAACCAACTTATGCTTGCTTAAGGGGAAAGGTGAGTTGGGGTGCTGCATAAAACCAGAGATTGAAATGAGCACAGATAAAGTTCCTTAAGCCAAATATGGAATAGACAAGAGCTACTCCTTGCTCAACGAAATGGACTCAACACCCCATATGAAATGCCTAAGAATGTACCTGACTAGTAAGTATCTTAAAACCTATGGATTGCTATGTCTCCAAAAGAGAATCAAGCGTCTGTACAGGGTGATAAACGCAGCAGTGATAGGATTGGAGAAGTTCGGTGAGCAAATGAAGACCCTTTGAAGTCATATTGCATGGTACCCATTACATGGGTCTCAACTCTCCAGGTTTAAGGTATTCTTCCTTCAGCTAAAACATGCATGTGGAACCCAGAGTATGATCAACCGTGTGAACGGGAGACGTGTTCAAATATGTCTCAGTTTTCCTCCCCTGGTACTCGGGTGCAACATTCCAGATGCTTTACTAACACCCTCCCGACTTGGAGAGTCAGTCCCTTTAACCTCCTGTTTGGCCCAGTTTGCAGTTTCTGTGGAAGATGAACAGGAATAGCGAGAACCAATGAGAGACTAGCTGGAGGTGTCTGGACGGGCAAATTTAACTCTCATTTCCCACCAGGAAGAGGAATTAACCAAAGGCTCAGCGTGCCGTGCCGGAACCAGATTAAGGCCTGAAGCCATCCTGCGGTGTTGCGGCCAGCTCAAAAGAAAGCGAGTTGAAGAAAGGAGCTCAGGGGCACTGTAATTCACAAACCTGCAGAGTTATCAATGACAGCTATCGTCCAAAAATATACTGAAGTAAGGCTGCCAAGAGGACTTGAAAGCGGGGCAGAATTGCAGGAAACCGATTTCAGGAGGTAGACTGGAATTGCATTGAAAGCATAGGAAAAGAGGCAGAACGTCCACAATGATGCACTTGGCCAAAAAGGGCGTATGCGTTTTTTCCTGAATATATTCAGGAAAAAACGCATATGCCCTTTTTGGCCAACCAAGCAAACTTGCAAAGGAAATCTGCACTACAATGAAGTCTCACTTCCCCCCGGTCAAAAGGGCCATCTGAAAAAAGTGTAAAATCCAGAAAGGCAGGACAGGCCATGGAGAACTGGGAGCCTTGTTATGCTGATGGGCGGGATGTAAATTGCCAACAGACACTCGGGAGAAGTGTATGGTGTTTCCTGAAACATCTAAAAAACAAAGCAACAGAGCCTAGGGCACTTCCACTTATGGTCCTATAGCTTAGGGAAATTAAAATCAAAAAGACACAGCCACCCCAAAGTTTGGGACGCCTCTGTTTACAAGAACCTCGTTTACAGTACAAGTTCAACATCGCAGAAAGTGAAAAATGGATAAAGAAGTTGTGGTATTTACTTACAAAGCAATATCACTCAGCAATGAAATCTATGTCATCAGGCCCTTAGCAGCACAATGAGTGGATTCAGGTATGATGATTCTAACTGATATAAGTCACACAGAAAAAGAAACATCATAAGATATCAGTAATACACGGAATGTAAACTTGGCTACACAGGAACTGAATTATAGAACAGAACAGGGTCTCAAATTTAGAAAACCAACTTATGCTTGCTTAAGGGTAAAGGTGAGTTGGGGTGCTGCATAAAACCAGAGATTGAAATGAGCACAGATAAAGTTCCTTAATCAAATATGTAATAGACAAGAGCTACTCCTTGCTCAACGAAATGGACTCAACACCGCATATTAAACGCCTAAGAATGTACCTGACTAGTAAGTATCTTAAAACCTATGGATTGCTATGTCTCCGAAAGAGAATCAAGCATGTGTACAGGGGCATAAACGCAGCAGTGATAGGATTGGAGAGGTTTGGTGAGCAAATGAAGACCCTTTGAAGTCATATTGCATGGTACCCATTCCACGGGTTTCAACTACCCAGGTTTAAGGTATTCTACCTTCAGCTAAAACATGCATGTGGAAACTAGAGTATGATGAACCATGTGATCGGGAAACGTGTTCAAATATGTCTCAGTTTTCGTCCCCTGGTACTTGGGTGCAACATTCCAGACGCTTTACTAACACCCTCCCGACTTGGAGAGTCAGTCCCTTTAACCTCCTGTTTGGCCCAGTTTGCAATTTCTGTGGAAGATGAACAGGAATAGCGAGAACCAATGAGAGACTAGCTGGAGGTGTCTGGACGGGCAAATTTAACTCTCATTTCCCACCAGGAAGAGGAATTAACCAAAGGCTCAGTGTGCCGTGCCGGAACCAGATTAGGGCCTGAAGCCATCCTGCGGTGTTGTGGCCAGGTCACAAGAAAGCGAGTTGAAGAAAGGAGCTCAGGGACACTGTAATTCACAAACCTGCAGACTTATAAATGACAGCTATCGTCCAAAAATATACTGAAGTAAGGCTGCCAAGAGGACTTGAAAGCGGGGCAGAATTGCAGGAAACCGATTTCAGGAGGTAGACTGGAATTGCATTGAAAGCATAGGAAAAGAGGCAGAACGTCCACAATGATGCACTTGGCCAAAAAGGGCGTATGCGTTTTTTCCTGAATATATTCAGGGAAAAACGCATACGCACTTTTTGGTCAACCAAGCAAACTTGCAAAGGAAATCTGCACTACAATGAAGTCTCACTTCCCCCCGGTCAAAAGGGCCATCTGAAAAAAGTGTAAAATCCAGAAAGGCAGGACAGGCCATGGAGAACTGGGAGCCTTGTTATGCTGATGGGCGGGATGTAAATTGCCAACAGACACTCGGGAGAAGTGTATGGTGTTTCCTGAAACATCTAAAAAACAAAGCAACAGAGCCTAGGGCACTTCCACTTATGGTCCTATAGCTTAGGGAAATTAAAATCAAAAAGACACAGCCACCCCAAAGTTTGGGACGCCTCTGTTTACAAGAACCTCGTTTACCATACAAGCTCAATATCACAGAAAGTGAAAAATGGATAAAGAACTTGTGGTACTTATGTACAATGCAGTATCACTCAGCAATGAAATCTATGTCATCAGGCCCGTAGAAGCATAATGAGTGGATTCAGGGACGATGATTCTAACTGAAATAACTCACACAGAAAAAGAAACATCATAAGATATCAGTAATACACGGAATGTAAACTTGGCTACACAGGAACTGAATTACAGAACAGAACAGGGTCTCAAATTTAGAAAACCAATTTATGCTTGCTTAAGGGTAAAGGTGAGTTGGGGTGCTGCATAAAACCAGAGATTGAAATGAGCACAGATAAAGTTCCTTAAGCCAAATATGTAACAGACAAGAGCTACTCCTTGCTCAACGAAATGGACTCAACACCCCATTTAAACGCCTAAGAATGTACCTGACTAGTAAGTATTTTAAAACCTATGCATTGCTACGTCTCCGAAAGAGAATCAAACATGTGTACAGGGGCATAAACGCAGCAGTGATAGGATTGGAGAGGTTCGGTGAGCAAATGAATACCTTTTGAAGTCATATTGCATGGTACCCATTCCACGGGTCTCAACTCTCCAGGTTTCAGGGATTCTTCCTTCAGCTAAAACATGCATGTGGAACCCAGTGTATGATCAACAATGTGATCGGGAGATGTGTTCCAATATGTCTCAGGTTTCGTCCCCTGGTACTCGGGTGCAACATTCCAGACGCTTTACTAACACTCTCCCGACTTGGAGAGTCAGTACCTTTAACCTCCTATTTGGCCCAGTTTGCAGTTTCTGTGGAAGATGAACAGGAATAGCGAGAACCAATGAGAGACTAGCTGGAGGTGTCTGGACGGGCAAATTTAACTCTCATTTCCCACCAGGAAGAGGAATTAACCAAAGGCTCAGCGTGCCGTGCCGGAACCAGATTAAGGCCTGAAGCCATCCTGCGGTGTTGCGGCCAGCTCAAAAGAAAGCGAGTTGAAGAAAGGAGCTCAGGGGCACTGTAATTCACAAACCTGCAGAGTTATCAATGACAGCTATCGTCCAAAAATATACTGAAGTAAGGCTGCCAAGAGGACTTGAAAGCGGGGCAGAATTGCAGGAAACCGATTTCAGGAGGTAGACTGGAATTGCATTGAAAGCATAGGAAAAGAGGCAGAACGTCCACAATGATGCACTTGGCCAAAAAGGGCGTATGCGTTTTTTCCTGAATATATTCAGGAAAAAACGCATATGCCCTTTTTGGCCAACCAAGCAAACTTGCAAAGGAAATCTGCACTACAATGAAGTCTCACTTCCCCCCGGTCAAAAGGGCCATCTGAAAAAAGTGTAAAATCCAGAAAGGCAGGACAGGCCATGGAGAACTGGGAGCCTTGTTATGCTGATGGGCGGGATGTAAATTGCCAACAGACACTCGGGAGAAGTGTATGGTGTTTCCTGAAACATCTAAAAAACAAAGCAACAGAGCCTAGGGCACTTCCACTTATGGTCCTATAGCTTAGGGAAATTAAAATCAAAAAGACACAGCCACCCCAAAGTTTGGGACGCCTCTGTTTACAAGAACCTCGTTTACAGTACAAGTTCAACATCGCAGAAAGTGAAAAATGGATAAAGAAGTTGTGGTATTTACTTACAAAGCAATATCACTCAGCAATGAAATCTATGTCATCAGGCCCTTAGCAGCACAATGAGTGGATTCAGGTATGATGATTCTAACTGATATAAGTCACACAGAAAAAGAAACATCATAAGATATCAGTAATACACGGAATGTAAACTTGGCTACACAGGAACTGAATTATAGAACAGAACAGGGTCTCAAATTTAGAAAACCAACTTATGCTTGCTTAAGGGTAAAGGTGAGTTGGGGTGCTGCATAAAACCAGAGATTGAAATGAGCACAGATAAAGTTCCTTAATCAAATATGTAATAGACAAGAGCTACTCCTTGCTCAACGAAATGGACTCAACACCGCATATTAAACGCCTAAGAATGTACCTGACTAGTAAGTATCTTAAAACCTATGGATTGCTATGTCTCCGAAAGAGAATCAAGCATGTGTACAGGGGCATAAACGCAGCAGTGATAGGATTGGAGAGGTTTGGTGAGCAAATGAAGACCCTTTGAAGTCATATTGCATGGTACCCATTCCACGGGTTTCAACTACCCAGGTTTAAGGTATTCTACCTTCAGCTAAAACATGCATGTGGAAACTAGAGTATGATGAACCATGTGATCGGGAAACGTGTTCAAATATGTCTCAGTTTTCGTCCCCTGGTACTTGGGTGCAACATTCCAGACGCTTTACTAACACCCTCCCGACTTGGAGAGTCAGTCCCTTTAACCTCCTGTTTGGCCCAGTTTGCAATTTCTGTGGAAGATGAACAGGAATAGCGAGAACCAATGAGAGACTAGCTGGAGGTGTCTGGACGGGCAAATTTAACTCTCATTTCCCACCAGGAAGAGGAATTAACCAAAGGCTCAGTGTGCCGTGCCGGAACCAGATTAGGGCCTGAAGCCATCCTGCGGTGTTGTGGCCAGGTCACAAGAAAGCGAGTTGAAGAAAGGAGCTCAGGGACACTGTAATTCACAAACCTGCAGACTTATAAATGACAGCTATCGTCCAAAAATATACTGAAGTAAGGCTGCCAAGAGGACTTGAAAGCGGGGCAGAATTGCAGGAAACCGATTTCAGGAGGTAGACTGGAATTGCATTGAAAGCATAGGAAAAGAGGCAGAACGTCCACAATGATGCACTTGGCCAAAAAGGGCGTATGCGTTTTTTCCTGAATATATTCAGGGAAAAACGCATACGCACTTTTTGGTCAACCAAGCAAACTTGCAAAGGAAATCTGCACTACAATGAAGTCTCACTTCCCCCCGGTCAAAAGGGCCATCTGAAAAAAGTGTAAAATCCAGAAAGGCAGGACAGGCCATGGAGAACTGGGAGCCTTGTTATGCTGATGGGCGGGATGTAAATTGCCAACAGACACTCGGGAGAAGTGTATGGTGTTTCCTGAAACATCTAAAAAACAAAGCAACAGAGCCTAGGGCACTTCCACTTATGGTCCTATAGCTTAGGGAAATTAAAATCAAAAAGACACAGCCACCCCAAAGTTTGGGACGCCTCTGTTTACAAGAACCTCGTTTACCATACAAGCTCAATATCACAGAAAGTGAAAAATGGATAAAGAACTTGTGGTACTTATGTACAATGCAGTATCACTCAGCAATGAAATCTATGTCATCAGGCCCGTAGAAGCATAATGAGTGGATTCAGGGACGATGATTCTAACTGAAATAACTCACACAGAAAAAGAAACATCATAAGATATCAGTAATACACGGAATGTAAACTTGGCTACACAGGAACTGAATTACAGAACAGAACAGGGTCTCAAATTTAGAAAACCAATTTATGCTTGCTTAAGGGTAAAGGTGAGTTGGGGTGCTGCATAAAACCAGAGATTGAAATGAGCACAGATAAAGTTCCTTAAGCCAAATATGTAACAGACAAGAGCTACTCCTTGCTCAACGAAATGGACTCAACACCCCATTTAAACGCCTAAGAATGTACCTGACTAGTAAGTATTTTAAAACCTATGCATTGCTACGTCTCCGAAAGAGAATCAAACATGTGTACAGGGGCATAAACGCAGCAGTGATAGGATTGGAGAGGTTCGGTGAGCAAATGAATACCTTTTGAAGTCATATTGCATGGTACCCATTCCACGGGTCTCAACTCTCCAGGTTTCAGGGATTCTTCCTTCAGCTAAAACATGCATGTGGAACCCAGTGTAT
Organism: Pseudorca crassidens; assembly: GCF_039906515.1. Lineage (NCBI taxonomy): Eukaryota > Metazoa > Chordata > Mammalia > Artiodactyla > Delphinidae > Pseudorca > Pseudorca crassidens. The sequence continues at coordinate 12,652 of NW_027136313.1, read as the reverse complement.
GATCAACAATGTGATCGGGAGATGTGTTCCAATATGTCTCAGGTTTCGTCCCCTGGTACTCGGGTGCAACATTCCAGACGCTTTACTAACACTCTCCCGACTTGGAGAGTCAGTACCTTTAACCTCCTATTTGGCCCAGTTTGCAATTTCTGTGGAAGATGAACAGGAATAGGGAGAACCAATGAGAGACAAGCTGGAGGTGTCTGGACGGGCAAATTTAACTCTCATTTCCCACCAGGAATAGGAAATAACCAAAGGCTCAGCGTGCCGTGCCGGAACCAGATTAGGGCCTGAAGCCATCCTGCGGTGTTGCGGCCAGCTCACAAGAAAGCGAGTTGAAGAAAGGAGCTCAGGGGCACTGTAATTCACAAACCTGCAGAGTTATAAATGACAGCTATCGTCCAAAAATATACTGAAGTAAGGCTGCCAAGAGGACTTGAAAGCGGGGCAGAATTGCAGGAAACCGATTTCAGGAGGTAGACTGGAATTGCATTGAAAGCATAGGAAAAGAGGCAGAACGTCCACAATGATGCACTTGGCCAAAAAGGGCATATGCGTTTTTTCCTGAATATATTCAGGAAAAAACGCATACACCCTTTTTGGCCAACCAAGCAAGCTTGCAAAGGAAATCTGCAGTACAGTGAAGTCTCACTTCCCCCTGGTCAAAAGGGCCATCTGAAAAAAGTGTAAAATCCAGAAAGGCAGGACAGGCCATGGAGAACTGGGAGCCTTGTTATGCTGATGGGCGGGATGTAAATTGCCAACAGACACTCGGGAGAAGTGTATGGTGTTTCCTGAAACATCTAAAAAACAAAGCAACAGAGCCTAGGGCACTTCCACTTATGGTCCTATAGCTTAGGGAAATTAAAATCAAAAAGACACAGCCACCCCAATGTTTGGGACAGCTCTGTTTACAATAACCTCATTTACGGTACAAGTTCAATATCGCAGAAAGTGAAAAATGGATAAAGAAGTTGTGGTACTTATGTACAATGCAAAATCACTCAGCCATGAAATCTATGTCATCAGGCCCGTAGCAGCATAATGAGTGGATTCAGGTATGATGATTCTAACTGAAATAAGTCACACAGAAAAAGAAACATCATAAGATATCACTAATACACGGAATGTGAACTTGGCTACACATGAACTGAATTACAAAACAGAACAGGGTCTCAAGTTTAGAAAACCAACTTATGCTTGCTTAAGGGGGAAAGTGAGTTGGGGTGCTGCATAAAACCAGAGTTTGAAATTAGCACAGATACCATTCAATAAGCCAAATATGTAATAGACAAGACCTACCCCTTGCTCAACAAAATGGACTCAACAATGAGGTATCACCTCACACCTGATAGAATGGGCATCATGAGAAAATCTACAAACAAAATTGCTGGAAAGGGTGTGGAGAAAAGGAACCCTCTTCCACTATTGTTGGGAATATAAATTGATACAGTCACTACGGAGAACAATATGGAGTTTCTTAAGAAACTAACAGTAGAATTACCATATGATACAGCAATCCCAGTACTGGACATATACCCAGACAAAACCATAAATCAAAACGAGACATTCACCGCAATGTTCATTGCATCACTATTTACAATATCGAGGTAATGGAAGCAACCTAAATGCCCACAGACAGACGAATGCATAAAGCTGTGGTACATATATAAAATGGAATATTACTAAGCCATGAAAAGGAATGAAATTGGGTCATTTGTAGAGACGTCGATGGATCTAGAGACTGTCATACAGAGTGAAGAAAGTCAGAAAGAGAAAAACAAATCTTGTATATTCATGCATATATGTGGAACCTAGAAAAACTGTACAGATTAACCATTTTGCAAGGCATAAATAGAGCAACAGATGTAGACAACAAATGTATGGACAACAAGGGGGGAAAGCTGTTGGGGGGGTGGTGGTGGGAGGAGTTGAGAGACTGGGATTGGCATGTATACATTTATATGTATAAAATAGATAACCAATAAGAACCTGCTGTATAAAAATATAAAATAAAATTCAAAATTAAAAAGAAATAAAATTTAAAAAATAAAACAGAAAAAACAATTATTCCCTTCACATACATGTATTTATATGAATAAATTATTTCCATGCTTATATCTGTAAATACAAAAAAGAGGAATAAAATCTACCTTGAAGCAAAAACGAAAAAGAGAAAAAAAACACAGAACCCACCAGTTCCACAGAAGAAAACCGTATCAGGGCACTTGCTCCAGTTGTAAACAATTCTGAAGTTGGCCAGTGGTGGGGAATCGTCTCCCATTCAGCCAGCAGCCCCCACGCAACAAGCGTCCTCATTGCAAAGCTGGGGCACCGTGCCGAGGCATCTGTGAGTAAACGTGAGCTGAGCCCCAGGCCAGTTGCTGCTGAACTATTCCCACCCGTCCCAGGTAAAACACCTGAATATATACAAGGACTTGAAAGCCTAGAGGAAGGGCCATAGAGCCACACGAGTGACAGCATGCCGGCCGACTTGGTGCCTGCAGGCCAGCCAGGATGGTCCTGGCCCTGGGTGCTCTTCTGGAAGATTTCCATTTCCCTGACTGAGATACCCGTCCTGTCCCTGCCCCCACTGCTTTTTTCCTTCCTCACCTCTGCCCAGGGAGAAATTCCAGCAGCAGGTATGGGTGACACATCCTCTTCTTTAGCAGGTGGCAGCCTGGCAACTGCTGCAGAAAGTCCAGCAGAGCCCCACTCACACTGGGCCACCCACAAAGCCGTGGCCTCTCACTCCCTCCCACCAGCCCAGCCCCGAGACTGCTGACAGGGCAGAGAAAATGGCGTCAGGCACGGCTGCAGGGGCTCTTGCTGCCTGGAGTGGTATTTATATTGATCTCAACCCAGGCACACCTGGGGAGGGCTGGCCCGCACGGTAAGGCTGCCCAGGTCAGCCAATCATCACCCCTCAGGGGCTCACAGTTGCAGAAAATGGAACTTGCTGAACCGGCCAGGTCCAAGGAACAGGTGTGGGCTCCTGAGAGTCAGGATAGACAAGGGGCTGCAGCTTTGGCTTGTTTTCTAATCATTTTATCTGGCCCATGAGTGGGAGACAACTTCAAGAAAACCCTCTCCTTATGAGAGGAACCCAGGAGTCAGGGAGAGGAGGGGTGGGTGGTGGTTGGAGACAGAGGCCTGGTGCCCCGGGTGCAGTGGAAGTCTCTGGAAGACCAGGTGGAGGGAGGCCGCACAGAGTGATGCCCAGGGTCACAGACCTGTCGCAGCTGCTGTTTGTTAGTTCAAGTCCTGCTCTGAGGTGCTCTGTGTCAGCTCTGAGCGACAGGTGAGCTGGGGGTGCTCTGCAATGAGGGCTATGTGCACGGTTCCTGTGTGCCCAGCCCTGCCACGGTACCTGCAAGGGTAGCTCTGTATCCTGGGAAGGGCCTGACCACGAGAGCCCCGTGGGCTGGGGTGGGGGTGGGGTACCTGCCCAGGTGAGCTCCATATTCTGGGATTGGTCTGACCACGAGAGCCCCATGGGCTGCTGGGGACCTGGTAAAGGATGTCAGGACAGTCAGTGAAGCCACCGAGGATATACCTCCAGTTGCTCCTAATTCCTACACCCTGCTGGTCATTCTACCAACCACCAGGACATGGTATTCTGTATTAGTCTTCAATGATGCCTTCTTTTGTATTCCATTAGTCCCAGAGTCACAAGAAATTTTGGCTTGTGAGTGGCAGGACTCAACATACAACTAAAACAATACTTCCGGGCCGTCTTGCCCCAAGGGTGCAAAAATTCCCACACCATCTTTGGGGAAAGCTTAGCTAAAGACCTAAAAGTTCTACCTCTGGAAAAGGAAACCCTCCTTCAGTACGCAGACGACATTCTGATCGCCAGCCCTACTAAGGCGGCCTCTGAACTACCAAGCCAATAAAGGATAGAAGTTGTCCAAGAAAAAGCTCAAATATCACAGACTGCAGTGACCTGCCTGGGCTTCATTCTCACAGAAGGTCGGAGAAGCCCATCCCAGGAAAGGGAAGAAACCATTTGCAGCCTTACCCCTTTCTAAAACTAGAAGACAGCTTAGGGGTTCCTGGGGAGGCCAGGGTTTGCTGCTTCTGGATCCCTAACTACAGTCTACTAGCTGGGCCTCTATATGAAACACTGAAAGGAAAAGATGATGATCCTTTTGAATAGAATCCAGAAGTGGCCTTTCAAGAATGGAAAGAGCAGTCAATTCAGACCCTTGCCCTGGAACTCCCTAATTTAGCTAAACCCTTTGACCTTTACATTCCCGGTGAAAGGTGAATCGCCATTGGAGAATTAGTGCAAAAACTGGGACCACTTGAAATGGAACAATGCAAGAATGCCATCCAGGTAGGATAAACTACGGTCACCAAGGGGCTTGGCCCACTGCCGCATCTGGCCAAGATACTGGCGGTATCTAAAAACCTGGAAATCAGCAGCCCAAAAGGCCACCTCCCTCCTAAGGGAAAAGGACCCCACGTGGTGATCCTAACCACCAACCATGCCCTGAAGTTGCAGGGTTCGCTCCGTGGGCACACCGACCTCGAGTGAGGAGGCCCTCCAACTCCAACATCCAGAGAGATAACCGGGGGCAACAGGGCACCATGACGATTCGTGTGAACATCACTTGACCTGGAGTTTCTCTCATAAAACAACAAGAGTGTGTCCCAAAAGAGCAGACTACTGCTTGCAGGACTTACTGTACCCAGAGGGGAGCTAATAATCTTGGCGGGGGAACCGTATATCACACTGTCACCATAGAAAAGCCTACAGACACCGTGATGATGGTGGCCAATAAGACCGGCTGGACTCCTGTTTACTTCAAAAGGCTGTTGACTCAGTGGTCATCATGGTCCTTGATCACCACTGACCCTGGACTGTCTGGGAGTTGAGCGGGCAGGGCTCTGACACCTGGTGCTGTTTGTACGTTAATTCAGGGGCCTAATTGAAGAAAGCGCAGACTACTGGTCAGAGCATCTAGGCTGGCAGAAACAGTCAGCCTAAGGTGGCCGAACAAATGTGGGGCGGGGTGAAACCGGCCCCCACAGCGTCTCTGCACATCTCTTTCCTGGACCCTTAAAGGTCATTAGAATCTATAACACTTCCAATGCTGGTGCTCAGGTGGACGAGCAGGGAGGCAGGGGACCTGGGGACAATCAACGTCACCTGGAGGCTGCTGGAGAGAAGCTCTGACCCTCGCCCCCGGGTATTAGGGCTCCCAACTCAGCACTCAGCAGTTACAGAAGAAGTGTCTGCACCCTCAGCACTCCAAGAATGAGGAACGGGACAAAAGGCAGAGGAGGGGTTTGTCCCCAGCAAAGCCCATTAAAAATCCCTGGGAGATAAAAATAGAATCTGGGCAATAAAGTCAAGTCTAACCTTTTTTATCCTTTGTGCTTTGTCTAATTTCACGTGCTCCTAGGGTCCCGCATGCAGAGGTTCCACACCTGGCACTTCAGACCAGATTTCCTAGTGCAGAATGGCTGGGTCGACACCTCAGCTCCTGGGGCCCAGTGCAGACTCCGCGATATAGAGCCTGAGCTGCAGCCAACCTGGCCCTCGAGAGCTCCGCCCCCTCCCTCCCACTGACTCTGACAGGATCTCTACACAGCAGCCCAGCCCACAGCCCACGGGGTAGTGCATGCTCTCACCTCTCCATTCTCTGATCAAAATATAAAGTTTCCTTTGCTTGTGAACCAAACTCAGTCTCGATCTGTTGGCCCCAATGACACTGGGCAGGGGGACACTTGTTGGGGTCCACTCTGGAGGATCAGTAACAGAAATTGAGACTATTGTAACCTCAATGAACAGATGTGTGAGCCAAACTGTAGTTAACATAGAACAGTGTATAAGGCTCGGGTAAAATAAGATGTTTCTAACACTTCCATTTGATATTTCCATCACTTTATTATAAGCAAGTTCAGTGAAAAGGTTTGTCTTATTTGTCAGGTCAATATTAGAGAAACGAAGTGATTTCTTTCCAAGGATGTACATCTAATAATCTTGGTTAAAGCTTCAATCTTGTTTTAAATGCTTTTCCATTGAAAATGATACCTCTCTTTCAGCTCCCCCATTTCTGAGAAGTATAAAATCTTATAATTTATTATTACCAAAGGGGAAAGGTGGGAGGAGGGATAAATTAACAGTTTGGGATTAACACATACACACTGCTATGTATAAAATAGATCATCAACAAGGAACTACTGTATAGCACAGGGAACTACACTCAACATTTTGCAATAACCTATAAGGGGAAATAATCTGAAAAAGAATAGATATTTTTATTGACATCATCTATCAATGACAGTTAAAGTGTAACCTAAGGGAAGCTGGTGGTGAGTGCTTCTGACCCTGAAGACTTCAATCATCTAAAGTTTGGACTCTGCCTACTTCCCAAGGCCCTTAATGAACATATGTGTAGCCGTAGCTTAAAAAATTCCCCAGTTTGGGTTTCGGGGAGACACTGATTTTGAAAAAGCCCTGGTGTTCTCCTTACATGAATGGGACTCTTCCTACTGCTAAAACATGTCTGTCACACCCAGAGGATGGTATACCGTCTGATCGGGAAGAGTTTGGAAAAGGCATCTCATCTCCTCATCTCCTGGTGCTCGGGTTCACCCCTCCAGAGTCTTTATTAACAGTCTCCCCACTTGGAGATGTCAGCACTGTCAACATCCTGTTGCGTACAGTTTGGAATTTGTCCAGAGGATGAAGCGGAAGGATGAGGAACAATGAGAGACAAGTCCTAGGTGTTCAGACAGGGACATGTCACTCTAATTTCCAATCAGGAAGACGAATTGACCAAAGGCTAGGGTTGCCCATGGAAACAGTATAGGGCTTGAGGAAATCCCGCTGCTTTGTGGCCAGTTCCCATAAACACAAGTTGAACAATGGAACTCAGGGGCAGTAAAATTCACAAAACTGCAGAGTTGAAAATATCCATCACTGAAAAATGTCTTGAGGAAAGTCAGAGAAAAGGACTTGTAAGCAAGGGAGAATGGCAGGAAAGGGATTTGAGGAGGTAGAAAGGACTCGCCATTAAGCACAAGAAAAGGAGCTGAACATTGCCAACATTGCAGTTGGCCAAAAAGGGTGTATGCGTTTTTTTCTGTATATATTCAAGAAAAGGGCATACACTTTTTTAGCCAACCAAACAGGTGGGCACTGGAAGTCAATACTACAAAAGATATCACTTCGCATCAGTCAGAAGAGCCATCCTCATAAAGCGTAAACAACAGAAATGCAGGACAGGGCAAGGAGAAGAGGGAGCCCTGTGAGACTTATAGTGGAAATGTATATTGCCAACGGCCATTCTGGAGAAGTGTATTGTGTTTACTAAAACATCTAAAAAATGAGCTACAGAGCATAGGGCACTTGCACTCATGGGCGTATATCTTGAGAAAAACAAAAATCGAGAGGACACAGGCACCCCAATGTTTACCCCCTCTCTGTTTAAAAGATCCTCAACTAGAATATAACTTAAATGTCTCTGGAGGGAAAAAATGGGTAGAGATGTGGTACTTAGGTAGAGTGGAATATTATTCAGCCTGGAAATCAATGAAATATGGCCAGTTGTAACAACTCTGGAGGAGTTACGTATGATCTTTCTAAGTGACAGAATTCAAAAAGAAAAAGACACATATCATAAGATATCACTTAAAGGTGGAATCCAAAATGGCTACACATGAAATAAATTACAAAACAAAAACATAGTCAAATATGTAGAAAACACGCATAAGGCTGCTAAACGGGAAAGGTGGGGAGGGGTGAGGCATCACCCAGGAGGTTGAAATTAGCAAAGATACCATTCCAAATACCAAACTGATAATCAACAAGGCCTACACGGTAGCTAAAAGAACTGCACTCAGCACACTCAAGTCACCGGAAAAGAATATATACGACTGGTAAGAATCTGAAAAAGAATTTACTGATGTCTCTCTGTACGTGAATCAAGTGGATGTACAGCAGCAAGAAACAGAGCTTTGAAAATCAGCTGTAACCAATATAGTAATAAATTGAAAAAAATAAACGACAGAGAGACAGAGAAAACCTCTTACAACTTTTCCTCAGGGCCGGTGATGCAACATGGATTGAACACATCTAGACCCACAGCAGGATGAGACATAAGGCTGGAAACTGTTTGTGCTAAGAGAAATGTGAGGTTGGGTGAGGAAATGCACACCCTTTAAAGTAATACTACCTGGTACCCATTCAATGGGTCCCAAATATGCAGGTTCAAGGGATCTTCCTACAGCTAAAACATGCATGGAAAACCCAGAGGACTGTACACCATGTGATCGGGAGATGTGTCTAAAATGCAGCTCATTTATCCTCTCCTGGTGCTCCTGTTCACCATTCCAGCCACGTTACTTAGAATCTCCCCACTTGGAGAATCAGCACATTTCAACTTCTGTTTCACACATTTTGCAAATTGTGAGGAGGATGAACGGGGAACCAATGAGAGAATAGTTGTAGGGGTTTGGACGGGCACATATCACTCTAATTTCCCATTAAGAATAAGAATTGAAAAAAGGCTCAGCCCGCCTCGCCCGAGCCAAAATAGGGCCTGAAGCAATCCTGCGGGTTTGAGGCCAGCTCACAAAAGAGCAACTTAAAAAATGGAGCTCAGGGTCACTGCAATTCACAAACCTGCAGAGTTATAAATGAAAACTAACGTCCAAAAATATGTTGAGGTAAGGCAAAGAAGAGGATCTGAATGCAAGACAGAATTGCAAGAAACAGATTTCAAGAGATAGATTGGACTCGTCTTTAAAGCACATGAAAAGCGGCAGAATTTCGACAATGATGCAGTTGGCCCAAAAGGGCGTATGCGTTTTTTCCTGATTATATCCAGGAAAAAACGCATACACACTTTATGGGCAACGAAGCAAGCAAGCAATGCAAATGTGCACAACAAAGAAGTCTCATTTCCCACTGGTCAAAAGGGCCATCCTAAAAAATTGTAAAAACCAGAAATGCAGGACAGGCCATGGAGAACAGGGAGCCTTTATACGCTGATGGGCAGTGTGTGAACTGCCGAGAGCCACTCTGGAGAAGTGTATGGTGGTTCCTAAATCATCTAAAAAACAGAGCTACAGAGCATAGGACACTTCTAATCATGGCAGTATATCTAGGGAAGTCTAAAAATCAACAAGACACAAGCACACCACAGTTTAGGGCTACTCTGTTTACAAGAACCTCAACTTCAGTATACCTTAAATATCCCAGGAAAGAGAGCAATGGATAAAGAAGATGTGGTACTTATGTACAATGGAATATTTCTTCACCATGAAATCAATGTAATAAGGCTAGTAGAAGGATAAAGAGTGGATTTAGGTCCGATAATACTACTTGAAATAAGTCAAACAGAAAAGAAACATATCATAAGATATCACTTATAGAGGGAGGGTAAATATGGCTGCACAAGAAATGAATTACAGAACAGAACAGTGTCTCACATTTAGAAAACACACTTATTTCAGCTTAAGGGGAAAGGAGAGGTGGGGTGATGCATAAAACCAGAGTTTGAAATTAGCACAGATACCGTTCAATAAACCAAATAGATATTAGACAAGATCTACACCTTGCTCAATGAACTGGCCTCAACACACCCTATACACCGCAGAGAAATATATCTGAGTAATAAGAATCTTAAAACCCATGTATTGATATATCTCCATAAGGGAATCAAGTGTGTGCAGAGTGGGACAAACACAGCAGTGAAAATGAGCTAAACCCCATTATAGAAATAAATTTTAAAAACAAAACGCAGAAACAATGAAAGAGAGAAAAATTCTTACAAAATTCGCTCAGGGGCTGTGATGCAACCTGGATTGACCACATATAAACCCACAGCTGGATAAGACATAAGGCTGGACACTTGGGGCTGAGAGGATTGATGAGCTTTGGTGAGCAACTGCCAAAAGTTTAATGCAATACTTCATGCTACTCATTCGAAGGGTCCCAACACTCCAGGTTGAAGGGAATCTTCCTACAGCTAAACCATGCTTGGGAAACCCAGCGACTGGTATACCATATGATCGGGAAAGGTTTCTAAAACGCACCTCATTTTTCCTCTCCTGGGGCTCCGGATCGACATTCCAGCCGCTTTACCAAAAATATCCCCACATGGAGAGTCAATGTCTTTAAGTTCTGGTATCGCACAGTCTGCAGTTAGTGCGGAGGATGAATGGGAATAGGGGGAACCAGTGAGAAACTAGCTGTAGCGGTTTCAATGGGCACATGTCACTCTAAATTCACATCAGTAAGAAGAATAAACCAAAGGCACAGCAAGGTGCCCCAGAAGAAGAATAGGGCCTGAAGGAATCCTGTGGTTATGAGGCAAGATCACAAAAATAAGAGCTGAAAAATGGAGCTAAGGGCCACTGCAATTCAAAAACCTGCAGAGTTATAAAGGCCAACTATTTTCAAAAAATATATTGAGGTAAGGCTAAGAAGAGGCATTGAAAGCAAGGCAGAATTGCAGGAAAACGATTTCAGGAGGTAGACTGGAATTGCATTTAAAGCATAGGAAAAGAGGCAGAACGTCCACAATGATTCACTTGGCCAAAAAGGGCGTATGCCTTTTTTCCTGAATTTATTCAGGAAAAAACGCATACGCCCTTTTTGGCCAACCAAGCAAGCTTGCAAAGGAAATCTGCACTACAATGAAGTCTCACTTCCCCCTGGTCAAAAGGGCCATCTGAAAAAAGTGTAAAATCCAGAAAGGCAGGACAGGCCATGGAGAACTGGGAGCCTTGTTATGCTGATGGACGGGATGTAAATTGCCAACAGCCACTCGGGAGAAGTGTATGGGGTTTCCTGAAACATCTAAAAAACAAAGCAACAGAGCCTAGGGCACTTCCACTTATGGTCCTATAGCTTAGGGAAATTAAAATCAAAAAGACACAGCCACCCCAAAGTTTGGGATGGCTCTGTTTACAAGAACCTCGTTTACGGTACAAGTTCAATATCGCAGAAAGTGAAAAATGGATAAAGAAGTTGTGGTACTTACGTACAATGCAATATCAATCAGCAATGAAATCTATGTCATCAGGACCGTAGCAGCATAATGAGTGGATTCAGGTACGATGATTCTAACTGAAATAAGTCACACAGAAAAAGAAACATCATAAGATATCAGTAATACACGGAATGTAAACTTGGCTACACAGGAACTGAATTACAGAACAGAACAGGGTCTCAAATTTAGAAAACCAACTTATGCTTGCTTAAGGGTAAAGGTGAGTTGGGGTGCTGCATAAAACCAGAGATTGAAATGAGCACAGATAAAGTTCCTTAAGCCAAATATGGAATAGACAAGAGCTACTCCTTGCTCAACGAAATGGACTCAACACCGCATATTAAACGCCTAAGAATGTACCTGACTAGTAAGTATCTTAAAACCTATGGATTGCTATGTCTCCGACAGAGAACTAAGCATGTGTACAGGGGCATAAACGCAGCAGTGATAGGATTGGAGAGGTTCGGTGAGCAAATGAAGACCCTTTGAAGTCATATTGCATAGTACCCATTCCACGGGTTTCAACTACCCAGGTTTAAGGTATTCTTCCTTCAGCTAAAACATGCATGTGGAACCTAGAGTACGATCAACCATGTGATCGGGAAACGTGTTCAAATATGCCTCAGTTTTCGTACCCTGGTACTCGGGTGCAACATTCCAGAGGCTTTACTAACACCCTCCCGACTTGGAGAGTCAGTCCCTTTAACCTCCTGTTTGGCCCAGTTTGCAATTTCTGCGGAAGATGAACAGGAATAGGGAGAACCAATGAGAGACTAGCTGGAGGTGTCTGGACGGGCAAATTTAACTCTCATTTCCCACCAGGAAGAGGAATTAACCAAAGGCTCAGCTTGCCGTGCCGGAACCAGATTAGGGCCTGAAGCCATCCTGCGGTGTTGTGGCCAGCTCAAAAGAAAGCGAGTTGAAGAAAGGAGCTCAGGGGCACTGTAATTCACAAACATGCAGAGTTATAAATGACAGCTATCGTCCAAAAATATACTGAAGTAAGGCTGCCAAGAGGACTTGAAAGCGGGGCAGAATTGCAGGAAACCGATTTCAGGAGGTAGACTGGAATTGCATTGAAAGCATAGGAAAAGAGGCAGAACGTCCACAATGATGCACTTGGCCAAAAAGGGCGTATGCGTTTTTTCCTGAATATATTCAGGAAAAAACGCATACGCCCTTTCTGGCCAACCAAGCAAGCTTGCAAAGGAAATCTGCACTACAATGAAGTCTCACTTCCCCCCGGTCAAAAGGGCCATCTGAAAAAAGTGTAAAATCCAGAAAGGCAGGACAGGCCATGGAGAACTGGGAGCCTTGTTATGCTGATGGGCGGGATGTAAATTGCCAACAGACACTCGGGAGAAGTGTATGGTGTTTCCTGAAACATCTAAAAAACAAAGCAACAGAGCCTAGGGCACTTCCACTTATGGTCCTATAGCTTAGGGAAATTAAAATCAAAAAGACACAGCCACCCCAAAGTTTGGGACGCCTCTGTTTACAAGAACCTCGTTTACCATAAAAGTTCAATATCACAGAAAGTGAAAAATGGATAAAGAAGTTGTGGTACTTATGTACAATGCAGTATCACTCAACAATGAAATCTATGTCATCAGGCCCGTAGCAGCATAATGAGTGGATTC